>NC_084661.1:4322500-4690000 GCF_019802595.1 Syngnathoides biaculeatus
AAATCACAAAACCGATGGCAAAATTCCTCATGCAGGTCATCCAGTGTTTTCCTATATTTTTTCAGTCGCGCAGCCTCTTTTAACATGGCCAGTGTGGGGAAATGAGCAAATGACTTGTCTGACATTTACTTCGAAAATAAAACCAGCTTGGTTTTGAAGGCTCTAACGTTTGCTTGCATTTCATGAACAAACTGGAGTTTCCTTTGTAGCTTCACGTTCAGCTTGTTCATGTGTGTCAGTATGTCCACAGTAAAGCTAAATCACAAAGCCAATTTGTGTCATTCAGCTCAGGAAAATTGTCAGTACTCTCAAGTAGCTCCAAAAATGAAATAATATCCTGTTTGAGCTCCCACACACGTTGACATTCTTTTCCCAAACTTCACCAGAGGACATTAGAATGGTAAAGTAAGTCTATTTGATCAGCATCAGTTTCTTCAAGAAAATGAATAAACTGACGATGGTGAAGTCCCCTTGCTTGAATAAAGGTAACGAGTTTCACAACCAGCTTCACTACGTGGTCAAAATGCAACACGGATTTACACAGTGCTTCTTGGTGAATTATGCAGTGTAGGAAAATTACCTCCTGCTCAGGGTTGTTCTCTTTCACCCTGTCCTGAATTCTTTTAAGCATCCCAACGTTTTTTCCTGTCAGATTTGGTGATCAATCTGTGGTAACGTTGGCGAGCGTACTCCACGGTAACTTGTGCTTCTGTATGACCGCTGACACGCTGTTAAATAAATCCTCTCCACATGTTTTTCCTTTCAGGGATTACATATGCAGAAACTCCTCCGATATCTCGAAATTCTCATTAATCCCTCTGATAAAAATTAAAAGATGAGCGGTGTCCTTTATATCATGGCTTTCGTCCAGTGCAAAAGAATATAATGTAAATGACTCTGCTTTTTGGTTTAGCTTGCTAGTTAAGTGTTTGTCAATTACTTCACTACGCCGAGTCACTGACCTGTGTGATAAGCTAGTTTTTTTGAATTTGTTCTTGCTCTCAGGGCATAAAATACTTGCGGTCTCTACCATGCACTCTTTAAGAAACTCCCCTTCAGAGAAAGACTTGCTGGCTTTTGCTAGTTTGAATGCCAGTAAATAACTTGTGTTCGTGCTTGCTTCTTGGATGGAAGTTGCTCGAATAAAGGTGTTTTGCTGAGCCTGCATGCAACCGAGCTACCAACCTGTCAGCGGTAGCCGTAAGTTCTTGTGTTGAAAAGTTCCGTAATTAGCATGCTTAGTGGTAAAGTGATGGCTGATGTTGTACTCTTTTAAAACTGCAACAGTTTCTTGCCAAATAAGACATAGAGCCTAGGACCGGACTTCAGTGAAAAAGTACTTAGGCGTCCATTCCGCGGGCTGGAGTTTGCCCACCCCCAGGTCTAGAGTGTTATTTGCCCTTGTTGGACATTTAATATGCTGCTTATATTTAAGGAGTTTGTGGTTAAGTTTAGCTCTGTTAAAATCTCCTAGGATCACGAACAGCAACTCTAAAAAGCAATGGAAAAAGATTCGGCAAATTGGCGAGAGTTGTCGAGAAAACGTCAGGAGAAGAATCTCTCTGATCTCTGTTTGTTACCAAGTCCTCTCTTGTGTACTTGAGTCCCGACATACCCGAAAAACACAAAAACATGAACAGTACCAGGGAGAACATGCCAAAGGCTGCCACACTGGTAGGCACCATCTTGGATTTTTGAAGCTAGCTTTGTGGTCAGTGAGATGATTGCTAAAGCAGGAAAGCCATTCACATAAAGTGAATTTGTCAAAACGTTCATGTTGCAGGCTGTACATATTGTCTGTCCAGAAAAGAAAAGTCAGTTTAGCAACACCAACCTTTCTGCCAACATTGTGGCAGAGCGCATTTCAGATATGTCATGTGACATTTTTGATCAATTGTGTGAGAAAACAAAACGTTTCAGTGTATATTCAGTGGCACTTGATGAATCCACAGACATCACAGACACTTCCCAGCTTGCGATATATGTCCGTGGTGTTGATGACAATTTTGAAGCAATGTAGGAGATGCTCACAGTAATTCCAATGTATGGTCAGACCACCGCTCAGGAGATATTTCATCAGCTGTGTGATGGTTTGCCACAGAAGAGGTTTGTTGGAATAACTGATGGGGAGGAAAAATGGACGGGCGGCACTTGTTCAATAGAAACTAGAAGAGGAGGGTGTGGAGGAGGTCATTGCTCTGCACTGCATTATCCATCAGCAAGCCCTTTGCAGCCGATACCAGAAGTTTGATAATGTGATGTCTGTCATTGTGAAATGCATCAACCAAATCAAATCCAAGGGCTGAAAGCACAGAAGGTTCCATGTTTTTTTAGAGGAAATTGAGAATATGGGGATGTGCTCTACTTCACCGGGGTATGTTATCTCAGCAGGGGAAATGTATTGAAGAGATTTTTTTGAGTTGAGAGGAGAAGTGAAACCCTTCATGGAGAAGAATTGGGGTGGTTGTTCTTGTGCTAAGTGATCCCAAATGGCACATGGACTTACAGCAGCTTTTCTTGTTGATATCACACATGATCTTAATGTACTGAACAAGAAGTCACAAGGCCAGGGAAAACATGTTAGTGCTGCCCATGACATCGTTAGGGCATTCTGCACAAAAGTTGTTACGAAAAGCTCTCTCAGACAAACCTTTTCCATTTCCCAGCATGCAAAGCATTCGTGAATGCAGGCACACCTTTAAGTGCAAAGAAGTTTGTTGAGGCCATTTTGAAGCTGCAAGGTGGAATTTTATTACAGATTTGCAGACTTCAAGACACACAGAGCCACATTTAAAATTTTTGCAGACCCCTTCTCCTTTGATGTGCAAAATCCCCCTCCTATACTTGGAAATGGAGCTTATTGACCTGCAGTGCAACTCCTAACTCAAATTCAAGTTCAGGGAAGTGAGTGGAGAAGCAGGCAAGCTCGGCAATTTTTGAGAAAATTGACCCTCAGCTTCCCCGAACTTTCCTGAATCTTCAAGCGGACCATGTGCCTTTTTGGGAGCACATACTTGTGCGAAAAACTCTTCTCCACCTTGAACTTCAATAAGTCCAAGTACAGGTACAGACTTATTGCTGAGCATCCTTAAGCCCTGCTGAGGGTCTCAACTGCTTCCCTTCTCAAGCCAAATGTGGCTCGGTTATGTGAGAAGAAGCACTGCCAGGGGTCTACCAGCAAGAAGTAGTCAAAAGAAGCCATGTTCATAACAGTTCATGTTCAATTCTCCATTCATGTTCAGAGAGTTAAAGGTTATCTATCTATCTATCTATCTATCTATCTATCTATCTATCTATCTATCTATCTATCTATCTATCTATCTATCTATCTATCTATCTATCTATCTATCTATCTATCTATCTATCTATCTATCTATCTATCTAGCTAATATTTTACATTAAAAAAATAAAGATATTTGAGAACATTGGAATGTTTTTATCAGAGCTTTTCTTGTCGAAATCCTGATGCGGCCCAGCAGCCCCCAGTTAATTTGAGTTTGAGAACCCTGATTTAGAGAGTTCGTTGTTGAGTTCAGCAATGTTAAAATCTCCTAGAATAATGAGAGGCGAGTCTCTGTTTTTCTCAGTCTTGTTTACTTGTTCTGTGGGTATCAGCAGTGCTTCATTCATGGTTGGGGCGGGAGGTAGACATATGACAAGGATTAAAGAGTCAAACTCACAGGGTGTGTAAATTGGCTAACAGTTCAAGAACAGCAACTCTAAAAGCGGGCTGCAGTGTCTGCTGAGTTGTGTAACCTCCATTTTTCATTGATGGAGAAGCATGTCCCACAGCATTTTGTTTTCCCCGACAGTTCTGCGATGCGATCTCCCCGGTGAATATGGAAGTCTGGTAGCGTTCTAGCTCCTTCAGGATTGCGTTCGCACAGCCAAGTCTCAGTGACGCACATGGCAATGGAAGTCCGAAGTCTTTGCAGGTCCGAATCAAAATATGAAGCCCACGTATTTTGTTGGGAAGGGAGGATAAATTCGTGAGGTAAATCGATGACAGCGCGAATCGGCGTCACCTCCTGCGAATTCTGACATGGATCAAGGTCCACGTCCCCATGGGGTATTGTCGGCTCCATTTGTCGCTGATGCTGTTGCAGTTTCTGCTCTGATATACTCGTTGATTTGAGAGAGTTGTTAAAAAAGACGGATAAACTCTCTGATGGTTCACAAGTCTTCCCTTGTGTACTTGAGTCCAGAGATGACCGAGAAACACAAAAATGTAGACAATTCTAGGGAGTACGATAATGAGGCAACCACATGGGCGTCATCATGGCAGTAATTGCTATACATCGGAAAGTTACAAGCTATGTTTGACCTAAAGGGGCACCATGTCTCTTTTTATATTCATAAACTCTAGAAAAAGTGATAAAGACCTCTAATCAATGTCTATTCTTGAAGGTTTGCTAAATGAATGAAATGGGAGTTATAGATAATAGAGGTTTATTGTTACATTCAAGCATACAAATCATATACAAGGCAGTAGAATTTTCTAGAAAATGTTATTAAATCCAAAAGGGAAAAATACAGGGGAACAATGCAAAGGTGCTAGACTACATAATATGCAGATAAACATTTGCAAAGTAGGTCCAACTTTTGATAAAGATGTGAAGTGGTCTCTCTCTTTCTCTCTCTGTCTCTTTCGCTCTCTCTCTCTCTGCCTCTCCCATTCTCTCTCTATCTCACACACACACACACACACACACACACACACACACACACACACACACACACACACACACACACACACACACAACACACACACACACACACACACACACACACACACACACACACTCTGGTTAATATCTGCAGTGAGTTTTTCAATTTGATGTGGTGGCTAGAAACAGTGTTTGTGGTGTAACATCTGTGTTTTGTGAGGTAAAACATTTCACCTGACAGATTAGATGTCTGTGGTAAAACAATTATTAGTGAGATTAGACTGTTTTTCATATACTGCGAGTATTTAAAGTCAGTGAAAGGTTGGTAACTGTCCTCGACTTGGAGCAGCTCTAAAACCTGCCCATGTTCCATCAGTATTCACGAAGGCCTTGCCCACTTTTGAAGCGAAAACAACAAATGGTCCATTGAACTTAATTTTTTAGTTCCTTGTCACATTTGGGAAGAGGTTTTCCCAAACCTTTGGTCAGCATCTCATCTCTGCACAACAAAGGTCTTTGATGAATGGTAATCCAGATTTCTAGGGGGGTGTTAAGTAGTTTAAGGTCCAAGTGACATAAACCAGGCCTCCTGTGACCATCTGGCTCAGCGGGGCAGGCGGAAGGAATACAAAATTTACCAGTTGTGGGGGTTGCTGTTGGCACCATGTTCTGTCATGGCATCCTCTACATTCGGAACATGCACTTTTGCACAAAACGCCTGCTGTTGAATGATCCAAGGGTAATACAGAATCTTTAGGAATGGTGTCAATATATCAATGGTGGTCAAAGATTACTGTACTGTATGTTGGCAGTTCATAGCAGGAGCCCCTTATGTAGACTTTCTAAGGGTACCTTTTTCTCTGCAAAATTTCCTTCACTGTTATACTGTCATCTCCTCTCATAGTTGTCTCTATGGGCAGTAGTGTCAAAATAGAACACATCAAATACCAGCACTTTGCTAGATCCCAGTCCAGCTGATTTACCCCAGGTGCCAGACAAAGCCGACAGTCTTCTAACTATTGGAGTTTTTTCCAACTTAACATCGTATAGACAACATTGTTGTGTCTGCCACCTTCACTCCATGAGTGATGGGCATATTTGAGCATGTAGTTGGGCAGTGTTTTAGGGGATTTTTGTCCATATATATGAACCCCAATTTACCAATAATTAATCAATTTATATTCCTCAATGAGGACGTAATAACCAAGTTGATCAAACGACATTGGTAACAGAAATTGCAGAACTTTTTTAGGTACAGTAAAATATTTGGGTTTGGCATCAAAAGATCAATGAGTTCAAGAGATACTGGAATGATGTCAATTTCAGATACTGATCGTAAAACAAGAATATAATCTTTGACTCATTTTACAAACTGATCCTTAAAAAGTAAATGGCTAAAAATGATTAAATTTGGAGGGAAAAATAAAATCACCAGAAGTGTAAGTATGAAGGCCTGTATGTCACTCGCGACCTGTAAAAATGCCAATTACTTCTGATCTATTAGCCATTTAATTAAGTTTTTGACTCAGTTTAGAGCTCGTGCACGTGACAACACCTTTTTCACAGCGCCATAATGTCGGTCAAAAAGAGCTGCTCGACAGTGTGGGGGACATTGAACCAGAGATGAATATACACAATGCCGGAAACTTGTTGTGCTATTGGTTGTTACAACAGACCAGACAAATTCAAAGATAGATAGATTCAAAGATATCATTCTATGGAATACCAGCTGAAAAGACGAGAAAAGATCGATGGATTACAGCAATTAAACTTGATGGATGGTGCCCAACCAAATACACACAACTGTGTAGCGATCACTTCACTTCAGGTAGGAATTATTCTTCTCAAGCTCAAATTCCCAGGAAGTATTTATAATACCAAGTTGTCTCATTTTAGAACAATGCATTAAAAAAAAAAAAAACAGGGAGTCGTCTCCAACGTACACAGAGCGTGTTTCAGCCACACGTTAATCTTCGATAAACCTCTCCTCGACAGACTTTTTTTTTCCTAATATGCATTGTTCTCAAATGAGCCCAATGCATACTTAAAAAAAGAAAATAAACCGTTGGTTACACAGAGGTTTATGTAGGTTAACGTCTGACCTCAACGCACTTCTGTATACGGGGGCTGAAGCCTATCTCAGCAGTTTATTTTCTTTTTTCAAATACGCATTGGACTCATTTGAGAACAATGCATATTTAAAAAAAAAATGTCTGTCACTGAGAAGTTTACCAAAGTTGAACGTGTTGCCACAACACGCTTCGTGTACGGAGGAGCCGACTCGCTTTTTTTTTTCCAATCATTGTTAATGAATGCAAGTTTGTGTAAAACCAGGGGCCATTTCTTTACATATTGATATTTGTATTGGAAAAATCTGAGTGGGTCCATCACTTTGTGGGATTTATTCTCAATTGAGAACAGATCCAGCAAGAAAGTATTTGTATGCGTCCAGACTTTTCTATTCTTTCCAACTCTTCCGTGTAAATCTCGACGACTTACTCACCAGATACATGTGTAGATTCAGTTGTCCAAGACAGGCGGAAGCTATTTAATAGTCCAATTTTTTTATCGGTGAAAACATCGAGTTCGGCATTAAATATGGGTCCCCTATGCCAAGTTTTTCTCATTTTTCCATGTACCTTCATTTATCACCTTGTAAATGTTTAATGGTATTAGATAAAACTCTGGGCGTCGTGCTATACGACATTTTTTTGTGTCGTCTCCAACTGACTTAGCATTGAAGAATGGTTTGTTTGACTGATGCTTCCGGCCAGTGATGTGAGTTGATGACGTAGGTGCACAACCTCTATTACATTATCAATGATGATGGTAAATTATTACACTATCTTTAGTTTAGCACTTACTATGACTTACGTTGAGCATCTAGCCATTGCCAGCTTTGAACTTTCCATCACTGGTGGTTGTGATCTGCACTCTTCCCTACAAGTCTACCACTATGCATCAATTCACAAGGAACCTTGCCTGCCTGTTGCAAATCTCATGGACTCTTCCATTATGATGCTGTTCGCTGCCATAACTATGAAACTCTCACCTATTCCCACACAGAAGGTGGGAATAGGTGAGAGTTTCATAGAACAGTTATGGTAGTTGGTGAGGTGAAATCACAAATGGTGAATTACAAATCACTGGGGTTTACTGTACCTTGAATTAAATGCTGAACTATTAAGCCATTGTTGCATATTAATTTTTTTTATTTTAAGGTCAAATTATTTCAGTCTGCAGAAAAGAAAAGCTCAATTGGCCTTAATTGGCTTTAGAGGGGAATGTTTCAAACTTATTGTGGAAAGACATCCTGCTGGGGAAACAGACTGCCTAAGACTACACTTTTCCAATCTCACTCCTGCATTAATTGTTTCTAAATCAACCTCATTCATGGAAATAAAATAACAAAACAATTATAATTCTGCTATTATCTTTTTCTATAGTACTCATATTCCATAAGGATCTTCCCTGGCCAGGAGCCCAACTGTGTCTGGGTGGGCTGGGTCACCTCTGACTTTCATCAGCATGAACTGGGCTTTAGATTGGACAAGGTCCAAACCGTAACAGTGACTTTGGGAGATGAGAAAGGCAAAGTTCATGAGAGGTAAGTGAAGTTATATTCATTCAATCTTTTCAATGTGAGAGCATTTGTATCTATCCATCCATCCATCCATCCATCCATCCATCCATCCATCCATCCATCCATCCATCCATCCATCCATCCATCCATCCATCCATCCATCCATCCATCCATCCATCCATTTTCTTAGCCGCTTATCCTAACAAGGGTCACGGGCGTGCTGGAGCCTATCCCAGCTGTCAACGGGCAGGAACTGGGGTACACCCTGAACTGGTGGACAGCCAACCGCAGGGCACATAGAGACAACCAGCCGGACTCAAAATCACACTTATTACACACACCAATTGGACACACCAATTTAGTGTCCAATTAATGCTGGATGTGTTTGGGATGTGGAGGAAACTGGAGTGCCCGAAAAAAACCCACGCAGGGATGGGGAGAACATGCAAACTCCACATTGGGAGGTTCTGGATCAAACCTGGGTCCCCAAAACTGTGCGGCCAACAATTTCCAGCACTGTGCCGCCCATTTGTATGTGTATTGATATTAAAGTGCAAAAAAAATGTATATTTTTGTATTTTGTTTCTAAATGCATTAAATATCTTTGAAAGTGCTGAAAACATGTCTCAAGACTGAGCAATGAAGTGTTGCAATGTGTTTTTTTCACCCTCTAAAGTTTCCAAAAACAAAACTTGGCTATGATGCCACAGACACGCTGTAACGAAGGGAAGAGCTTCAAAATGCTTGCGTACTCATGCACTATAAAACACTGTCCTACACACAGTAACAGTGCAACGAACTAGCAAATGCCGATGACACATTCAACACTTAAATACCTGGTCTAATTAGCACACGTGATTTTTCCGTTTACAGACAGAATTCCATCTTTTTAAATTGCAAAGATAAAAAAAATATATTTTCCGTATAACCCGTGCCAGAATCCACACTCGCTCATTTTCCGATCCAACTTTTGCAAGCGAGGCATAAAATTTGATATGCGCCTGTTGATTGGTGTGAAACACATTCGACCAATGAAAATGCTTGTTATATACGAGGCACTTTATGGGGCCATTTGCAGTCATTGTGATTTGATGGGCGCACACCATCGCACTCGCAAATCTGCACAGTCAAGCACGAAAAATCGTGTGTAAAATTTGTTATGAGTAGAAATACATAGATATTGAAAGACGTCGCTTATTTAGCGGGGTCTTGACCAATGCAATTGCGCACTTGTCGCACTTTCACAGCGCACATGAAAACCGATCCAGTGCAGTAAACAACAGCCTGACGTCTTTTTTTTTTTTGTTTAACATGGAAGCACATGATCTGCTGCTCAACTTACTTCTACTTCCTAGTTTACTTGACACCGCCCCCCTCCGGCACTTAAAGTGGTACACTCATGATTACAGACACCGTCCACCACCAGTGCTTTAGTTAGCAACACAGTCCGGGCAACGTAGAGCAAAGACAGTTAGACATGCTGCTTATGTTTAGTCTCGATAATAATGGTAAAAGTAAAAATGCTTTAATGAATGTCGGGATTTGTAAATAATAGAAGAAAAAATGGTGAAACTGGATAAGATTCTCTTTTTTGAGTAAAAAAAGGTCTGGTCTGGCCAAAGTAACAAGTACAGAATGAGATGGTGTGTAATGTTAAAATTCCACCTTGGCACAGCCTGATCGAGGATGAAAGCACAGACAATGCAGTGTACAAAAAGCTAATTCTCTATTTTGAAAATAGTTTACTTCGTTGAATTTGTAATTTTTTGGTGCAAAGGTATGCATCGAAATAAGTAACCATCATATTCTCAACATTTTTAAAACAAAATAGCATTTATTTATAATTGTACTAGATATATTTCATTCATAATCATTATAATTATATATATAATAATTATAAAACTTCCACATTAAAATTGGTGCTCATCCTTCGGTCATTCTTGCAGCCCCCAGACCCCCACCTATTTTTCAGTCTTTTTTCATTCAGTCAAATCCCATGCCGTAATCAGTGTCCAATGCAAAGCAGCTGTGTAACAGCTGTCAGAGGCGGTACCGCCCCGGCCAATGGTTTGGGCATGCCCCTCGCAGGCAGCACCGCCCAGGTCAGTGGCTTGGCCATGCCCCTGACAGTCGCCCCACCAAGCCACAGCTCCAAGACATGACAGAAACAAAAAAATTGACCAGGGGAGGGCAAAGGGGGTCCAGGGGAGGGCACAAACCCCCACCCCAGTCTGTCTGGTGGCCATTCAGGCCGCCGAGAGCAAGGAGTCCGGCCGAGCAGGAGGTCAGCCAGGACGCCAAGCAACAGGGTGCTCACGGGATGACTCGGGTGGACGTCCTCGAGGAGGGACCCAAAGGCACAGCAGGAACCACATGGGGGCAGGTGAGGAATCGGTCACCGTTAGAGCGTGGTCATCAGGCGGCCGGGGATTGGTCGCCTTCGAGGCGTGGTCATCAGGCTGCCAGGGATCTGTCACTGTTGAGGTATGTTCATCAGGTGACCGAGGGTTGGTGGCCACTGAAGCAGGAGTGGGAGGCGGCTGAGGATTGGTTGCTGTTGAGCCATGGCCCGTCAGGCGGCTGAGGAGGGGTTGCTGTGGAGACAGGTGGCCATGGAGGGTGTGCCACCGAGACAGGTGGCCAAGGATGGGTCATTAGCATTACAGGCGGCCGAGGAGGGGTTGCTGCCAAGTCAGGCGGCCGTGGAGGGGTCACCGCCGAGACAGGCGGCCGAGGAGGGGTCGCCGCCAAGTCAGGCGGCCGTGGAGAGGTCACCGTCGAGACAGGCGGCCGAGGAGGGGTCGCCGCAGAGTCAGGCGGCCGTGTAGGGGTTGATGGCAAGTCAGGCGGCCGTGGTGGGTTCACCGCTGAGACAGGCGGTCGAGGAGAGGTCGTCGCCAAAGTATGAGCGAAAATTGCCTGTGGCTCAGTCCCCACCAAGGCGTGGACTGTATTCAGTTGCAGCTTAGTTGCCACCAAGGCGTGGACATGAATTGGCTGAGGCTCGGTCCCCAACGAGGCGTGGACGTGTATTGGTTTGGAGGTGGTTTGACTGTGGCTTGGTCGTCGCTGGAGCGGAACCGGTAGGTCGCCAGTGAGGAGTGGGCGAAAATTTGCTGTGGTTCTGCCGCCAGCTTGGTTTGGTCCGCTGTGGCTCGGTCGTCACCCAGGAAGAAGTGAGAGTCCACTGTGCCTCAGTCGTCGGCGCGGTATGTGCAATAGTCGGCGGAGGCTCGGTCGTTGAGGAGCGTGAGGCACAACGCCGCACCCTACTTGGGCGTCTCCTATGGTTGCCATACGGAGGGCCCGGATAGATGGCCATACGGGTCCCCCAGAAAGAATTGGAGGAAGAGGATTGGGGTGCACAGGACGAAGGCACTCAGTGGCTGGAAGCGTGGGGCGGCAAAACAAGCTGACTGGTGGTGCAGATGGCAAGATAGGAGAGGACAACAAGATGAGCCCAGACAGATAAGGGATGCTTGGTCCTCGGGCTGGGGGCGCCGGAGTGTGTGCCCGGTGACGGTGCATTTTCCCTGCTGGCTAATTAGTTCTGTCAAGGGCATGAGGCATGGGACTTCAGCCAAATCCAGGACTCCCTGGCAATGGCATAATGTTGAGGGGGGGGTTTTATTCCAGGCTCAGGTCATACACACGTACGCAGTCCAAAATAGGCCGAGGCACAAAAACACGAGGCTAAAGGAAAGGTCAAAAAAATAAAGCGAGGTCCGATGACTATGAGGCAAAACTTGAAAACATGAAAAAATCCATGATTTGGCAATGATGGCACAAACACGCTGCAACGAAGGGAAGCATTATAAAATGCTTGCGTACTCACGCACTGTAAAGCAGTGTCCAACACACAATAACAGAGCACAACGAAATGGCAAATGCCGATGACAAATTCAAAGCCTAAATGCCTGGTCTAATTAGCATCCAATGCAAAGCAGCTGTGTGACAGCTGTCAGAGGTGGTACCACCCAGGGCAGTTGTTTGGCAATGGCCCTCGCAGGCAGCACCATCCAGAGCAGTGGTTTTCTCCATATCAAGCATGCGGGACAGTGCATTGGGTTTCCCGTTTTTGGTTCCCAGCAATCGGAGTGGGTCAATGAAGAACGGCCCTGACCTTGTGGAAAAAAGAGGAGGAAAGCGCCCAAGTCGGCAGAAGAAGAGGAATGCACAAACCCTACAGCTGTGCGTAGGGACTTTGAATGTTGGGACTATGACTGGAAGAGCTCAGGAGTTAGTTGACATGATGATGAGGAGAAAGGTTGATATATTGTGCATCCAAGAGAGCAAGTAGAAAGGGAGTAAGGCCAGAAGTTTAGGTGCAGGGTTTAAATTATTTTATCATGGAGTAGATGGGAAGAGTAATGGAGTAGGGGTCATTTTAAAAGAAGAGTTGGCCAAGAATGTCTTGGAGGTGAAAAGAGTATAAGATTGAGTGATGAGGATGAAATTGGAAATTGAGGGTGTTATATATAATGTGATTAGAGGCTATGCCCCACAGGGAGAATGTGACCTCGAGTTGAAAGAGAGATTCTGAAAGGAACTAGATGAAGTTGTCTTGAGCATCCCATACAGAGAGTCGTGATCAAAGTGTGACATGCTGGCGAAGGTAACAGGGCCGACGAAGAAGTGATGGTAAGTATGGCATTCAGCAAATGAACTTTGAGGGGCAGATGGTGGTGGTTCGCAAAAAGGATGGAATTGGCAGTGGTTAACACTTGTTTCCAGAAGAGAAAGGAACAAAGAGTGACCCACAAGAGCGGAGGAAGAAGCACGCATGTGGATTATATTTTGTGCAGGCGATGTATTCTGAATGTGAATGTACAGGAAGTGGCAATGATTGGTAAGGAGGAAGTTAGAAATGCACTGAACAGAATGAAAAATGGAAAGACAGTTGGTCCCGATGACATACCAGTAGAGGAATGGAAGCAATTTGGAGAGGTGGCTGTGGAGTTTTTGACCAACTTATTCAATAGAATACTCGTGGGAGAGAAGATGCCAAAAGAGCTGTGGAAACGATAGAGGAATAAAGAGGTTGTGCCACACAATGAAGTTATGGGAAAGAATAGTGGAGGCTCGACTCAGGACAGAAGTATCTGCGAGAAACAGTATGGTTTCATGCCTAGAAAGAGTACCACAGATGCATTATTTGCCTTGAGGATGCTCGTTGAAAAGTACAGAGAAGGTCAGAAGGCGCTACATTGTGTCTTTGTAGACCTATAGAAAACCTATGACAGAGTACCAAGAGAGGAACTGTGGTACTGCATACACAAGTCTGGTGTGCTGGAGAAATATGCTAGAATAGTACAGTACATGTATGAGGGCAGCAGAACAGAGGTGAGATGTGCCAGAGGTGTGTCAGAAGAATTTAAGGTGGAGGTGGGACTGCTTCAGGGATCTGCGCTGAGCCCGTTTCTGTTTGCGGTAGTAATGGATAGGCTGACAGACAAGGTTAGACTGGATTCCCCTTGGACCATGATAGTCGCAGAGGATTTTGTGATCTGCAATGAAAACAGGGAGCAGGCGGAGGAACAATTACAAAGATGGAGGTACGCACTGGAAAGGAGAGGAATAAAGATTAGCCGAAGTCAAACAGAATACATGTGTGTGAATGAGAGGGGTGGAGGAGGAAGAGTGAAGCTCCAGGGAGAAGAGATAGTGAGGGTGGAATACTTCAAATACTTGGGGTCAACAATACAGAGCACAGGTGAGTGTGATAAGGTAGTCAAGAAATGGGTACAAGCGGGATGGAACAGTTGGCGGAAGGTGTCCGGTCTTCTATGTGACAGAAGAGTCTCCGGTAGGATGAAAGGCAAAGTTTATAAAACAGTGGTGAGGCCATGATGTACAGATTAGAGACTGTGGCTCTGAAGAAACAACAGGAAGCAGAACTGAAAAATGAAGATGCTGAGGTTCTTGCTTGGTGTGAACAGGTTGGATAGGATTAGAAAAGAGCTCATTAGAGGGACAGCCAAAGTTAGATGTTTTGGAGACAAGGTTAGAGAGAGCAGACTTCGATGGTTTGGACATGTTCAGAAGTGAGAAAGTAAGTATATTGGTAGAAGGTTGCTGAGGATGGAGCTGCCAGGCAAAAGAGCGAGAGGAAGGACATGAGGAAAGTGGGTGTTAGAGAGGAGGTTGCACGAGATAGGCTTAGATGGAAAAAGATGACAAGCTGTGGTGACCCCTAACGGGAAAAGCTGAAAGGAAAGAAGATGATCTTGGCTCTGTCCGAGTGAAAAGTGGCTGCCTGAAGCTTGAAATGGAGCTCGCACTGCGTGATGAAAGGCTTGATATTGTAAGGTCCCCTGAGAATCGCTCTGCACGGGAGAGCGACGAGCAGACACCCACATGTGAGTTGAGAACCGCCGATGTGACTGACTCATGGAGACGCGAGGATTCTGTGGGGGCAACCGGCGCCAGGCTGGCGACGACCTCGCTGGGGGAATATTTGAGCAGGGAATTGAGCCGAGCCATTACCTGCCGAAGCATGTTGCCCTGCTGCTACAACTGGTGACCAAACATCAGGAAATTATGAAAGCATTTGGCATCAACTGAACTGTGTTTCGGGAATGAAAAAAAAGTCTGAGTTTGCAAAAAACAACATTCCCAGACACAAACCGTCGCGGTGCATGCACTATATTTTGGGGCTGCTGTTTTCAAGAAATCATACATCATTCTCTACTTCACTGCAATGAGGGTTGATTTAGCAAAGCCACATACTGTAAAACTTTACATGAAAATCTTTTTTAAACAAGAACAATGAAGATGGGTCATGCATGATTTTTCCAAGATGACAGGCATCATATTAATCAGTTCTCAACTTTTGACTGTCATTGGGCCATGTGACTGTGTCCTGGTACATTGAACAAACTCTGCTCAACACTCCAAACTTTCCTTTTCTCACACTACCCCCCCCCCAATCATCATAAATTCTCTTATGTTTTAGTGTTAATATAATGTTTCTTTCGGCTTGTCCCTTTCGGGGACGCCATAGCGTGTCATCTCAGATGAACGCACATATATGTTTGGCACAATTTTTACGCCGGATGCCTTTCCTGACGCAACCCTTCTCAGGTAGTGGAGGCCCCAGTGGGATACGAACCCACAACCCCTGGTTTACCAAACCAGTGCTCTAACTACTGAGCTACTTATTGTGAATACTAATAATAATTAAAATTAGAATACTAATAATAACGTGTGTTAATACTCAATAATAATCAAGCGGCACTACTCATTCATGACATGAATTGAGATAATCAGAGGACATATTTTGTTGTTGGATTGAAATATGGCAAAGTCAGCTATCCTTCATTATACTCATCACCAATTCATTTTTGACTTTGTTTACCAGCACACTCTCAAGCAACCTGCTGTCTGCTAACCTGGATCCTCCCTGCTGTTCCTCATACTCGGCGACAGACTTCCAGAGACAGAGCTTTTAGTGTAGCATCGCTCACCCTTGGAATGCTTTCCCAAGCCGTCAAAGGACACCTTTTCGTGAAAAATTTTCCACATTGTCTAATCTCCCTGGAACCTGTAACTTCTTCTTCTTCTTTTCCTTTCGGCTTGTCCCGTTAGGGGTCGCCACAGCGTGTCATCTTTTGCCATCTTAGCCTATCTCCTGCATCTTCCTCTCTAACCCCAACTGCCCTCATGTCTTCCCTCACCACATCCATAAACCTTCTCTTTGGTCTTCCTCTCGCTCTTTTGCCTGGGAGCTCCATCCTCAGCATCCTTCTACCAATATACTCACTCTCTCGCCTCTGAACATGTCCAAACCATCGAAGTCTGCTCTCTCGAATCTTGTCTCCAAAACATCCAGCTTTGGCTGTCCCTCTAATGAGCTAATTTCTAATCCTATCCAACCTGGTCACTCCGAGCGAGAACCTCAAGATCTTCATTTCTGCCACCTCCAGTTCAGATTCCTGTTGATTCTTCAGTGCCACTGTCTCTAATCCGTACATCATGGCCGGCCTCACCACTGTTTTGTAAACTTTGCCCTTCATCCTAGCAGACACTCTTCTGTCACATAACACACCAGACACCTTTCGCCAGCTGTTCCAACCTGCTTGGACCCGTTTCTTCACTTCCTGACCACACTCTCCATTGCTCTGTATTGTTGACCCCAAGTATTTGAAGTCGTCCACCCTCGCTATCTCTTCTCCCTGTAGCCTCACTCTTCCCCCTCTACTTTTCTCATTCACGCACATATATTCTGTTTTACTTCGGCTAATCTTCATTCCTCTCCTTTCCAGTGCATGTCTCCATCTTTCCAATTGTTCCTCTGCATGCTCCCTGCTTTCACTGCATATGACAATATCATCTGCGAACATCATGGTCCAAGGGGATTCCAGTCTAACCTCATCTGTCAGCCTATCCATTACCACTGCAAACAGGAAGGGGCTCAGAGCTGATCCCTGATGCAGTCCCACCTCCACCTTAAATTCCTCTGTCACACCTAAGGCACACCTCACCATTGTTCTGCTGCCATCATACATGTCCTGTACTATTTTAACATACTTCTCTGCCACACCAGACTTACGCATGCAGTACCACAGTTCCTCTCTTGGTACTCTGTCATAGGCTTTCTCTAGATCCACAAAGACACAATGTAGCTCCTTCTGACCTTCTCTGTACTTTTCCACGAGCATCCTCAAGGCAAATAATGCATCTGTGGTACTCTTTCTAGGCATGAAACCATACTGTTGCTCGCAGATACTTACTTCTGTCCTGAGTCTAGCCTCCACTACTCTTTCCCATAACTTCATTGTGTGGCTCATCAACTTTATTCCTCTATAGTTCCCACAGCTCTGAACATCCCCTTTGTTCTTAAAAATGGGAACTAGAACACTTTTCCTCCATTCTTCAGGCATCTTTTCGCCCGCTCGTATTCTGTTGAATAAGTTGGTCAAAAACTCCACACCCATCTCTCCAAATTGCTTCCATACCTCTACCGGTATGTCATCAGGACCAACTGCCTTCCCATTTTTCATCCTTTGTAATGCCTTTCTGACTTCCCCCTTAGTAATCATTTCCACTTCCTGGTCCTTCACTCTTGCCTCTTCAACTCTTCCTTCTCTCTCATTTTCTTCATTCATCAACTTCTCAAAGTATTCTTTCCATCTATTTAGCACACTACCGGCACCAGTCAACACATTTCCATCTCTATCCTTCATCACCCTAACCTTCTGCACATCCTTCCCATCTCTATCCCTCTGTCTGGCCAACCTGTAGAGATCCTTTTCTCCTTCTTTCGTGTCCAACCTGGTGTACATGTCTTCATATGTCTCTTGTTTAGCCTTTGCCACCTCTACCTTTGCCCTACGTCGCATCTCGATGTACTCCTTTCGCCTCTCCTCAGTCCTCTCAGTATCCCACTTCTTCTTCGCTAATCTCTTTCCTTGTATGACTCCCTGTATTTTGGGGTTCCACCACCAAGTCTCCTTCTCCCCTTTCCTACCGGATGACACACCAAGTACTCTCCTGCCTGTCTCTCTGATCACCTTGGCTGTCGTCGTCCAGTCTTCCGGGAGCTTCGGTTGTCCATCGAGAGCCTGTCTCACCTCTTTCCGGAAGGCCGCACAACATTCTTCCTTTCTCAGCTTCCACCACATGGTTCTCTGCTCTACCTTTGTCTTCTTAATCTTCCTACCCACCACCAGAATCATCCTACATACTACCATCCTATGCTGTCGAGCTACACTCTCCCCTACCACTACTTTACAGTCAGTAACCTCCTTCAGATTACATCGTCTGCACAAAATATAATCTACCTGCGTGGTTCTACCGCCGCTCTTGTAGGTCACTATATGTTACTCCCTCTTTTGGAAACAAGTGTTCACTACAGCCATCTCCATCCTTTTTGCAAAGTCCACCACCATCTGCCCTTCAAAGTTCCTTTCCTGGATGCCGTACTTACCCATCACTTCTTCATCGCCCCTGTTTCCTTTACCAATATGTCCATTACAATCTGCACCAATCACAACTCTCTCGCTGTCTGGGATGCTCAGAACTACTTCATCTAGTTCCTTCCAGAATTTCTCTTTCAACTCTAGGTGCATAGCCGCTAACCACATTATACATAACACCCTCAATTTCAAATTTTAGTCTCATCACTCGATCTGATACTCTTTTCACCTCCAAGACATTCTTAGCCAGCTCTTCCTTTAAAATAACCCCTACTCCATTTCTCTTCCCATCTACTCCGTGGTAGAATAATTTAAACCCTGCTCCCAAACTTCTAGCCTTACTACCTTTCCACCTGCTCTCTTGGATGCACAGAATATCAACCTTTCTCCTAATCATCATGTCAACCAACTCCTGAGCTTTTCCTGTCATAGTCCCAACATTCAAAGTCCCTACACTCAGTTGTAGGCTCTGTGCATTCCTCTTTTTCTTCTGACGCTGGATCCGGTTTCCTCCTCTTCTTTGTCTTCGACCCACAGTAGCTGAATTTCCACCGATGCCCGGCAGGTTAGCAGTGCCGGGGGCGGGCGTTGTTAACCCGGGCCACGACCGATCCGGTATGGGATTCTTTAGATGAACGCTCATATTTGTTTGGCACAGTTTTTATGCCGGATGCCCTTCCTGACGCAACCCTCTGCATTTATCCGGGCTTGGGACCGGCCTACAGATTGCACTGGTTTGTGCCCCCATAGGGCTGCATTCCCTGGAACCTGTAACACGACTACATTTTTTTAAAAGTGCTATATAAATTGTGGTTATTCTTTATTACATTTATGTCCTTCTCAATACAGTCCTCATCATTTACCGGCACGAGAAATACATTAGCCCGTGACCCTAATGGCGGGTTTAATAATAGTTTTCCTTTTGGCTTGTCCCATTAGGGGTTACCACAGCGTGTCATCCTTTTCTATGTGAACCTAGCCTAGAGCCTAGATACACGAGAGATAGAATTTTAGGTAACTCCTAAGGTTTTAATTGTTTTGGGGAACTGTTCAGACATTTATATGTATGAGTGTTATCGCCCCAAATTAATGGTGCAATATCCACGTTGCATGTATGTAAGCTTACAACTGACCCCAATTATAAATAATGAATGGAAATCTGACCATGCTGAATGATGTTTATCTTCCAGTATACAGCGCAGTAACTGCTATATGGTGTGGGCTGGAGAGAGCAGCAGTCCAGAAGGAAGGAGTAACAATGGTTTAGAGATTGGATGTTTGGTTGACACAGCAAACGGCCTGCTGTCCTTTACCGCTAATGGCAAAGAGCTCAGCACATACTACGAGGTAGGAATCTCAGAAGGTAATACAAATCCTATCTGGAACTCCACCGTCCATATATATTCTGTTAATATTACATTCTAAATGGTCTGAACATTCTGGATCTTGAGTTTTCTTAGGATTAATCAGTGTGCCATCTCAGGTGGAGCCCAGCACTAAACTCTTTCCAGCTGTATTTGCCAAGGCTACCACCTTGAATGTCTTCCAGTTTGAACTGGGAAAAATTAAGGTGAGATGGATTCATACCCGTCTTATTCTGAGCACCAAACTAATAAAGCTCCAAGCAACAATGAGAATGCTCTCATACCCTTATTTTATTGATGATCCTTGAAATGATCATTAAACTTTAGACACCAAGCTCTACCCAGATTGCTCCTTAACATAGGCTCATTTGGGCCAATTGAGCCCTCCGTACAGGGCACTTAACCACGCCTCCTGAAGTGACGTCACGCCACGTGCGCTGACGTCAGACAAACAATTAGGAAAAATATCGGGGCAGCAAGAAAGGAATAGAGCGAAACTGTCCAATTTACCGGCTGATTTCTCACTCGCATTTTAGCTAACAGTGAAATATCGTTGAAAAGCAGATAGCAGGGTTCAAGTATTTTAGCGAAGGGTATTTCAATGGTATTTACATGCATATCGACGGAGAAACAATTGATATTAGCGTGAGATCTTTCCAGAGTCAGAGGAAGACCGAGAAGCCACATAATATAATATATAACCCAAAGACGAATTCGTCATTGACAGTTTCCTATTTTTGTGTTACCTATCACACTTGTGTGCAGAATCTGTATGTGTATCTGTATAGCCGTTTGTGAACCGCCGTATGAAGGAAAAGAAGAAGGCGAGGCTTGATTTACGAGTTGTTTCTCTCGTTTTCTTTCTGTAACGTCATGCGTTCCCCTCAATAATTATTCTTGAATTAGTGCCGAACCTACGCAAGTCCCGACCGAGTATGACAATCACTACTTTAGTGTCCTCAAACATCCTTCCTTCAGTCTTGGTGTCCGGGTGCACGTCGAAGGCTTTTAGGACTGCTAGTCTGGTTTAACTTAGCTAATTAGCCGCGAACAATGGGACACGTTTGTGCAGTCAGATCATCGCAAAATATCGCTCAACACAGATCAAGTGTGACAATCATTCACACGTAGCTATATTATGCAAGCGAAGAACTGCTAATTCATTTATATGAGACATGTATTGAAAATCAAATTTTGGGTTTACCTTCGTGCAAACATATCTGTTCCGGTTGATAGATTCAGTTGATTATGTGGTCTTCCTCAAAGTTTTATCCAGCAAAGACATTTTTCGTACTCGGTCTTCTGTTTCGGTTGATTTTAGATGGATTCAGTTGATGATGCGGTCTTACACAAAGTTTGATCCATCAAAGACATTTTTCGTACTGGGTCTTCGGTTTTGGAAAGGGTACGAATTGAACTCCACCAACTAGCCTTTCAGGATACTTGTCGTCACTATTATAAAGTCCGTGACTACACCTCCTAACCATATCTATTGTTAAAGAACCCAAATACACGATAAAACGCCAACAGAAGCTATACTGGACCATCCAGCCAGCGTTGTCTGAGATTTGAGTCCGAGATTATGCAGATCTCTGGCCTCTGATTGGTCAGTGACACGGATTGCGCAACATCCACGGAGGGGTCAATTCCCTGGCAGCAGTTCGTCAGTACAAGTGCGATGTGAGTTAATTACAACTTATACAAGTTACGAGCTGTCATTTCGAGAATTTTTTACTTTGACTTGTGATATGAAACTCGAGATATGAATCAGAATATGAATTTATGTCATTGCCAGCAAAGCAAAGATCAAAAGGTAAACCTTAAAATGGAAATAGAAGCAAGACATAAAACTTACAATGAACATTACTGCCAGCATTTATATTTTTGAAAGGACCGGAGTATGAAGTAGCAGCGAGTGGGTCAGTCCTTATGTATTTTCAATTTGATAAAGGCTTCAGGATAAAAGCTCTTTTTCAGTCTGTTTGTTATGGTCTTGACCAACCTGCGGTGCCATCAAGAGGGAAGCAGAGTGAAGAGGTGATGGTCTACGTGTTAGCTGTCGTGAAAAATGTTAATGCTCTTTTTAAGCAACGGGAAGTTTAAATCAATTCAAAGGAGGCCAAAGGTCACCCTCTGCAGCCTCTTTTTGTCTGATTCAGATTCACAATTTTGGTCTGCTTTAACTTTCGAAAGGTAAAGGGACACTTTGACGCACTTGTACCAAGGGCTGACATGCAGCCCGACCCTCTTCTGCGAGGCACACGCCCGCAGTCTTAAATCTTTTACACTCATACCAGGCACAGCTTTGCTAAAATATGTTGATTTGTTGATTGCTGCTCCCACCAAAGAACATTGTGAGACTGATACAACTGCTTTGTTAAAACATCTCAAGTCAGAAGGCCACAAAGCATCTTTATCAAAACTGGAGTTTATATCGCAAGAGGTTAAGTCTCGAGGACACATCCTCACGCCTCAAGGGAAAATGCTTTCTCCAGCTCAAATGCAGGCAATTGTTGACACACCCAAACCTCTCACAAAGAAACATGTTTTTGGGAATGTGCTCTTATCAGAGACATTTCATCCTAAATTATTCTGATAATAACTGCCGTGCATTCTCTAACTCTGGACAGGGGGCTGACTTCCTCACCGCATTTTAATTGGACACCTGAGGTTACCAGTCCCTTTGAACACCTCAAGTGTGCCTTGCAATCCTGTCCTACTCTTGGGATTCCATACTCATTCAAGCCCTTTGTTCAGTTTGTAGATTAACGCCACGGAATCATGACATCAGTGTTGTTTCAGTTACATGGCGTCCAGCTCCATCGAGTGGTGTATTTCTCTCATCAACCTGATCCAGTGGAAAGAGGTCTTCCTTGCGTGCATCTGTGCAGTAGCAATCTATGTACAGACTGTACTGGCTTCATGTGACTTTGTAGGGTACACACCGCTCAGTCTGTATGTCGCCCACTGTGCAAGTTCTATCGTGCAAGAGCAAAGCTCATTACACTTGTCTGCTGCACTTTGGCTCAGATACAACACGGTGTTGTTGGGCCTTCCATGTGTATCAGTGTGATTTTGCAAAACTCTCAATCTCGCTACTCTCATAGCATACCCTGATGAGGGGGAGCCACATGCTTGCGTAGCAGAATTACAGCACTTATGTATACTTTAATTGGTCCTTTTATATGCCCTTGCAAAATCCACATTTGGTCTTTTATGTCGATGGTTCTGCTTCATGAGATCCTGATTCCTACCGCGGTTGTTGAGGATTTCGGACTTGGAGCATCGTCACCACTCCCTTCACATTATCCGTCACAATTAGCTGAGTTGGTGGCACTCACAGGGGCCTGTTGTTTGACGGAGGGGAAATCCATCACCATTTACACAGACTCCCACAATGCTTTTGGTGTGGTTCACGACTTTGGCGTCCTCTGGCGCCATCGCAATTTTTAAAAAATCTGATGGCAAACCAATTCCTCACCATAACAAGGTTTCAGCTCTCCTCGATGCAATTCTGCCATCTGTTGTAGCGGGGTGTACATTTGTGGCACACACCAACTCGTCTGACCTTGTCTCGCCCCCACTGTCTTTTCTTTTATGTTAAATCTTGTCTCACATGTGCTCACTTCAACACTGGTAAACCAACACCTGCTTACAGAACAGGCAGCACATCCACCACCTATACAGCCATCCCAACATTTAATAATGGACTTTGAAGAAATAACACCTTGTGAAGGCAAGAAATATTGTCTAGTTATGGTCAACTTGTCTTAATAATGGACTGAAATATTTCCAGCGAAGAATGCGTCAGCATCTACAGTGGCAAAGTGTTGCTGGACTGAAATTATTCCCGTATGAGGAATTAAAAAAAAACTTTCTTCTGACAAAGTGAAGTGCTTTTTAAATGATGTGATGACTCAGCTTTCGGATAGACTACAATTTGACCTCCAAACACATTGCAGTTACCATTGCCAGTCCAGCAGTACAGTTAGAAAAAGAAAATGGGATTCTAAAACTTAAATTGAGTAAATCATATGAAGACACGAAAATGAATTGGATAAAGTGTCCGTGAATTGTCTTGATGTATATGACGATACGTGTGCATCTGAGGCACAATCTGTCTCCATTTGAGATCCTGTTTAATGGAGGCTAGTGTCAGTAATGCTGTCCACTACGGTGGAATCCAGAAAAGTTATGCAGTTTGCTCTAGCTGGATATAGGGGGAGACAGAAGGATATTAAGTAGCTGAGCTTGCAGCACGCATTTTCACAAGTCACTACCAATGCCGGGTGTTCGAGCTTGCTGAGACATAGGTGATAATTTAGGGTGCTTGTTGCTTTCATTCTCCCTGCTTTTCCTAATCTACAATATAATAATAATAATAATAATTATAATAATAATAATCTACAGTACAGTGAACGTTGACCTCAGTGATGGATCATTCACTGAATCAGGAAGCACTTGATCGATTTTGTGAAAAAGAACTGAATGATTCGGTGTACAGCTTTGTTGAACAAATCTTTTGAAACAATCGTTTTAAAGAACTGATTCGAATAATTCAGTACACTCAAAAGAACTGCCGTGCCCATCACTAGTTCTTCCTGAGCACCTTCAGAAGTGAATCCTTTACTGGGTGTTATATTACCTCAATGTGACCAAAGGTGGGCACACCGGAAGGAGAAACATATGCATGGTCACAAAAACAGTTCCTTTTTCATTCTATTTTATTGTTATTAATGTATTTTAAGTACAATATTGTGAAGTGATGTTTTTCCTCATTAAAACACACATTACAACAATTTTGAAATGTGGCCTGACCCAGCTAAATTTGGGCAAGAAGTTGAGTACACGCTGGACTGCTCATATAAACAAACAACAATTCATTCTTGCAGGATTTTGTCTTAAATTTATTTGACATACATACTAACCCAAACCCATTACCTCGTGTATGAAATGTGCTATACAAATAAATTTGCTTTGCTAGCTAACGTGGTTAATTAATGCAAAGGTGAAGCCACTGCTAAAATCTGAAATGTTATGACGCATGATATTTACATAATGCTGCTCTTCCCTGTCAGAATGTGATGCCTCTGTCAGCTGGTTTATTTCTGAGTGAGAAGAAGAATCGAGTCCCCCAATGTCCTCCCCGGCTGCATGTCCAGTTTCTCACTCCTGTAATTTGGTGTCGTGTTCCCAATCACTATCCCAAGGTAATGTTTCTTTGTACCGTTTAGACTACGTGGAATGCAGTGTGTGTGTGCAACTAATCGCATACTAACAGTTCTCTCAACAGGTTTCAGTATCAAGAGTGAATGACACACAAGGGTGGCTTGTTCATTGTAATGAACCATCACAGTTTTTGTCTCTGCACATACCTGAAGAGAACAGGTGGAATACATACATCTGCTGTCTCTCTCTTCCTCACATGCTCTTTCATTTCTTATTCAGTCTTTGTGTGTCACTCAGGTCATTGGATATCTTGGAACTATCTGAAAGGAGAGACTTATTAAAGTTTCACTACCATACCCTCAGATTGTATTCTGCAATCTGTGCATTTGGAAACAATCGGGTTGCTCATGCCCTTTGCTCCCACGTGGATGAGGCACAGCTTCTGCATGCAATAGAGAATAAATATATGCCAGGTGAGTCACGTATAAATCAAGCAGATTAATTTGATAGTGATTCATTCCGTTAGTATTTGCTTTAAAGAGAACATATTAGGAAAAATTTACATTTTCAGATTGCATACAAGTTGTGTCTCCTGCCTACCCATCCAATGTGAAATGACACAACAGAGTGTAAATACTTTGCTTTTCAATTTAAAAAAAAACATGTCCATAATGAGCCAATCAGAACTTTGCCAAATTGTGACAAATTACTACCACTCCAGGCTGAATTTAACCCCAAATGTCTTGCTCATAACAAAACAAAACTTTGTTGTCTCCTTATCAGTTTTACGTGTCTCTGACGAAGCACTTTTCTCTGGTAAAGGCATTGAGATTCTCGACACCCTCCCTGGTCCAGCTCAGGAGTATGCACATCTGCAAGTAGCATGATTAGCATTGGATTTTTAGTTTTTTTTTTTTTTTTTTTTAATGTTTTGTTTTGGGGCAGCACAGTGGCCCAGCTGTAGAATGTTGGCCTCACAATTCGGGAGAACCGGGGTTCAAATCCCGGCCCCGCCTGTGTGGAGTTTGCATGTTCTCCCTGTGCCTGCGTGGGTTTTCTCTGGGCACTCCGGTTTCCTCCCACATCCGAAAAAACATCCATTCATGCGAGACTCTAAATTGCCCCTAGGTCTGATTGAGTGTGACTGTTCTGTCTCCATGTTTCCTGCGATTAGCTGGCAACCAGTAAAGGGTATATCCTGCCAACTCCCCGATGACAGCTGGGATTGGCTCCAGAACTCTTGTGACCCTCATGGAGGATAAAATGGGTTCATGGATGGATTAATGGATGTTTTGGTCTTCTGTTTCCTGTCAAAGTGGCACAGCTGAAGCATGAGCAGGACCAGTGGTTCCTCACTTTGTTGAAGGTCATGAATCCTGCAAGTTTCAAATAATTTATTCATAATTTAAGTATACATAATAGACCCAGGAACTCTGCTCATCTTTCATCACGATGTAAAAGGACAGTGACATCATTGTTTACACATACGGCTGCACCCAACAGAGTCCCTATGCGAAGGTGAAGTTGTTAAATGTCTAAAAGCTGAAGTCACACATGGTGTAGTTGTACATTCACCTGACTTTGATTTGGTCAGGATGAGTTCAGTTCCACTCAGTGACGCTGTGAATATGAGTGCATCTCATTGTCCGGTTTGACAGTTTATGTTCCCTGTGACTGACTGCCAAACAATTCAGGGTGTACTCCACTTTTCACCTGAGGTCATCTGTGATAGCCTCGAGAACACTGTGAACCTAACCAGGTTAAGCAGTGCTGAAAATGGATGGAGGGATGGATGGATTGATTGTTGGTCAGCCTGCACATCTGTTGTTGACCAAACCTAGCCTCTCATACCTGAGTAACATCTGTTCCACTTGCACAATCTGAGGAATGTCTGCAACACTTGCACAATTGATCCCTCTGTAGAAATTGCATCATCCGCGTCGCTGACCAATCGGAGGCCATATATCTGCATAAATCACGCCCCTTTTTTTGCACCCACCGTTCCCTCAGACAACGTTGCATGGTTCAGTATAGGTTTTGTTGGCGTTTTATCGTGTATTTGGGTTCTTTAACAATAGATATGGTTAAGATGTGTAGTCAGGGACTTTGTAATAGTGACGACAGGTATCCTGAAAGGCTAGTTGGTGGAGTTCAATTCGTACCCTTTCCAAAACCGAAGACCCAGTATGAAAAATGTCTTCGATGGATCAAACTTTGTGGAAGACTGCATCATCAACTGAATCCATCTAATATCAACCGGAACAGAAGACTGAGTATGAAAAATGTCTTCGATGGATCAAACTTTGTGGAAGATCGTATGATCAACTGAATCCATCTAAAATCAACCGGAACAGATATTTGCACGAAGGTAAGCCCTATATTTGATTTTCAATACATGTCTCATATAAATGAATTAGCAGTTCTTCGCTTGCATAATATAGCTACGTGTGAATGATTGTCACACTTGATCTGTGTTGAGCGATATTTTGCGATGATCTGACTGCACAAACGTGTCCCATTGTTCGCGGCTAATTAGCTAAGCTAAACCAGACTAGCAGTCCTAAAAGCCTTCGACGTGCACCCGGACACCAAGACTGAAGGAAGGATGTTTGAGGACACTAAAGTAGTGATTGTCGTACTTGGTCGGGACTTACGTAGGTTCGGCACTAATTCAAGAATAATTATTGACGGGAGCGCGTGACGTTACACAAAGAAAACGAGAGAAACAACTCGTAAATCAAGCCTCGCCTTCTTTTCCTTCATACGGCGGTTCACAAATGGCTATGCAGATACACATACAGATTCTGCACACAAGTGTGATAGGTAACAAGAAAGTAGGAAACTGTCAATGACGAATTAGTCTTTGGGTTATAATATATTATATGATGTGGCTTCTCGGTCTTCCTCTGACTCCGGAAAGATCTCACGCTAATATCAATGGTTTCTCTGTCAATATGCATGGAAATACCATCGAAATACCCCTCGCTGAAATACTTGAAGCCCTGCTGTCTGCTTTTCAACGATATTTCACTATTCGCTAAGAATGTGAGTGAGAAATCAGCTGGCAAATCGGACAATTTCGCTCTAGTCTTTTCTCCCTGCGCCGCCATTTTTGCTAATTGTTTGTCTGAGGTTAGCACACGTGGGGTGACGTAACTTCAGGAGGCGTGGTTAAGTGCTCTGTACGGAGGGGTCAATTGGGATCCATCCATCCATCCATCCATCCATTATCGACCACTTTTCCGGGTCGGGTCGCGGGGGAAGTAGCTTCAGCAGGGATACCCAGACTTCCCTTTCCCCAGCCACTTTTTCCAGCTGTTCCGGAGGGATCCCGGGGCGTTCCCAAGCCAGCCGAGAGACAGTCTCTCCAGCATGTCATGGGTTGTCCTCGGGGTCTCTTTCCAGTGGGACATGCCCGGAACACCTCACCATGGCGGTGTCCAGGAGGCATCTGAATCAGATGCTCCAGCCACCTCATCTGGCTCCTCTCAATGCGGAGAAGTAGCTCCGGGATGGCCGAGCTTCTCACCCTATCTCTAAGGGAGAGCCCGGACACCCCGTGGACGAAACTCATTTCAGCCGCTTGTATCAGGGATCTTTCAGTCACGACTCACAGGTTGTGCTCATAGGTGAGAGTAAGAATGTAGATCAATTCGTAATTTGAGAGCTTCGCCTTTCGACTTACAGGTAGCTCCCTCTTTACCACAACGAACCGATACAAAGTCCGCATCACTGCAGACGCTGCACTGATCTGTCTGTCGGCCTCCCGCTCCGTTCTTCCCTCACTTGTGAACAAGACCCGAAGATACTTGAATTCCTCTACTTGGGGAAGGATCTCATCCCCGACCTGGAGATGGCACGCCACCCTTTCCCGACTGAGGAACGTAGTCTCGGATTTGGAGGTGCTGATTCTGATGCCAGCCACTTCACACTCGGCAGAGAATCGCTCCAGTGAGAGCTGGAGATCATGGCTTGTTGAAGCCAACAGAACCATAGCTGCAAAGAGAGATATGCAATGCTGAGGCCACCAAACCGGACACCCTCTACTGCTGCACCTAGAAATTCAGTCCATAAAAGTAATGAACAAAATTGTGGACAGAGGGCAGCCTTGCCGGAGTCCAACTCTCACCGGAAACGAGTCCAACTTATTGCCGGCAATGCGGACCAAATTCTGACAGCTGTGTTGGGATTTGCGAGTTTGGACCCAACGCGTGTTCACGAATCAAGGAAGATATTACCAATGATTAGAAAAATTTAACAGCAAATGGATTTATTACAAAGGAATGTGCAATAGAAATGTCCGGGTCTTATCTAGGTATCTGCCGCACACGAGACGTGTGTCTTCTGGCAGGATAGCCAAAGGAGAAGACAAAAGCTGCCCAGTAACACAAGGTTTTTATAAGTATGGGTCCATGGTAATAGTGGCTGCCCTCCCGCAGTCAGATCCTGGGCCGGGATGGTAACTTTCCGCTCCTTATCTGGTGTCGTTCGTCTCCACGGTAACGCCTGCGAGAGGAGGATGCCACCAGCCGGTTTTCTGCAAAGATCAAGGACAACCACTTGCTCCACAACATACACTTGCCAAATGGACAACACTTTATCTGTTAATTAAAATTTTAAGGTCATATATAAGCAAATATTGAAATTAAATCAAAGTAAAATAGTTTTTACAAAGAAGTCCCAAGGATAGACTACACTCCTGTGCATTCATATCTAAAAAACTAACTCCAGCAGAACAAAATTATGACATTGGAGACCACAAACTTCTTGCAATCAAGACAGCTATGTTGGAATGGAGACATTGGTTAGTGGGGGCACAGGTCCCGTTCTTGGTATTAACAGACCACAAAAATTTAGAATACATTAGGTCAGCCAAAGAGCTGAAGGCATATCTGGGTCTATTGAACTATTACAACTTTTTGCCAAGATTGTCTACTTCTCTCGCCACACTATACTAACTGCTGCAAAAGGACATAAGATGGCACTGGGGGAAAGAACAAAAGGCTGCATTTGAGAAGTCCAAAGAGATGATGCAATCAGCAGAGGTGCTAGTGCATTATGATCCGGGAAAAGACATTGTGCTTTCATGTGAGGCATCACGATATGGAGTTGGTGCAGTTTTATCACAGCGTATGGCGGATAGAAGGGAGAGACCAATTGGATTCACATGCCAAACACTAAATGCGGCGAAAAGGAACTACTCACAACTGGACGAGGAAGAACTAGCAGTTCTATTTCAAATAAAACATTTTCACATGTATATTTACGGTCAAAAATTCACAATAGTGACAGATCACAAGCCTATGTTGTCACTTTTTAGTGAGATGAAAGCAGTGCCACAAATGGCATCACCGAGGATCCAGCATTGGGCTGTCACCTTGAGGGCTAATGAATACACAATCTTGTACAAAGAAGGAAAACATCACAAAAATGCAGACACCTTAATCCCTCTGCCATTATCAGGGACGTCTGTCAAGGAGGGATCAGAAGAAAGGGTTCTCATGATCGAGAGCTCTGACATCACTTTAATTTCGGCGTCATGGACATACAAGGACCTGGTGCTTTCAAGAGTGAGAAAAATGGTACACAAAGGGTGGCCAGTAGTTCTGGAAGGAAGTGATTTTGCACTTTTGATGAGAAAGAATGAACCCAGTATCTAAAATGGTTGTGTGATGTAGGGGGCTAGGGTCTGCGTACTAGTTTTAGTAACCATGGACTGCCAGAGTTGTTAGTGTCAGACAATGGAAGTTTTTTTGTTAGCAGAGTTTGAGGAATTTTTGAGCAGGAATTGTATTCGCCACGTGACCTCTGCTCCTTACCACGCCTCCAGTACAGGTTAGCAGAGAGGGCGGTACATGGAATGGTACGAAAATGGACAAGGAATGGTATGAAAATGCAAGGAGGGCACTTTGACAGAGAAGGTGGCCAGGATGTTGTTTTGCTACAGAGTAACGCCGCAGACTACGACAGATCTATCTCTGGCAGAACTAATTCTTCAAAAGAAGTTACGTTGTACACTGGACAGAATCCATCCAGATCTGACCAGGAGAGTGTTAAAGGAGCAGGACCGACAGTCCAGAGATCATGACTCAAAAGCAAAAAAACACAGTTTTGATGTCGGAGACAGTGCTGATCTGTAACTTTAGTTTTGGCCCCAAGTGGATCCAGGGCCATAATGTGTCAATAATGGGGCCAGTGTTATATAAAGTTCAGGTGGGGAATGGTAGTGTGGTCAGGATCCATGTGAATCAAATTTTGGCACATCCGCAAAAGGATACGGAGAACCAGCAGACTGCGCTTGTGCAGCAAGGCCAAACTGGAATGATAGTTTGCTGAATGTGGAGGATGTTGTTTTCAGGAGTGACGAGGTGGTGGAGTCAGACGCTGCAGGAGCAGCAGACGAATCTGGGATTGTAAGTGAGACTGTTGCAGTTACTGAAAGTCCAATGAGAAGGAGGTCAAGAAGGGAGGTGAAGTTGCCCAGTCGCCTGAAAGACTTTCAGTTGAATTACTGACTCGATGAGTGTGGAAAAAATGTTTTCTGCTCATTTTATAGCTATAGTATCTGCTTAAGGGGGTAGGGATGTAGTAATGACAAAAGGACACTAGATGTCAGTCAAGGCCAACTACAATTATGTTAGTGTACCTAGAAGAAGATGTTGCTGTTGTGCAACGTTCGTTAAGCAAGTAGTTGAGCAAATTTGGTATGGTGAAACCCCTTGAGTCCTTATGGATTACCACAATTACTCTGCCTATCATTGGACAGCACGGGCATTTGGCAACTTGTACATTATCAGTGGATTCATTTTCCCCAATTAAGGTTGAGTTGAAGGTCTCTTTCAAGTTAATTAAAAAGCTGAACTTAAATGTTCAATATAGCATCAAGCCATTATCCTTTGGGGTTTGGTACCGTGAAGCGGAACCTTGACGTGAATTTACGAATTCTGTAAGACCTGCAATTATTAGTGTAACCCTTTAAGACTACGGTGGAAGAAGCAGAGTAAAGTAGACAAGGGGAAGTGTGAGGGTAACTGAGCAGCTTGTTATTGTTGGAGATTTCAGTGTGCTGCCGGGGTGTTTGTCTGTGAGATGTGTCAGCGTTTCGGTGTGTGATGTATATTTTGCTTGACGAAAAATATTGTAGATGTATTTATAAATAATTTTATTATTTCAAAATCACAATAATACAATTTACAACTACAATTAAATAAATGAATAAACAAATAAAATACGTTGCTTCGATATTGTGAAGTTTTGGTGTTGATGGGGTTTCCGTGCATGCAGGCTGTCAAATCTGCCTGCTGGCACGTCAAGTGCTGTCAAACGTCTCTGAAGAAGCCGAAAGGGAATCATCGAAATTGCACTCGGTTTGAAGAAAGAAGTTATAAACTTTGACTTTATAAGAAGACATGATACACATTTTTGAGACAAATAAATTACACTTTAAGCGAAAACTCATTTATTTTCCCAAGCCACGCAGAGCCGCAACATAAGGATGAAAGAGGCGCATGTGGCTCCGGACCCGCTGGTTGCCGACCCCTACCATATTGTGTTTCATGTGTGCTTTTACCATTGCAAAAGGTTATTTTTTTTCTCTAATGACTGAGCACCTGAAACAAATCTCTTTTTTTTCCTACCACGATCAGCCGCCCTAAGGACCAATGCCAAAACGCCTTGGGGCCTGCGGCCCCCACCCCGTGCGGTGGTCCAGTAATTTGTAATTTGTGTGGTTGACAATTGTCTACAGTCTCGTACCCAATCGGGATGCAATACATGATGCGGATTTCCCTTAACGGATCAGGATACAGAACACAATGTGCATTCCTTCACTATAAAACAAACACCATTACACTGTAAAAAAAAAAAAAAAAATACACACGAACACACACACAAAGTCTAATAGCGACGCCGCATAACTGAACTACGTTGTAGCAAGGGAACACTATAAATGGAAAATGGATAAAGTCACTGAAATTGATTTTGATTTTAACGTATTTTACTTCAGAATACTTTGGGAATTGCATCCTATATGAAATTCACGACAGTCCTCCAGCTTGATAAATGATGACATTTATGAATAAGTATACGTCACACTGCTGTTCTGATTCAATGTAGTGCACATGTATTTACCCAATCGGAATACAACACATCACATGTAAACACTTGACCAGATATCTTCAGTCGGAAAGTCCACCGTCTCGTGCCAATTCAGTTTGGACAGACTCTAGCTCACTGATTAATCTGATCGAGTGTATGGAAAGCAATTAGATAGATGCTGTACTTCGTTGTCAAATTTTACTCTTAAAATTAAAGTTAATGTTATGTGTGGCATTTTTTTCAGGTTTGCTTCGTGCAGGCTACTATGACCTTTTGATTGAGATCCATCTCAGCAACTATGCAACCGCTTGTCTCATGATGAACAATGAATACATTGTTCCTATGACTGATGAAACTAAGAGTATAACCCTGTTTCCCAATGAGGAAAAAACACACGGTGTTCCTGGCATTGGAATCAGCACTTCCCTAAGACCAAGAATGCACGTTTCATCGCCAAGTTTTATCTGTGGTTCTGGGTCATCATCACATAACAATTTCAACAATGGCTCAGGATTAGTGGATTCTTGCCATTATAGTCCTGAATTCCCCTTGGACATACTAAAAAAGAAAACAGTCGAGATGCTGACAGAGGCAGTATGTGAGGGAAAGTTGCATGTAAGAGATCCCATTGGGGGCAGCACTGAATTTCTCTTTGTGCCGCTCATAAGGCTTGTTTACACCATGCTCATCATGGGTGTTTTCCAAAATGGAGATTTGAAGACCATACTGCGACTGATTGAGCCATCAATGTTCTCAGAAGGATGTGAATTACAGGAAGAAATAAATAGGAAGGTGGAAATGGAGACGGACAAAGGAGGAGAGGATGAAGGGAGAAACATCCCAAACCAAGGATTGTTGCAGATGAAGTTACCAGAGCCTGTAAAAGTTCAGGTAAAACCCATTCAACGGAAACTGATTTGATTGCACTCCATCACAAAGATGTATTTTCTTTTATTAGGTATATTTATAGGTATATAGATAGGTATATTTTTGTGCATGCCTGGGGTTGAATTTACTGCATTCAAACAATTTAAAAAATGTTCACAAAAGTAAGCGAAACATGACATCAATATGGAAAATGGGAAGGATGGCAAAGCCCACAAATTGCTTAAACTCTAACTCCTCCTTGACGCACATTGACAGTGTTCTGTGGGAAATGTCAGGAGAATCAGCTGCACATAAAATCCTAAATTTGGCCATGCACTTTTTGTGTGCTGTAGATGTGCCATGTTCTTCAGTACCTGTGTGACTGCCAGGTGCGTCATCGGATTGAAGCACTCGTCGCCTTCTCTGATGATTTCGTAGCTTGTCTCCAAGAAAACCAGCGGTTTCGCTACAATGAAGTGATGCTCGCGCTGAACATGTCTGCAGCTCTCACAGCCAAGAAGACAAAAGAATTCCGATCACCACCTCAAGAACAGGTATGCAACTACAAGAGAGGCTTGGCTTGAAGATATACACAGCTCTCCAAAAATATTAAAACGCTGAAAAAAAATTACTTTATTTTAGGTGTTGAATGAAACATTTGAGTCTGACTGAAAAAACAACAACAAAAAACCACAGAAATAGTCCGACATTTCAGCAAGTTAGGTCTGGGTCATCGAAGAAAATTATACATTTTGCTTAAATGTTTGAAAGTTTTATTTGAATAAAACTACAGTGGTACCTTGACTTTTGAGCAGTGTTTAGCATTAGTAGCATGACATTACATTATATTATATTACATGAGATTGTTTCAAGTTCAACTACACTTTTGAGGTGTGTGGTTGTAATGATGCTGTTGTTACAGCAAATGCTTTTCATGAGTTAAGCTAATTTTGTAATCACGTAACATGGTAGAATCCACAGATCCTTTCCCCAAGCAGTTTATTACATTAAATGCATCTCTTTCATTGATATTACCTAAATATCTTCCTTTAATGTATTATCCATGTCCATTTTCTGAGCCACTTATGCTCACCAGTATTGCAGATTGCTGGAGCCTTTCCGAGCTAACTTCGGTTGAAAGGTGGATGACACCCTGAACTGGTCGCTAGTCATTGGCAGGGTACATATCGACACAAATACTGAGTTGAATCAATACCATGCTGCCCACACCAAAATCAGGCGTCTTTACCACTACACTATCCATGGCCATTCCTTGACTAATATGTTATCTGGACCTTCTATCTGGAACAGAGTGTTAGTGTTAGCACAAAGCCTTGAGGCCTCCATCAGATAGCAAAAAAGAAAAGGTCTCTAAAATATAACTAAAACATGAGACCTATTTAGGATTAACTAGAAGCATTGGGGATTCACTGATGGTGTAGTAGTACACACGTCTGACTTTGTGCGGGCAACGTGGGATTGATTCCCCCTCAGTGATGGCGTCGAAATCTGCCCTGCGACTGACTACCGATTATTTCAGCGTGTAGTCTGCCTTTCTCCTGAAGCTAGCGGGGATAGGCTCCAGCTCTCCTGTAACCCTTGTTAGGATAAGCGGCTTGGATAATGGATAGAACCACTTAAAACTGTGTGTCCTGACTCCAATTTAACATGTTTAAATGTGAGTGGTTAATACTGAACACAGCGACAGCTATGTTTTATGAGCGTGTGCAATCACATTATCTCAAGTGTTTGTACATACAGTGGTACCACTACTTAGAAAATTAATCCATTCTGGAAGTCATTTCGTGACGGGAAACTTTTGTAAGTAGCACATTTTACATGCAAATAGCCCAATCCGTTCCAAGCCCCAACCCTAACCCAAAAATAAGCAGTCAAATTGTACATCGTGTAAAGAATAATAAATTATATTTACCTTACGAACAACTATTCAAAGTGTAGATAATGTAAAGAATAATAAAAAATTGTGTTGTTCTACCTTCGGTGTTGACCAGTGATGCGAAGAAGGGTGAGTGGCGAGCAAAAAGGCATCGTGGGGGATGGGAGGAGGAAACAGGCATAAAACTTAATTCAAACAAAATTAATAAATTCCACAAACTCTGAATTCGAAACCAACATTAACAACAGACTTTTTTTTTCCAACTTTCAATGCTTCATAAAGTACCAATCCAAGGTTGTTTGCCTTTGATGGCTTTTAATAATCTTGTGGAAATGTTCAAGGCACACACCATCAAAGTGAGCAAATTCCTCAGTCTCTTGGTTCTTGCTTGTGTGCATCGCTACTGCCTTCCAGATGGCAGGAGCTCAAACAATTGAAATCAGAGTTGTCTAGTGTCCTTAATAATGTTCCAAGCTCCACTGAGGCACAGAGAGGAGTAAATGCCTGCCTTGCTCAGTCTGCCTCAGTGGAGCTCCCGTACCAGATGGAGACACTGTATGTCGCAGGCTCTCGTTGGATGAGTGATAGACGGCCACCCGCAACTTTGTGTCCCAGATGTTTTTCCCGAGGACTCAAGTGGAGATGCTGTTGAACTTTCTTGATGACTACTGAGATGTTTTCTGCCCAGAGGAAGTATTCCGCAATCAGGACTCTCAGGAACCTGAATGCAAATCCTCTCCATACACTTGGCGTGAATTAAGAGTGGAGCTGGTTCAATTCTGTTTCTCCTGAAGGCCACAATGATATTTGTTTTTTTAGTCTTCAGTGTCAGACTGTTGTCTGAGCACCAGGTTGTGAGCTTCTGGACCTCCTCTCTCTAAACTTCATCTTCTTCAACTTTAACTTCATCTTCCTTCGAGATCAGCCCAACCATTGTTGTGTCATCAGCGAACTTGACAATGATGTTATTGTTGAAGACTGAACTGGAGTTAAAGGTGTAGAGACAGTACAAAAAGGGGCTCAGCATGCAGTCCTGTGGTGAGCCAATGCTCAGTGTGCAGGTGGAGGAAAGGTGGGAGCCGAAGTTCACAGTCTGTTAGTCAAAAACTCTTTGATCCAAGAGCATGTGAGAGGCCGGAGGTCCAGGATGTCTAATTTTGTCACCAAATGTCTGGTATGATTGTGCTAAAGGCTGAGCTGTAATCCACAAATTGCATCCAAGTGTAGCTCTGAGGTTATTCTAAGTGGCTGAACATGGTGTGCAGAACTAGTCTTTGATGTGCTTGAGAACCAGCCTATCAAAGTACTTCATGATAACAGCGGGATAGTGATTTAGGTAGGTTAAGGATTTCTATTTGTTTATAAGAATGATTGTTGAAGATTTCAAGCAAGTGGGGATGACTGCTTTGACCAGTGAGAGGCTCAAGATTTTGGAGAAGATACTGGACAGCTAGCAGGCACATGGTCTGAGCACCTTCACTGATACTCCGTCTAGGCCTGCAGCCTTCCTGGGATTCATAACCAGGAGCTCACACTTCACATCGCGCTCCAATACAGTGAGTGGAGAATTACTGGAGCCTGGTGACGAGCAAAGAAGCTGCTGAGCTCCTCTGCCAAATCCAATGTTATTTCTACTGGTGTTACAGCCTCTGAAGTTTGTGAGGCACTGTAGACCCTGCCACACCTCCCAAGGTCTGTTGCTGGCAAAATTGGACTTTATCCTTCTCCTGTAGTCCATCTTGGCATTTCGAGCCATGCTGTAAAAAACTCTGTCATCTGACCTGATGGCAGTGTTGCGGCACCTGAGGAGTGAGCGTACCTTGATGGTCATCCAGGGTTTCTGGTTTGGAAAAACCCTGATGCTTTTCTTTGGATACACAGTTTCCATACTGTATTTGATGTAGTCCAGTACAGCCCCTGTGTATCTCTCCAGATCCTGGTGTTCAAATAGGTCCCAATCTCTGTGTTGGAAGCAGTACTGAAGTTCACTGAGTGGAGACTCTTGGCAGGTTATTACAGTTTTTGTGATGGGCTTGGATCTGTGTCTGAGGGGTGGATGTATGAAGGAATCGGCAACAAGGAGACGTGATCTGACTCACCAATTTGGTGGAGGGGTGTGGCTCTTTAGCCAAGTTTAATGTTGGTGTACATGTAATCTAAAGTGTTTTCACCTCTTGTTGGACATATAACATGGGAGTAAAACATTCAGATTGGTACTATGAATGTCCTCAGCTGTTATGTGAACACCTTTTGTTATTCACATTATGTCATTGATTATGTTCAGCAATAGAGAGAGCCCAGGTTTAGCATTAGAATCCTGTGAAATGTAAACAGCTCTGTTGTTGGTTGTTGCAGTAAGATCCTTCGGGATATAAAAGCGCTGGCATTTAATGGAGGTACTGGTGAACATTGTCTCTGAATAACCACACTGTTCTTGCACCAGTCATTTTCCACGTACACACAGAGCTTCTACTTTTGCCGGAATTTTCAGTCCAACTCCAGTGGTGCAGGGAGCAGCCTGCTATATGGATGCTAGCATCGGGAATGTTTGGGTGAAGCCAGGTCTCTGTTACAATGAAGAAAATAAGTAGTTGAAAATCCTGCTATATTGCAAGTTCTCCCACTTAGAAATCACGTAGGGGTCTGAAATTTTCATCGTAGGTGCATGTCAGCTGTGAGAGAGATAATCTAAAACGAAAAATCCAGAAATCACAATGTATGTTTTTTTTAACCATTCATTTGTGATACAGCTGCAAGTAAACATTTTAACACCTGTCTATCAGCTACAATTCTGACCCTCAAAGACCTGTTAGTACGCGTTTAAAAGTCCACCTCCAGTCCATGTATTATCCTGAATAAGATGCACCTGTGTGGGGTCGTCAGCTGCACAAAGACGCCTGTCCACCCCAAACAATCAGTAAGACTCAAAATTGTAACATGGCCAAGACCAAAGAGCTGTCCAAAGACACCAGAGACAAAATTATACAACTCCACATGGCTGGAAAGGTCTACGGAGAAATTGCCAATCAGCTCGGTGGAAAAAGGTCCACTGTTGGAGCAATCATTACAAAATGGAAGAAGCTAAACATGACGGTCAGTCTTAATCGGACTGGAGCCCCATGCAAGATATAACCTCGTGGGGTCTCACTGATCCTTAGAAAGGTAAGGAATCAGCCCAGGACTACACGACATGACTTAGTCAATAACCTGAAAAGAGCTGGGAGCACCGTTTCCAAGGAGACCTGAAAAGACCTGGGAGCACCATTTCCAAGGTAAATGTTGGTAATACACTAAGGCGTCATAGTTTGAAATCATGCATGGCACTGAAGGTTCCCCTGCTTAAACCACCACATGTCAAGGCCCATCCTAAATTTGCCCATGACCATTTGGATGATACACAGGAGTCATGGGAGAAAGTTTTGTGGTCAGATGAGACCAAAATGGAACTTTTTGGTCATAATTCCACTAACCATGTTTGGAGGTAGACGAATAATAAGTTCCATCCCCAGAACATTATCCCCACTGTGAAGCATGGGGTGGTAGCATCATGCTTTGGGGGTGTTTTTCTGCACATGGGACAGGACTTTTACACTGTATTAAAGAGAGGATGGCCATGTATTGTGAGATTTTGGGGAACAACCTCTTTCCCTCAATCACACCATTGAAGATGGGTCGTGGCTGGGTCTTTCAACATGACTATCACCCAAAGCACACAGCCAGGAAAACCAAGGAGTGGCTCCGTAAGAAGCATATCAAGGTTCTGGCGTGGCCTCGCTAGTCTCCAGATCTAAACCCAATAGAAAATCTTTCGAGGGAGCTGAAAATCCGTGTTTATTAGCGACAGCCCAGAAACCTGTCTGATCTAGAAAAGATCTTTGTGGAAGAGTGGGCCAAAATCACTCATGCAGTGTGCGCAAATCTGGTGAACAACTACAGGAAACGTTTGACCTCTCGAGATACAAATAAAGGCTACTGTACCAAATATTACCATTGGTTTTCTCAGGTGTTCAAATACTTATTTGCAGCTGTAACACAAATAAATTGTTAAAAAAAATCATACATTGTGATTTCTGGATTTTTCTTTTGAGATTTTCTCTCTCACTGTGGATATCCACCTACGATGAATATTTCAGACCCCTTCATGATTTATAAGTGGGAGAACCTGCAATATAGCAGGGTGTTCAAGACTTATTTTCATCACTGTATAATCAGGATGCAGCGATCACAAGCATAGCAATTATCTGCAAGTTGTATTTCCAGCTCATCCATTTTGTGAGTGATGGAGCTGGCATTGGTGAGATGCAGGAATGCAACTTTGGTGGTTGCTGAGGCAAAAACCCGAGCGTGGGAGGAATTTAATGAGGCCATGGAGAATGACGACTATGAGGAAATTCTGGTCCACCATGTGGGGTCTCAGGAGTGGGGAGCAGTGCACCATCAACACTGTGGAAAGTGGAGACGGGGAGTACCTTACTTTAACATGGGACATTGTGAATTGGTGGGAAGAATATGTCAAGGACCTCCTCAATTCCACTAACACACCTTCCCATTAAGAAGCAGAGTCTGATGTCTCTGAGGCAGGCTCTCCTATTTCTCAGTTTGTGTGAAGCTGCTGGGATAAGAATCAATACGTCTAAATATGAGACCATGGTCCTCAGTCGGAAAACGGTGCAGTTCTCTCTCCAGTTCAGGGATGAGATGGAGGAATTCAAATATCTCTGGGTCTTGTTCACGAGTGACAGAAGAATGGAACAGGAGATCGACAGGTGGAGCTGTGCAGCATCTGCAGTAATGCGGACTTTGTCAGTCTGTTTTGGTGAAGAAGGAGCTCAGCCGAAAGGTGTAGCTCTCAATTTATCGGTCGATTTATGTTCCTACTCTAACCTATGGTCACGAGCTGTGGGTCATAACAGAAAGAACAACATCCCACCTACAAATATGAGTCTCCATTGCAGGGTGTCTGGGCTCTCCCTTAGCGATAGGGTGAGATACTTGGTCATCCAGGAGTTGTTCAGAGTAGAGCCGCTGCTCTTCCAGATTGACAGGAGCCGGATGAGGTGGCTGGATTCTATTATTCGGATGCCTCCCAGAAGCCTCCCTGGTGAGATGTTCCAGGCATGCCCCACCGGGAGGACACCCCAGGGATGCCCCAGGATACTTTGGAGAGACTACGTCTTTCTGCTTCCTTTGTAATGCTTCGGGGGAGGGGGGGGGGTTCTGTGGAGAGGGAAGTCTGGGCTTCCCTGCTAAAATTACTAACCCCACAACCTGACCTCAGTTAAAATGAAGAAAATGGATCATCCAAACTATGATAGATTTTGGTACAGGCTTCAGCACACCAGCGACCTAAATGAGAATAAAAAGTATAAAATTTTGGATGGATGGATGGAGAAATTCCAAAAACCTAACTGAAAAAAACATTGGCATGTTTTTTTTCCACTTCTTACAATAGTACATTTGCAGTGTTTTGACCCATTTTCTATCTCATTTTGTGGTGTTATTGCTAAAGTGACTATGATTTTTGTCCTCGTTAATTTACATCCATATGGTTGTGTCATGTGGACATGCTAGTACAGATGGATTGAGCTAGGAAGTGTATTCACTGCAGATCAACATGCTGCTGAACTTTAAGGAGATGCAGGAGTGTCCCTGTCCTGAATATATCCAAGAGCAGCTGCTTGACTTCCATGAAGACTTCATGAAACACTGTGGTAAAACACTCAACCAACAACACTATTACAGAACATTTGCTCTATAAAAGCCTTTTAATCATCATCACAGAAAGCATAACAGGGGAAGTAACAATTATGTCATTTGTGTTCCAAAATTATTACTGGACACTGTATAGTTACTAGGGGGTTTGTATTACTTTGACATGACATGCATGGGTTTTTTTTTTCCCCTGACTGTGTTGAAAATCATTTTAATGTGGACTAATCTCTCCTGATATAGTTGAGATTGAATCAATCAATAATGTAGTTAAAAAGCACGAGGAGGGATTGTTTTGCAATCCTTTATATTCACTAAAAAATGGACAGTTCATAAACTTAATTAACACAGAAGATACAGATGAGAACAAAAGAGCATCAATGTGGGTTGATTGCAGATGATGTCATCTGAAGGAGGTTACTGACTGTAAGGTAGTAGTAGGGGACAGTGTAGCTCGACAGCATACGATGGTGGTGTGTAGGATGACTCTGGTAGTGGAGGGAAAATAAGAAGAGAAAGGTAGAGCAGAGAACCATGTCATGGAAGCTGAGAAAGGAAAAATGTTGTATGGCCTTTGAGAAAGAGGTGAGACAAGCTCTCGATAGACTGGAAGGAATACATTGAGATGCAACATAGGGAAAAGGTCGAGGTGGTGAAGGCTAAACAAGAAGCATACAACAACATGTACACCAGGTTGGACACAAAAGACGGAGAAAATTATCTCTACAGGCTGTCCAAACAGAGGGATAGAAATGGGAAAGCTGTGCAGCAGATAAAGGGTGATTGAGGCTAGTGATGGAAATCTGTTGACTGGTTCCAGGAGTGAACAGAGTAGATGGAAAGAATAATTTGAGAAGTGGGATGAATGAAGAAAATGAGAGAGATGGAAGAGTAAAAGAGCCAATTGTGAAGGACCATGAAGTGGCATTGATTAGTAAGAAGGAAGTCAGAAAGGCACTAACATACCTGTGGAGGTATGGTAGAAATTTGGAAAGGTGGCTGTGGAGTTTCTGACAAATTTATTCAACTGAAAACTAGTGGGCAAGAAGATGCCTGAAGAATGCAGGGAAAGTGTGCTTGTTCATTTTTAAGAACAAAGGCAGTTTGCAGAGTTGTGGGAACTATAGAAGAATAAAGTTAAACAATAGGAAGGAGTAGTGGAGGTTAGACTCAGGACAGAAGTAAATATTTGTGAGTAGCAGTATGGTTTCATGCCTAGAAAAAGTACTACAGACCTTGAGGATGCTAGTGGAAAAATAAAGAGAAGGTCAGAAAGCTCTACATTGTATCTTTATGGATCTAGAGAAAGCCTGTGACAGAGTACCAAGAGAGGACCTGTGGTACTGCATGCGTACGTCTGGCATGGCGGAGAAATGTCAGAATAGTACAGGACATATATGAGGGCACCAGAACAGTGATGACGTGTGCCGTTGGTGTGACAGAAGAATTTAAGGTGGAAGTGGGACTTCATCAGGGATCCTCAGAGAGCGTCAGCTCTGGCTCCTTCCTGTTTGCTGTGGTAATGGATAGGTTGACAGATGAGGTTAGACTGGAATTCCCTTGGACCATGATGTTCGCAGATGATATTGTGATCTGCAGTGAAAGCAGGGAGCAGGTGGAGGATTAATTGGAAAGATGGAGGCATCCACTGGAAAGGAGAGGAATGTAGATTAGTCAACGCAAATCAAAATATATGTGCGTGAATGAGAGGGGTGGTGGAGGAAGACTGAAGCTCCAGGGAGAAAGCATAGCAAGGGTGGACGACTTGGGGTCAATAATCCATAGCAGTGGTGACTGTGGTAAGGAACTGAAGAAACTGGTCGAAGCAGGTTGAAACAGCTGGCGGAAGGTGTCTGGTGTGTCTAGTGACAGAAAAGTCTCTGCTCGGATGAAGGGCAAAGTTTATACAACAGTGGTGAGGCCAGCAATGATGTACGGATTAGATACGGTGGCACTAAAGAGACAACAGTCATCATAACTGGAGGTGGTAGAAATAAAGATTTTGAGGTTATCTCTCGGAATGAGCAGGTAGATTGGATTAGTCATTAGAGGGACTGGCAATGTTTGATGTTTTGGAGATAGAAGGTTCGAGAGACAGACTTTGATGGTTTGGACATGTCCAGAGCCAACAGAGGGAGTGTATTGGTACGAGAAGAAGAAGGGTAGAAAAAAAAACACGTATAAGGATACTGAGGATGGAACTGCCAGGAAAAAAGAACGAGAGGAAGACCAAAGAGAAGCTTGATGAATGTTGTGATGGAAGACATGAAGGCACTTGGTGTTTGAGAGGAAGATGCAGGAGATAGGGTTACATGGAAAAAGATGACACACTGTGGAAACCCCTAACTTGACAAGCCGAAAGGAAATGAAGTGATTAGTCGACATAGCACGCAAAGGATTGTAGACTAATCGTTATATTGACTGGTCTGTGCAACCTCTATATTTACTAACTGAAATATCTCTGTTCCCTCGGGTATAGAGTTAACTGAAGATGGCGCTTTAGATGGGGAGAGTAATTTTACCATTCGAAGTCGACTGATGTCATTAGTTGAAAACGTGTCTGTCCTGAAGAACAAGATGATCAACCTGGCAAAGAAAAAAAGAGACAGAAACCCTAGTAAGTTCCATCTATCTTAAAATCTCCACCAGCAAGTAGGAGCCCCCCCCCCTCACCGCCTCCCCATTTTTAAATGCAAACCCTCAAAATAATCAAATCTTTATACCATACTATGCTCTCATTCGATGACATGGTTTTGCTTAGGGGCTTTCCCATCACAGGAACCTTTGTAGGAACTTCTTTATCAACCCTAAATGTTTGAGTTCCTCCTGTATCTCCACCAAACACCCCCCCCCCAAAAAAAAAAAAAAAAAAAAAAAAGGAGTACTCGGGTCCGGGAGGTTCTCCCTGGTTTATTTCAGCACTACCAGAGACTCTTTGGGGGGTGGGGGTGTGTCGATGAATGTTTATTAATTTACAGACGTCTTTAGGAATTTACTTTTTCATTCACAGAGCTGCCATTACAAAAGTCTTGAAATAAGAGGATTAAAATATTTTGGAAAGCAAAACTCTGAATCACTAATATGGTGCCTACTCACACGGTAGCCTCAGTATGTTGCTACCTAGTTTTGTTTATGTTTTTGTGGTTTTCAATCCTCTCTGGACTCAAGTTCACAAGACATGACTTGCAAAGCACCAGAGCGTGTTTCCTGGACTTTTTTCAACAACTCTTGCAAATTTGCTGAGTCTTTTTCCCCAAGTTACTTACCGAATAAGCGACGGCGACAATATTGTGGTCTACTGAGTGTCGAGGGGGAGTCGGCCATGGGAGACGAAAGGCAGAATCCAAGAGAAATTCCACAGGAGAGGACACAGATTGGCACTCCCGTCAATTCACTTCACAAATCTAGGCTCCATTCCCAACAAAATAGACGAGCTTCATCTCCTGGCAAGGACCTGCTAAGACTTTGGATGTTCCGCCGCCCTGTGCTTCACTGAGAGTTGGCTGTGCGAACACATTACTGATGGAGCTACACGGCTTCCATGTTCACCGGGAGGATCACAGAGCTGATGGAATAAACAAAAGGCCCCTGTTATGCTTCTATGTCAATGAGAAACGGTGCATGGACGTCACTAAGCTCACCACACAGATCAGCCCGTTTTTGGAGTCGCTTTTCTTGATTCTTTATTTTACTTGCCATGTGAATTTCCCTCATGTATTAACATCAGTGTCTACTGTCAGAGATAGCCCCTGATAGTACCCTCCTCCTAACAGCCAGCTCTGGACGGCCCATGGAAATCCCTGATGAGCGCGTGGATGACAAGAAACCAAAGAGGGATCTATAACAGTTTCTCAGGACCGTAGCCCTCCCATTCCACAAGATACTCTACCCCCTACCCTGACAGTGCAATGGATGGAAACCAGAAGACATACTGACAGAGGCCCCAATCAATGAATATAATTCCTTCTAAAACTGCGAGATAAATTGGGGGCCCTTATCGATCACAATATTATTAGGAAACTCATGTATCCGGAAAACATTGAATTTCAGGATGCGATGCCAGCAGCTCAGTCACAAAGTGATGTGAGACAAATGGCGAAGAGGGATGGAGAGAGGTGGCAACCCCCCCGACAGATTTTGTCGGGAGGTTTTGTCAGCGGCACATACTGGAAACACGCTGACAATCTTTCATGTCTATTTGGATGTTGGGCCACCAGAAACGTTGCTCGATTAGGGGTTGGATTTTCGCTATGCCTGGGTAACAAACAGTTTTGTTCGTGTGGGGCCAATGTTTTACTCTACCCCTTAAGGGGGGCACGACAAAGGGCCTATTGTCTGGATATCACTTGGGACTATGGGTATCCCTTCGTGCCTCTTTGACATGTGTCTTTATTTCCCATGTAAAAGTGGAGAGGAAACATGATTCTGACAGTATGGGAATGAGATCAGTTCGGTCCATCTTGAGGGATTAGGTTTGCTGTTCTTGGCCCCCTGCCAATATGTCAAGATGAACTTGAACCGGGTGAAGAAGAGGGCCCATCTCGCTTGTCTAGCATTGAGCCTTTCAGCTAATTTAAAATATTCCAGATTTTTTTGGGATATGCAAGGATGTAATCTCCTGTCTTTAGGGTTTCTCTGCGAAAGAACCGCCCAACCCTGGAATCTGAAGCATTGACCTCGACTACAAACTGATGATTAGGATCTGGTATGACAAGGATAGGAGCTGTGATGAAGCTAGTCTTTAATTTCTGAAAGGTGAGCTCACAGGCCAGGTCCCAGGTACACTACCTGTGCAGACAAGTTAGACTGAGCAAGGGCGAGGGTATGTTACTGATGTACCTGATGAATTTACGGTAATAATTGGAAAACCCTAGAAACGTCCGAATGTCTTTGTGAGACGTGGGAGTGGGGCCAGTTGGACATGGCTTCTATCTTGCCAGGATACATTCAGATCTACCCCTCTGCCAAAACGAATCCCAGGAATGATACAGAGGATCGGTGAAATTGACACTTCTCTGCCTTAACATAAAGGTTACTAAGCCAGAGCTGCTGCAACACAACTCAAACATGTCTTATATGGGTCTTTTCGTCCGGGGGAAAAATATCATGATGTCATCTAGAGTCACAAAAATGCATAAACATTGAGCATATCATGTAATACATCGTTGACAAATGTTTGAAACACTGCCAGGCTGTTCATGAGCCCAAACGGCACCACCTTGTGTTCATAACGTCCAGTGGGCATGTTGAATGCCATTTACCACTCATTCCACTCTCTAATCCGGCCAACGTGATTTGCATTTCTTAAGTACAGTTTGGTGAATAACTTGGTGCCCTCCAGGAGATCAAAGGTGGTGAAAATGAGGGGGAGAGGGTACCTGTTTTTAATGGTCATGCTGTTGAGTCAGTGGTAGTCAATACAGGATCGAAGGGTCTTGTCCTTTTTTCTCCACGAAAAAGAACCCCACCTCTGCCAAGTATGACGCGGGGCGAAGAGTCCAGCTCCCAGCGACACATCCATGTACAGCCTCATGACTTGGTGTTGTGGGCCTGAGAGAGAAAACAGTCTTCTCTGGGGGTTGAGGTACCGGGCAACAAGTTAATGGCGCAGTCATAGCGTCTATGTAGAGAAAGATATTTGGCTTTGGCCTTGGAAAACACTTCCTTAAGGTCATGATAACATGAGGGCACTAGCTTCAGGTCCGGGTCTTCCATTGTGACCTTCCCTCCACAATATCAAGAAATGTCAGCGTGAGAGTTTGGATACGATGTGTTATTTTGCCCAAGAAAGTTCCATTGGCGGCTTATGCTGAATCTAAAAGGTTCAGAGACCCATACGCTTGATTAGGAGGGTGTTCAAAATGTTGTCCTCTGAGCCTTAGTCTGTGAAGGTGGCTGTCTGGACTAATTAACCCGCAGCGTCTTGTGTGACCTGAGGTAGCGTCTGGACCAGGTGTTTTTCTATGAGATTGAGACTCACCTATATTGGAGTATTGTCAGAGTGGCTCTTAGCTTTGGCGTGGCACTGAGCCACGGTGTGACCCAACAGCCCACAGTAAAAACACCACCTTTCCCTTTGACGATGAAGACATTCATCAGAGTGTAAGGGGTGGGGGTGGAGGAGCCGGGGGAGCCTCAAGCAGCCAAGCTGCATGGGTTCCTCTGGTGGCTGTTGATAAAGGAGGGAAGCCGGAGCTTGTGTACCGGCTAATGAGCCTCTGCGCCCTCTTTGACGCGACGCTCCGTAGAGACCGCCAACAGGTAACTCTGGAAAAAGATTCAGCGAATGGGCAAGAGTTGTTGAAAAAAAGTCCGGAAAAGACTCTCTGATGGTAAGCATATCCTTTCTTGTGTGCTTGGGTCCACAGACGACTGAAAAACAAACAAACGTAAACAAAACCAGCATATACTGAAGGCAGCCACGCTTGTGGGCGCCAACCTGAATTCTCCAAATATTTTTCTCCAAAACCTGTATGTACCTTTCATTAATTAATGATGCCTTCACAGATGTGTAAGTTGCCCATGCCATTGGGACTAACACAGCCCCATCCCATCACAGGTACTGGGTTTCGAACTTTGCGTACTGAACAGTCCGGATGGTTCTTTTCCTCTTTAGCTCGGAGGACATGATGTCCACAACTTCCAAAACCAATTTGAAATAAGGATTCTTCGGCCTACAGAATACATTTCCACTTTGCATCAGTCCATCTAATGAGCTTGGGGCCAGAAAAGCCAGCAGAGTGTTACTGTGCATCGTAGAGCTTTAAGTTCTACTTATGGAGGTAGCGCCAAAGTATATTTACTAACATTGTTTTTTTTTTCAAGTGGCGGCCCAGTGGACCAGCTGGAAAGCCTTGGCCTCACAGTTCTGAGGTCCCAGGTTCAATCCCAGACCTGCCTGTGTGGAGTTTGCGTGTTCTTCCCGTGCCTGCGTGGGTTTCATCCGGGCACTCAAGTTTCCTCCCACATCCCAAAAACATGCAACATTAATTGGACACTCTAAATTGCACCTATGTGTGATTGTGAGTTCTGCTGTATGTCTCGATGTCCCCTGCGATTGGCTGGCAACCAGTTCAGGGTGTACCCTGCCTCCTGCCCACTGACAGGTGGGATAGGCTCCAGCACTCCTGTGATCCTTGTGAGGATAAGCAGCTGATAAAATGGATGGATGGATGGGTTTTTTTTGAAGTGTTCATGAGGCCATGTGATGATATCCTTTACACATCAAACCAGACTGTCATGGAGGTACAAACTACTTATTCGATAAGTCAGCATGTTTGACATGACTGCTATGTCAAGTATAACTTTTATCTCATGGAATGTAAATAGGGTGGGATGGTGGTGGAGCAATAAAGCGTTGGCCTCACAATGCTGAGGACCTGGGTTCAGTCATGGCCTTGCCTGTGGGTAGTTTGAAGGTTTTCCCCGTGCTGGCGTGGGTTTTCTCTGGGTACTCTGGTTTCCTCACACATCCCATGCAAAACATGCATTCATTGGACACTCTAAATTGCCCTAAGGTGTGATTGTGAATGCGACTATTGTCTGTCTCCATATCCCCTGTAATTGGCTGGCAACCAGTTCAGGGTGTACCCTGCCTCCTGCCTGATGACAGCTGGGATAGGATCCAACACTCCTGTGACCCCTGTGAGGATAAGCAGCAAAGAAAATGGATGGATGGATGGATGGATGGAATGTAAAGGAGATTCAATAATAGAGAAAGAGAATTAGAATTATGGATTATATCATGAAATTAAAAATGGGTGTCTTTTTAATACAAGAAACGTACTTTTCAAAATCTGAAGAAAATAACTCGTCTGATTTGAACTTCAATTAGTCTTTTTCAGATAGCTATAACAGCAGACAATGTCATGACCACAACGCAGAGTTGGACCTAAATGCACGACTCGGGAAACATGGAGGCAGTTCGGGGAAATACCTTAATTCAGTCCAGAGTCAGTCACCAGGCAGGCAGTCCACGAGAGCAGCAGTGATAATGACGGTGAGGCGGAAGGGACTTGCCCTTTTCAAAACGAAAAGACTTCTTTTAAGTCCCAGTTGCAAGACTGAACTAGTGACAGGTCCGATTCTGGTTGTGGCTCCCTCAGCTGTACTGGGGTGAACTGCGGATTCCCCACTTCTGGAGCCCTGAAGCACGCCGCACTGCACTCTGCGCCCCATGCTTTGATTTGGCCGGTGGACCAATCGATGTGTGGATTTGGTCTTTTGAGCCATGGGTTGCCCAGAATAGCGTCACTGTTTCGGGAGTCAAAAACGTGAAAATTTATGTATTCAGTATGTGCGTCCGGAAAAGTCATGTTCAGGGATTGCTCGGCACAAGAATTTCCCATTAGCCACATAAGCGTTGTGTAGTCATTGTGTCTGGAATGTCTCTGAGTCTAACAAGTCGACTACACGCGGATTTAGCAGATTTGAGTCTGACCCGGAATCTATGAACGCAGTAGCCGTGCAGGTACGTCCACTTGCGCTTAGCGTAATCTGAAGAAGTGACCGATTCGAGCCAGCCCCAGTCTAGTTGACACTCACCGACTCTCTGCTGCTTGAATGCGGAATTTGATAGCATCGTCTGCTTCGCGACGTTGCCCCTGCCGAAGCATGATCAATGAAGCTGCTGCCTAGTGTTCCGGGGTTCCACGTAGGCAACTCCAGAGTGCGTAGAGGCAAGTCCAAGTATATCTAGTGTGAACCTCTCGACCTCACACACGAACCCGAGCTCCTTCCCTGCCAAAGAAGTGACATTCCATGTCCCTAGAACTAGTTTCTGTTGCTGAGGATTGGATCACCTTTGGCCAACGCCCAGCTCACATCGCACCCCACCCCTATGGCCCCTCTCACAGGTGGTGAGCCCATGGGAAGGGGGAGCCATGTTACCCTTTCTGGTCTCTTTCATCAAATTGCCATGGATCATAAGTGAATTGATATGTGACACATCTTCGACCAAACAAACAATTCACATCTATTATCTAGTATCTAAGTTATGCAGACATGTTGATCGTGATCCAAGTTCATTCCTGTATGCTTCATTTTTTGTTCGACCTATTCAAACTCATGACAACACTGGCATTCCGCCACAGTTGGCATTAGGACACAAAGAGAACACCAACACCAGTCATTCGAAACAAGCTTGTGTGGAACATCTCCAAGGTCTGTATTATGTGCCTACATCAGCGTCACGCCCCCTCTCCAACACGTCATGTTCCGCCTGTGTGTATTCTGGTTCAAACGCTTGAACAGTGTACATTGTTATTTTTGTTTTGTTTGCTCAATGACGGGAGTAGTAATAACACGGAGCATTGACTCACTGTTATACTCGCATTATGGGCTCTTAGCACACAGCACTTACTGGCAATGCGCGCATGCACTGATCCTCCCATCCCGCCCTCCCCCCACTGCCGCTGCGGGTCGATTGCGAGAGGCTGGCTACTTGAAAACGCCATCTTAGGGTAAAAATAGTCTGGCCATCGCTGCTGTAAATTCTCTACATCTAAACCAACTCCTCAGAAAAGCCTCAAACAAATCTCCACGCTCCATATAATGGTATTATTGTTCATCATCAGTGCCACACCCCCTCTCCAACACGTCAAGTTCCGCCTGTGTGTGTTCTGGCTCAAACACACAGGCTTGAACATTGTACATTTTGCTATTTTTTGTTAAAAAGGGGTACAACCACACCAGTCTGCCAATCCAGAGGCACTCTCCCTGATGTCAACGGGTTGCAGAGGTGTATCGACAGGGACAGCTTCACAACATCCAGCGCATTTAGGACCTGTGGGTGAATCACCGGCCACAAGGAGCTTTTTTTACCACCTTGGTGAATTCAACCCCAGATATAGAAGAGCCTGCTTCAAAGAACCCACACTCTGCTTCCTCATACAAAGGCACAATTGAGGAGGTCTTCAAAGTATTTTCCTCACCGATTCACAATATCCCGAGTTGAGGTCAGCAGTGCCTCATCCTCACTATACATAGTGTTGACGATGCACTGCTTCTTCCTCCTGAGGCGTCGGATAGTGAACCAGGATTTCCTTGAAGCAATCTTGAAATTGTTCTCCATGGGATCATCAAACTCCTCCCATGCCCGGTTTTGTTCCTCAGTGACCACAAAAGCTGCATTCCACTTGTCCAGATATCAGGTGCCTCGGGAGTCCCACAGGCCAGAATTACCCGATAGGACTCCTTCTTCAGCTTGACGGCATCCTTCATAGTTGGTGTACGCCAAAATGTTTGGGGGTTACCGCCACAACAGGCACCGACTCCAATATAGTACAACTCCGATCGGCCTCCTTAGCAATGGAGTCATGGAACAATGTCCACTCGGACTCAATGTCCCCCAACTCTCCCAGAATTAGAGCAAAGTTTTTTTGGGGGCGGGGACTGTTAAAATTCCTTCTGACAGGGGAGTCTGACAACCATTCCCAGCAGGCCCTCACAATACATTTGGGCCTGCCACGTCAGACCGGCATCTTTCCCCACCACCGGAGCCAATTCACCACCAGGTGATGATCAATAACCCTGTCTATGACATGCAGCCCCATGTCCAATGACACAACCATAAATTTGATCATCGAACTGCAACCTAGGTTGTCCTGGTGCCAGGTGTACATGTGGACCCCCTTATGCCCGAACATGGTGTTCGTTATGGACAATCCGTGAAGAGCACAGAAGTCTAGTAACAGAACACCACTCGGGTTCTGATCAAGGGGCCGTTCTTCCTGATCACGTCCTTAAAGTTTTCACAGTCATTGCTCACGTGGGCATTGAAGTCCCCCAGCAGAATGATGGAATCTCCACAGGGAGGCCTCTCCAGCACTCCTTCTAAGGACTACAAAAAGGGTGGGTACTCTGAACTGTTGTTTGGTGCATAGGAAAAAACAACATTCATGACATGTCCCTCCACCTGAAGCTAGAGGGAGGCTCTCCTCTCATCCACTGGGGTGAACCTTAATGTACAGCTGCTGAAACACAGGGCAATAAGTATACCCTCACCTACTTTGTGCCTCTCACCTTGGGCAACTCCAGAGTGGATCAGAATCCGACCCCTCTCAAGAAGACTGGTACCAGTACCAATCGCTGCATAAAGGCGAAGCCAATGATATATAGTCGGAACTTTTCAACCTCACGCAGGAGCTCGGGTTCCTTCGGTGCCAGAGTGGAGACATTCCATGTCCCTTGAGCTAGTTTCTGTAGCCGCAGATCAGGTCGCCAAGGTCCCCGCCTTTGGCTACTGCCCTGCTCATATTGCCCACGACCCCTAAGGCCCCTTTCACAGATGGTGGGCCCATGGGAAGAGGGAGCCATGTTACCCTTTTGGTCTGTGATCGGCTGAGCCCCATGGGTTCAGGCCCAGCCATCAGCCACTCGCCTACCACCCCCACCTCCAGAGGAGTGTAAAGCCCCAGATAATTTAGCTCCTAGGACAACACACAACCCCCTTCACCACGATCAGCTGATGGCTTGAGGAGGGGTGAAATTTGCTCAACTATCGAAATATGCTATCTTTTCTTTAAATGCAGCTAAGTGGGGGGCACATAGCAGTGCAAATTGTTGGCTGGTCCCAAGCCTGGATAAATGCAAAGGATTGTGACAGAAAGGCATCTGTCTTTAAACTTTGCCAAACAAATATGAGGTTTCATCTGAAGAATTTCATTCAAGATCAGTCATGGCCTGGCTTAACAATGCCCACCCCTGGCACCGTTAACCTGAAGCTGAAGAAGAGGTGGTAAGTGGATTCTTAGGCAGAAAGACAAGAGGAAAGCACAGAGCTTATATTTGAATGTGGGGTCTCTGAACTTTGGAACTATGACAGGAAAATGGATGGAGATTGAACCCAATTGACTTCATAATAATTAATTAATGTATCAGCTAAAAGTTACATAAAGCATTGTTGATTAGTTACAGGTATTTTAGTACTGCTATATATCTTGCTCTTTATTCTTTTTCACCACATCAAATGGTATATATGTGCATGTTTTAACTTGACTTCATGTTTTAAGCTTGTAGCATTTTATTTTGACAGGTATGCACCAGAATGGATAAGCATTTTGTCACGAAAAGTAACTTTACACAACACAGGTGATTTAAAAAAAAAACCAAATCATATGAAACCCCAATTCCTTTCCCTACCTACCGATGAAGCACAAGATTAGTGTTTGTGACATAGTGAGATGTTTACGTGAGTTGTGTCCCAATTTTAATATGATGGAAAGTTACTACAGGGAAGTTTTAGCCTAATATTCAGCCTTTTTTTTTTTTGTCATTGTGCATACATTGGTTTGAAGACTAAAATAGATGCTAAAAACCATCAGAACAAAAGTTCAACCTAACATTTACTTTGTGAGGTGTCTCAATGTTGGCATAGACATTTTATTATTTCACTCACCCAGTTGACTGTGAGTTGTCTTCACTGAAGTTTTGCATGGTGTAGGCTGAGGCTATGAGCACATCAGACACTACACATCATGAAAGCCTCGTTTACACAATATTAGTGGCTATCTCCCTCATGTACGAAGAAAGAGAAATTCTGGAAGGAGGTAACCAAAGTAGTTTTGAACGTCCCAGAGAGAGCGTCGGGATTGGTGCAGATTGTCATGGACATGTTGGTGAAGTTAGGTGTAATGAAGAAGTATTGGGTAAGTACGGCATCCAGGAAAGGAATTTGGAAGGATAGATGGTGAACACTTGACCCTAACCTTTGTAAAAATGATGGAAATGGCTGTAGTGAACACATTTTCCCCCAGAAGAGGCAATAACATTGGGTTTCCTACAAGAGCAGAGGTAGAACCACGCAGGTGTACTATATTTTGTGCAGACAATGTAATCTGAAGGATATTACTGATTATAAGGTAGTGATAGACATGAGTGTGGCTCGATATCTTAGGATGGTGGTGTGTGAGATGTCTGGTGGTGAAGAGGAAGAGTAAAAAAAAAACAAATGCAGATAACCATGTGGTGGAAACTGAGAAAGAAAGAGTTTTGTGTGGCTTTACAGACAGAGGTGACAGACTCTCAGTGGACAGAAGGAGCTTCCAGAATACTGGATTACTACAGCCAAGGTGATTGAAGAGACAGGCACGAGAGTATTTGGCAACAATCTTATTGAGAGGAAAGGATAGAAGAAGACTAGCTGATGCAACCCAAGAGTACAGGAAATCACACAAGGAAAGAGGTTATGTAACAAGTGCGATAGTGAAAAAATGAACAAGAGGAGAAAGGAATACATTGAAATGCAATGTAAGGCAAAGATAGAGGTGGTAAAAGCCAAACAAGAGGCACACTAAAGAAACTAATGGGCATGTTTTTGTAATGTGGGTGGAAGTCAGAACCTGAGTTCAAATCTGGCCTCACCTGTGTGGAGTTTGAATGTTCTCGCTGTGCCTCCGTACCCTTTGTCTAGGTTGTCCGGTCAAAAAATATGCATGGTTATTTAATTGAAGACAAAATTATCCATTGTTAAAATCCGGGTTCAAATACGGCCTCCCCTGTGTGGAGTTTGCATGTTAGCATTGTGCTTAGCATTTGAAATAGGCATCCAAGGGTTACCAACCTTTGTGACACGGAGTGCCAATTTGAAAGTTTCTTCTCAACGAATAAGCTATTATCAACATTTATAAAGTTAAAGCTAAATTTAGTGTCTAATTCATGTTGGATGTTTGTGGGGTGTGGGAGGAAACCGGAGTGCCTGGAGGAAAGCTACACAGGCACGGGGAGAACATGCAAACTCCACACAGGGAGGGCCGGGATTGAACTGGTTGAACTGTGAGGCCAATGCTTTCCAGCTGTGCCATCGTGCCGCCTATGTTATATATTATAATTGTAAAAATTAGACGGAATACAAAAATATTTCCAGCAAACCAACAGACGTCCGACTTCCGATGCTTAACACTCATGAGGGCACTGGCTTATTTACCATACCTGGAGATGGCACGTTCAGTTGACTGCTTATCTGTTTGGTCTCTGAAAGTCTCCTCCTTTGCCCTACTTTTTGCCTTTTTCACAGCCAGTCCTGATACTGTTGACATTTGTATTCTGTATTTGTATCTGTTTGTTAACAGTTGGGATAGGCTCCAGCACTCCTGTGAACCTCGTGAGGATAAGTGGCTAAGAAAATGGATGAATGGATATAATATAATATAATATAATATGAAATCATTCCTCGTGTAAATTAGAGGAGCTCAAAGTCCAATGCAAACATGGTGAAGTAGCATTTAGCTATTCTCTATACACACAAATAGAATAAATTGCCAATAGAAATAACGATGATGATAATCTGTGTTCCCACCCACTCACCATAAACCCCCACAACAAACCCAGCAGAAAACTAGTATTGTTTAGTTTTCTGCTGAGTCAATCTTTACATTAATGAACTGAAGTGAATCAGTTTATGAAAGAATTCATTGAGCTTGGCTTCCACGCACCGCTGTGAGGAGAGCAAGTCTGGTGGGGGCGCAAACAGTACTGGTGAAGTGTTCTTTCAGTCACTTCTGAATCTTCAGCAAAATTACCAATGAGCAGCCAGCATGCAGGCAGGTGAAGGACTTCATTAAACGTACTGCTTTGCCATTTGTCATTCGCCAGCATTGTCACTCAGCCAACGCTGTGCTGGCAGTGGAGGGACCCTAATGAAATGAATGTCATGGTGTACTGAAGAACTGAAGGGTGATTCATTCCGGGAAGGGACTTAAAGGTCAAGTGTCATGAAATGGATGATTTTTGGTATATTATTAATGAAAAAGCCACAGCCAATATGGTCTCGTGTTTTTTCACCACAAAACATGATTTTGATGTATACAGCTTTTTGTAACTCCTGCCTTGAAAATCCTCTCGAGGGATTTGTTTTCGAGAAGAAGCAGGAAGTGACGTACAGGACATAGGCGCCCCATAGTGGACTTGTTTGTTTCCATTAGTTTTACCTCCGCGAAGGTAGCTCGTTGTTCCTTCATGTTAGCCAAAATCCCAGCTCATTGCATTGCTGGACATTGCTTGAACACTCGGGAGAATGGATTTAGTCTTCATAAGTTTGCAAGGGACCCGGTTCGTTGTGAAAAATGGATTACACGGGTGCAGAGGACAAGAGCTTCGTGGGTTCCAAATAACAGGTAGGCAGTAATGCGCCCCTGCTCAATGGTGTTCAACAAGTACTGCGGCGTCTTTGAACATACCCCTAAAATCAGCATGGCTCGGCTCCACCTCCTCCTTATATGGCACCACGGCACAGAAAATCAGTCACACAGGCTGAGGCGCCGCATTCGGTGGTCACAGCTTCTGCGAAGGCTGCGCGTCGCCGCGATGGCTCATCTCCGCTGCGGAAGTGGATTGGACGGGGATGAGGTTTGGCCGTGATCGCATATCATCTGAATATGCCTCGAAACAATGGTGTAATATTGCCCCAAGGGCTCAAAACAATAGTGTAATATTGCCCCATACCTTCACTCGGTGGTGTGGTGTTGTCCTTTTCGAAAAGAGCTTCCGTGTCAGATGGGGCGCGTTTGTCTCCCATAGTTAGGGTGCACCGTGTGTTTTTATTCGGGAATGTCCGGGTGACGTCACGGACAGAGGACGCAGCCAATATGACGACCACTTGGATATTGTAGAATAACACTTCTGCAACTGCAACGCATCATCCATGCAACAACGCATGGATGATGCGCTCTCCGCTCAGTTATTTTTTCGTCTAGACATTGAAGTGAATAATGTTATATGTATTTTTCATTTCAATATCTATTTTAGAATGTTTATAGGGATGACACCCGGGCTTTAAGTGAACTGAATGTACAGGTGTACTTAAGTACTGAGGAATGATTAATTTTGGGGCGGGACTTCAGTGAACAGAATGCTTTGGTGCTTCCCTCCGTTACAGTGTGTCTGTGCCGTCATAGCCAAGTCTTGCTTTTGTGCTTGTTTTCAAGTTTTGCCTCATAGTCATCGGACCTCGTTTTATGTTTTTGAACCTTGCCTCTATTCTCTCGCTTTTGTGCCACTGCTTATGTGTATTACCTTAGCCTGGAATAAAACCACCCTTAAAGTACTAATCCAGAGGAAATGCATTTTGTCTATCATCCAAATGTTTCATGGAAAAATATTTTAAAAATTCTCAACACAACAGAAATGAAATAAATTAGCGCACAGTTTGAAAAAGTGCATATTTTCTTTGGAACCCAAATGCGTCTGTCTGTTTCAAACCAAGGCTTTCTTAATGTTGCTGCTGTGTGACGTCACATGTACACAACCCCACTCAACACAATGGTTTCCTCCAAAGACAATCATACATGCTGCAAGTGGGATCTCGAGAAGATAGACAAGCAGTGAGTAAGTGAGTGAGTAATGAGGTAATCGATGACAGATGGTGTGAACAGGGAGTGGGGAGGGGAGAGAGAACACAGATGCGCCCTCCAGGCACCAAATGGTGAGCTACATGGCAGAACATGAGAAATATATTTATCTTACTGTATATTTTGCTTCTCAATATACTCGAAGATGCTTTCCACTCATCAAATGACAATAACAGTAAGATGAGTGAGTAAGAATCACAGGTGGCAGGTGCTGGTGTCAGTGACAGAGTCCACTGCGGTGAAATGAGAAAGCCAGAGCCTAGAGTGAGGGAAAGTGAAAGGATGTCCGGTAGCTGAGATAGCTGCATGCATGTACACGAGTCACACCCAAAGCCAGGTGTTAGGTGACAATTTAGGTTAAAGATTGTTTCTTTTAAAAATCTTCCCACCTCTCCTCATGTCCAACACGTGACAACAACAACAATGATCCTTCGGTGAATGCTGTGAATGTCAGCCTCAGGGATGGTTCAATAACTGAATGAGGAAGCACTTGAATGAAACAATTCAGTGAGCAGCTCTTTTCAATGAATCTCTTTAAAGCACTGAAAATAATGATAAAGTCAACTCAAAAGAACTGCCGTGCCTTTTACTGCAGTAAACACAGGATTATGTTTCAGAAAGCCCCCTCCTGTAAATGAAATATTTGAAGAATACATTAGTATATTAGTGTATACATCTACAAGTTTCATATTTATAATTCAATGGCAACTTATGAAACTCGACTAAAAGTGTAATTCCAAAAGAGACATAGAGAGGAGAAAACATTGTATTTGTCTACTTGAGCTCACCATCCACACACTACTTGACTATTGGGCATGCTCTGCTTGAGTGAAGTGAACAACCCCATGCAGAAAGATTGTGAACAAGCAATCACCTGGTTTAACCATTTGCATCGTTCCTGGCAATTTAAGCAACAAAAAACCTTATGGGTATCAAGGATTCATTAGAATGATCTTTGAGACTAAAGTGTTTTTGTTATTGAAATGTTAATGTTGGTATTTGTGAATGTATTAATAATGTGGCTTGTGTTTTACACAGTTACTTTTGAGTCATGTCCTTTACACGCAATTTGTGCATTTTCCAAATGTGTTGATTTCACATATTTAGTTACTCTCTTTGTCTCCTAAGAGCAACAGCCCTACCTGACTTTATGTGAGCCATGGCTGACACATTTTAATTATTTAGCCTATAAAGCTGATTGCATCAACGATGTGCAGGTAAGTAACTGCACTATACTGACCTTGAAAAAAATCCATAATGCACAAAACAAACCACAATGTAGCAAGAGATGACTGTAATTCATAGTTTATTGGAAAATTAATCCATCTGCTTGTAAAATTGTTAATTTCTGTTCATCTGTCTCTTCAGGTACTTTACAGCAGTTGATTTCAGAGACGATGGTTCGCTGGGCTCAGGAGTCTGTCATTGAGGATCCAGAGCTTGTCAGAGCCATGTTTCTCCTGTTGCACCGACAGTACGATGGCATTGGAGGACAGGTTCTGTCCTGTTTGGTCTTCATTTTCCTTAGTAGTCATTGGAATTTACACTTAGTTTTGGTTTTTTGACTTGCAACCATTTTTAAAAAGTTCTGCACTTAAATGACTTGCTGGTTTTAAGAGCTGTTGTCTGAATACGATGCATTTGCCTGACAGATTTCCTTACGACAGTGACTCACATTTAAAAAAATGTTCAGGTGTAGTCAGTCTTGCCCGCAGATATAAAGTTACGGGTGTGGTCCACCAGTCATTCCCACAGATATAAAGTCGTAGGTGTGATTAGGGAATCTCAAGACCTTAAAATAACTTACTGAGTTGTTATACCCGAGTTATGTAGTTGTTACCTAATACCATAATCAAAATTTATTGACACTGCACAGACCGAGACAGACATTTTTAAAGAGGTCAATAAACATACAATTTCAAAACTAAATAATCATATAATCAAATCATTTTATTTCATCATGATGTATTGTTATAATCTAGCGTAATTTATGGCGGTATCTATTGTCAATCCATTGATGAAAGCGAGCAGTAGATGATCTAAATCTTCCTAAAGCATGTAGAGGGGAAAGGTTTTTGAACTTCAAGATAATGCGATACCATTGGGGAAAATTATGGTTGGTATCTACCGTGAAGAAAATAAGTATTTGAACACCCTGCTCTATTGCAAGTTCTCCCACTTAGAAATCAAGGAGGGGTCTGAAATTGTCATCATATGTGCATATCCACTGTGAGAGAAATAATCTTAAAAAAAATCCAGAAATTACAATGTATGATTTTTGTGATACAGCTGCAAATAAGTATTTGAATACCTGTCTATCAGCTAGAATTATGACCCTCAAAGACCTGTTAGTCCGTCTTTAAAAGTCCACCTCTACTCCATGTATTATCCTGAATAATATGCACCTGTGTGAGGTCGTTAGCTGCATAAAGACACCTGTCCACCCCATACAATCAGTAAGACAAACTTGTAACAAGGCCAAAGCCAAAAAGCTGTCCATAGACACGAGAGACAAAATTGTACAACTCCACATGGCTGGAAAGGGCTACAGAGAAATTGCCAAGCAGCTTGATGGAAAAAGGTTCACTGTTGAAGCAATCATTGGAAAATGGAAGAAGCTAAACATGATGGTCAATCTCAATCGGAGTGGAGCCCCATGTAAGATATCACCTTGTGGGGTCTCAATGATACTTAGAAAGGTGAGGAATCAGCCCAGGACGACATGACAGGACTTGATCGATGACCTGAAAAGAGCTGGGACCACCGTTTCCAAGGTGACTGTTAGTAATACACTAAGACGTCATGGTTTGATGTTGTTGTTTCATGCATGGTACAGAAGATTCCCCTGTTTAAACCAACACGTGTCAAGGCCCGTCTTAAGTTTGCCAATGACCATTTGGATAAAGTCATGGGATAAAGTTTTGTGGTCAGATGAGACCAAAATGGAACTTTTTAGTCTTAATTCCACTAACCGTGTTTGGAGGAATCCGAATGATGAATTCCATCCCAAGAACCCCATCCCTACAGTGAAGCATGGGTGTGGTAGCATCATGCTTTGGGTTTTTTTTTTCTCCACATGGGACAGGACAACTGCACTGTATTAAGGAGAGGATGATGGTGGCCGTGTTTTGTGAGATTTTGGGGAACAACCTCTTTCCCTCAGTCAGAGCATTGAAGATGGGTCGTGGCTGGGTCTTTTAACATGACAATGACCTGAAGCACACAGCCAGGAAAACCAAGGACTGGCTCCGTAAGAAGCCCATCAGGGTTCTGACGTGGCCTACCCAGTCTCCAGATCTAAACCCAATAGAAAATCTTTGAAGGGAGCTGAAACTCCATATTTCTCAGCGACAGCCCAGAAACTTGTCTCATCTCGAGAAGATCTGTGTGGAGGAGTGGGTCAAAATCCCTCTTTCAAACCTAGTGAACAACAACAGGAAACGTTTGATCTCTGTAATTGCAAACAAAGGCTTCAAATATTAACATTGGTTTTCTCAGGTGTTGAAATACTTATTTCCAGCTGTATCACACAAATAAATCATTAAATAATCATACATTGTGATTTCTGGATTTTTCTTTTTAGATTACCTCTCTCACAGTGGACATGCACCTACGATGAAAATTTCAGACCCCTCCATGCTTTCTAGGAGGGAGAACTAGCAATATAGCAGGATGTTCAAATACTTATTTTCTTCACAGTAGATATTTGGACAGACTAGTCCAGGGGTCAGGAACCTTTTAGGCTGAGAGAGCCATAAACGGCAAATATTTTAAAGTGTAATTCCAAAAGAGACATAAAATATCTTTAAAACTAAATACAAGTGTATTCGTGCATTTTATGTAAGACCAACACGTTTAGAGTACAATAACTTTCTAAATTCATTTAAATAACATTATGCTTTTACACACCAATGATAACAAAAGTGCCTTTTACCGTTAATGCGACTTCTATGCTGATGGCTTTGTCGTCTGTTTCATACGTCATTAAATTAAACTTCATGGAGCCTTTGAGACTTCCATCTGTTATTTGTGAATGTAGGTTCGTCTTCATGTTTTTTTTTCAAATGTGACGACTTTTCATATGCATAGGTAAAACCAAACATTGTCAGCACAGCAATACTCACACGGAAAGTGAGTTCCAAGCTTTCACAATCAGGTAGTCTGCAGATTAAATCTGGTTATTTGTATGCTTTAGGCAGTGACCTAACACCTCAATTGAACTGTCGTCATCTGGAGACATTACTAAATATAACTGTCTGCATAGCTATGATAGTTAAAATTAAAGTTCTGATGAATTTGACCACCTGCTCTCTGCTTTCAGTGTAGATCACAATGTCATCTACTAACATTACGGTCCAAGGCGATTCCTGTCTAACCTCATCTGTCACGCCTGTTCATTACCATTACAAAAAGCAAGGGGCTCAAATCTGAACCCTAATGCAGTCCCTCCTCAACCTTGAATTTTTCCGTCACACCTACTGCACACCTCACCACTGCTCTGCTGCCCTCATACATGTCCTGTACTATTCCAATATACTGTTTTATATGCCATTAGGTATATTTTTGATTCACAAAAACTCACAGTCCTGGTTTTACTGGAGTTCATCATTGCCTTCAATACAGTGGATCAAAGCATTTCATCAAAAAAACTCTAGCACTGTTTTTAATTGATTTAGCTCCGATCTTAATGACCGAAGTTTTTTTTCCAGAACACATAAAATTGAGTATGGGGTGCCCCAAGGGTCCATTCACATCACATTATTTATTCATTTGTGCATGCTTCCGCTTAGGGACATTATCAGGAGACACGGCGTACAGCTGTATATTGCTATCTCCTGATGACAGAGGCCCATTTGATACCCTCCTTAACTGCATTTTAAATTTAAAGTCATGGATGGCAGTGAATTTCCCACAACTCAACCAGGGCATAATATAGGGTTTTGTTATCTGTTCTGAAAGCAAGAGAGAAAAATTTGAGAAAACTAAAAATTTTGAACCATCACATTGTGTAAAGAACCTGGAACTTTTATTACTATTATTATTATTATTATTATCATCATCATTGTTATTATTATTATCTTAATTTCATCCCACACATCAACAATATAACCAAGGTTTTTAAGATTTGCAATCAAAGATTTTACCATCTTAAAAATGTAGCCCGAGTCCACCTGTTTCTCTCTCAGACTAGTACACAGCTGCTAATAAATGCTTTGATCTCCAGTCATTTGAAATATCGCAATATCCTACTCTTTTCTTATCTACAACTACTGCAGAACTCAAAAGCTCCTATGCTGTCAAAGACCACAGACCTGGAAGAGATTGAATTGGTTTAAAATTTCTGCATGGGCTCCCTATATGTTTTAGGAGTGATTTTAAGTTACTTTAAGTAGCTTTTAAATCTCTTAATGATATGGGCCATTATATTCATCTTAAATGCTTTTATCATGTTAACAAACTCTGGGCTTTCTCAACAATCTGAAACAATCTCATTTAGCAAATTCCCTTTACTTTGGATCATCTGGAGAAAAATTATCAAACGAGCAGAGATCTAAACAAAGAGGAAGATAAACGTGGTTAAACTTCAACTACACGTCAAATGTTTATTTTAAGTAAAACCTGTATGCATGGTAATTTGCAAAACAATCTAGTATAAAAGGATAAAACTTTGTCCTTGATACTGTAATTGACATGACAATAGTTTGACTCAATGTAAATGTGTGTGTCTTTGTATAGGTTCGTGCTCTCCCCAAGACTTACACAATAAACACAGTTTCAATCGAGGACACCATCAACCTGCTCGCTTCTCTTGGTCAGATCAGATCATTGCTAAGTGTGCGTATGGGAAGAGAGGAGGAGAAGCTAATGATAAGAGGCCTAGGGTGAGAAAAGTTTTATAATTGGAAACAGAAAATATCTTTTCCATAGACATTTCTAAAATTGATTTTAGGCTATTGCATTCATTTTCTAATACGGTTATTCTCATGTGGGTCACGTAGTGCTGGAGCCAATCCCAGCTGTCATCAGGCAGGAGGCAGGGTACACCCTCAACTGGTTGCCAGCCAATAACACATCACGTGGAGACAGACCACAGTAGCACTCACAGCCACACCTAGGGGCAATTTAGAGTTTCCAATTAATGCATGCTTTTGGGATGTAGAAGGAAATTGGAGTGCCCGGAGAAAACACAAACAAGCACAGGTGGAACATGCAAACTCCACACAGGTGGGGCTGGGATTTTAACCTCAGTCCTCAGAACTGTGAGGCCATTGCTCTGCAGCTGCTCCACCATTCTGCCCTGAGCTGATTCCATTTATGAATTTTTCATTTTTTATTCAATTTTTTACCCTGGATTTTTTAACCAAGCAAGTGTTCATAAGAAGAATCAGCTTTATTGGCAAAGTGTGTAAACAACATGCAAGGAATTTTTCTCCGGTAGTTGGAGCCACCATAGTACAACATGTTGACTTTGACAGCAGACAGACAATCAATTGAAATAGAACTTGTTTTTTTAACTCACAGTTGTGCAAAGGATTCAGTCTATTCAGAGCTATTAGAATGCCCACTACGGCAAAAGTCCAGAGAAAGTCCACTGACCTTTAAGCAAAGCGTGTCAGGACTTATACTTCAAGGAGTGTAAGCAGTTTAAAATAACTACTTGAGTAAAAAGGAACATTCACTAATAAATGTCTAGAAATGTTCTCACTCTTTGCACAAGTTGAGCGTGGACACAAAATCACTCTCAGATTTATGATCCATGCGTAGCGGCCAATTTTCTTTGCACTACAAACCATACGTTATCCACCCATCCATGCATCCATCCATCCATACAATATCTGATTTGGTTATTGCTATAAGAGTCGCAGGATTGCTGGAGCCCATTGCAGTTATCTTCAGGCAGGGGGTGGGGTACACTGAACTGGTTGCAAGGCATTTGCAGGCCACAAAGAAACAAACAACCATTCACACATTTACACCTACAGGCAATTTAGAGTCTTCAATTAATTTATGTTTTTTGGGATGTGGGAGGAAACAGGGGTGCTCGGAGAAAACCCATGCAGGAACAGAGAGAGCATGCAAACTCCGCATGGGTGGGGCTCCTATTTGAACCCCCGGTCCTCAGAACTGTGAGGAACACACTAACCGCTTTCTGCCATCCATATGTTTGTGAATTGGAATTCATTCTAACTGACGGGTTTGTGCCAGTCAGATGTAATTGCATAAAACTGCGCTCCTTTGCCCAAAAAAGGACATCTGTCCATCTCAGCCAGTGTGTGCAGGTTAAAAGTCCTAACCCTAGATAGAAAAAAGGGGGAAAAGTCACTTTAATTACTTTCTTAATCTTAATCCTATTAACAAATTTTGTATCCTTGGAAAGTCTACTAAAAAATACACACACACACACATGGAGCCACGACTCGTTAGAGTGTTAGATTCACAGTTCTGAGGACCGGGATTCAAAAACTGGGCCCGCCTGTGTAGGGTTTGCATGTTCTCCCGTGTGGGTTTTCTCCAGGTACTCCAACTTTCCTCCCACATCCCAAAAACATGCATTGATTGGACACTCTAAATTGTCCCGAGGTGCGATAGCAAGTGCAACTGTTGTCTTTCTTCATGTTCCCTGGGATTGGCTGGCAAGCAATTCAGGGTGTACCCTGCCCGATGACAGCTGGGATTTGCTCCAGCACTCCTGCGACCCTTGTGAGTATAACTGGCTCACAAAATGGATGGCTATATATAGACATGCCATTCAGAGTCAAACATGCACAAATCTGTACATAGGGACGGTTTGCAAATGAGGACGAATGTGTGTTTTCCTCTCTTCGCTCTGCAGTGATATTATGAACAACAAGGTGTTTTACCAGCATCCCAACTTGATGAGAGCTCTGGGGATGCATGAGACTGTCATGGACGTCATGGTGAACGTACTCAGTGGAGGGGATTGTAAGGTATGGAGGGATGCCTAGACTATAATCAAAGATGTGAGTCGTGTCCAATATATTTTAATTTATTTTGACTCTTCATATGAGTATAAGAAAGTAGTTTGTTGAGCAGTATTAGGTGTGGTTCTATGATAATACTTTTTTTTATTTGCTTTAATAGACAAAAGAATAACTGATACATTGATAATTGAGAATTTTGTTAATTGTGGACTTGATATCAAATGCAATTTACAACAACTCCACTGGTAAAAAGTCCAAGAAACATCGAACATATTATAATAATAATGTAATTAGAATAATAATATCCATCTGTCCATTTTGTTTTCCACATATCCTCACTAGTGTCGAATTTGTGCTGTAGTCTAACCCAGCTAATGTTGTGTGAGAACCAGGAACTAGTTGCCAGCCAATTGCAAGGCACATATTAACAAATAATGGGGACCTCCTATTTTCTGCCTCATGCCATTGTTCTGACATACACTCACATAATGCTGGTTCAATCAGTTTTAGTATTACTAATATATTTTGTGGATTATCACACGATTTGTCACTTTAAACTGCTCCCTTTGCACTGTCATTGCACTGGTCTATAACGGAAACTGTGAATGGGTAAAGGGACTTTGTAGAAGCTTAACACAATGTGGGACATTGACAAACTCTTATCTCCTACCTGTTGTAAATGAAGAAGACGACATCTTGCACATCTGTGACTCTTAAAAGGAATAGTTTCTATAAAAAGAAATTTTTCATGTTCTTTTTTCTTACTTTGTTGTTCTTTGTTCTGAATGTCATACCAGCGCAGCACCGACTGCCAGAGAAAAATTCCTTGTGTGTTTTTACACACTTGACCAATAAAGCTGATTGTGATTGTGAACATGCAAATTACACAGGTGGGGCTAATATTTGAACCCTGGTGCTCAAAACTTTGAGGCAGATGTACTAAACCAGGGCTGCTCAATGCGTCGATCGCGGTCGATCGCGAGGCAGTCTTGGTCGATGGCAGGACGGCGTGCCAAAAAAAAAAAAAAAAAAAAAAAAAACATCAGCCAATGTTCCCTCTAAACTGCGCGTGTGCGCAATTGTGCTCCGCTGATGCAATCTCTTCAGAGATATTCTGCGTTGCGGGCAAAACAAAATCCAATGCAAATTGAAAGTAAAACATACACCTATTCAGTTTGTGGCATTTTGCAATGTGATTCAATGAGTGAAGAATGACATGTTATGGACATGTTACATCCAATGTCACGATTCACATACTTACTGTAAAATATGCAAAGAAGCCACTAGTTACTTTAAGGCAGCACAAGGAACTTTCTCTAAGAACGACCGCTGCTCTGCCACACTTTGTTTTTCCCAGTTAACCTTACTGTCCCCCATGCTCTTAAAGACGTACACTCATAATTACAAATGTTACAGTACTTACGCAGCCCTTCAATGTGTTTTATAATGACAGCGTCCACCACCACTGCTTTAGTTCGCAGTCTTGGCAACGTAGAGCAAAGACGAGCTAAACGTGCTGCTTATGTTTACTTTCGATATTAATGGAGAAAGTTAAAAAATAAATGCTGTTGTTTTAAGATGCAATGACTGTAGAAGTATGTGAATAATCGAAGAAAAATTTGTTAAACTGGACGAGATTTTGTCTTTTCAAGTGGGAAAGGTCTGGTCTGAAGCCAAAGTAGAAAGTGCAGGATGTGGTGTGTAATTTTAAAATTCCACCTTGGCACAGCCTGATCCAGAATAAAAGCACAGACAATACAGTGCACAAAAAGCTAAGTCTGCATTTTAAAAATACATATATATTTATATATAGTATAATATATCACATAACATTAATAACAACACCCCCCCCCCAACCCCCTGTCGTCAGTAGAGGCTGGCTGCTTGAAAAGTAGATCTTGGGGTAAAAAAGTCTGAGCAGCCCTGTACTAAACAGTCATCCATCCTGCTGCATAATAATAGTGATAACAATTAAACAATAGAAAGAATGTATGAGAATATGAATAGTGAAATAATATTTTCTAATTAAAATACACATAAAAGCTCCCTTCATCGTGGGATTTAGCAAATAGGAGGTGCAGTATTATTTCCTTTTGTTGTACATCTTACATGTGAGATTGTTGATGAGAGAGGGGAACATGATTGAAGTCTCCACTGTATGTAGTCTACATGGACAACTAATGTTCTTTTTTACATCTCGTCAAATGCCCTAATCAAAACATACATTGCCTGATCTGGTATACAAGTGATATTCAAATATGAAAAATGCCCCAAATTCGTTTGATTTAAGTTGAATATAGAATGTAAAAAAATAAAATAAAAAAATCACATTTCACTTTCTTTTGCAGGAAATTACCTTTCCTAAAATGGTGGCCAACTGTTGTCGTTTTCTTTGTTACTTCTGTCGAATCAGCCGTCAAAACCAGAAAGCGATGTTTGATCATCTCAGCTACCTGCTGGAGAACAGCAGCGTTGGACTTGGTGAGTAACTGTCTATGTATGTAGGATGAGTGGCTTGTTATTGTTTATCAGTCCAAGTCGGGCTGTCTAGGTTGTAATGCTAAGTACCCACTGGATGTAAGAGATTGCTTCGTCTTGTGTCCTTCACTTGAGTTTGCTCCCGTAACACATTGAAAGTATCATCAGCGCTTTAAACTCAGCAAGAGACTTCCTCTCCACGAGGTACCGACAGCATTACTTCACGGACAAGTTCAGCTCATCCCAGCTTCGAGTGTTCAGGCAAATGAAGCGATTTTGCGTGTGCCTGCAACTTCTATGCTGCGTCGTTCGCTCTGCCTTGCATGGATTTGCATCCATCCATCCAGATTGGATTGACTTGCTATGTATACACGCTGCAGGAAACACCCAAAATGAGTCCGGTGGGCACGTAGCATAATATGACTGGTCAAACACCAAAGCAGACACAGAAAGTAGGTCTTTATTCCATTAAAGTTCCAACAAAAGGTGTGTCTGATTTTGTAATGTATGTTCAGAAAAGTCCAAAGTCAGAAAACTACTAAACTACTACAGAAAAACTACTAATGAGAAGGTAAATTTACATTAAATAAACTACAAATACAAGACTAATAAATGTAAGCGCTACTGGTGTAGGGACAATAGTATAATATACAAAGCACAAACAATACTGAAAATTGTGCTACTAACAAATGGGGAGAATAGCAATCAAAGTACAAACAACTAAATGAGGACGAGAGTAAGTAGCGATACCAGGAAAACACATGAACTAATGGGGAGAAATAAGCACATAAAACAACTTACTTCAAGTGGAATTCATTATGGGAGTGAGACAGAATGTAGCAGAGCAAATGTCAGACCAATGAACAATTTGGTATTTTCCTTATATGGCAGCAGAACATGAGATAAGTAGCTGATTATTATAATGCCCGGGTGCACAATTGTTTGCTTAACCCCACCCTGCGCTGCCTTGGGGAAACAGAAAATAAAATGAGAAAGGTTAACTCACATACTTCACATAGCACAGAGCGGATCACTGGACAGAATCCCCCTCCTTGGAGCATACTTGAATAATCAAACTCTTGGGAGTAGAACAATGGGAGCTTATAACCATGACCAACCACAAATATAGACATTACTGTGGGAGTACAGATGAGGGGTGTGTGCCTGTGTGTGTGTGTGTGTGTGTGTGTGTGTGTGTGTGTGTGTGTGTGTGGTGTGTGTGTGTGTGTTGTGTGTGTATCCATGTAAGGTGTGTTGACTAGGAAGCAGGATCTCAATGGCACTCATCAGATGGGTGCCTCCAGGTCTTGGGTGGCCAGCTCCCTCTGGCCATTGATCTGAAGGTGGTATCCCAATGCCAGGCTAACAGTTGACACCAGGCCTTACAGAATGCCTTTCAAACTGAAAGACCAGAACCAGACAGGTTCCTGTAGGATGGGGCTAGGAAATGGGATGGTTTGGTAATAATATATACAGCAGAGGTCTGGACCAGTGGATATTAATCAGCGGGACTTTTGAGGGAAGCCAAAGAGGAGAGTGTTGCAATAGTCACTATAGAGCTCATGCATGTGACGTCACCATTTTCACCATATTACCAGTCAAAAACAGCTGCTCGACAGTGTGGGGGACATTGAGCCGGAGCACAATATACATAATGTCCGAGACTTGTTGTGCTGTTGGTTGTTACAACAGACGAGATATTAAGAAAGATCCTTCTATAGATTACCAGCTGAAAAGATGAGAAAAGATTGATGGATTTGATGGATAGGAATTATTTTTCTCAATCTCAAATTCCCAAGAAGTATTTATAATGCCAAGTTGGCTCACGAGAGAACAATATCCGAATATTCAACATTAATTCCAGCAACAGGTTCAAATCTGTATGGAAGTATTCCTATGTCTTCCCGATCAACCAATACTGCTATTTTTTCATCAAAATGTTTCCTTCAACACAGAGCTGAGAAGAGCCCGCACACTTTGATTAAAAAATGTTTTGGCGAGCGGGAACCTGATAATCTTCTTCTTTTCCTTTTGGCTTGTCCCGTTAGGGGTTGCCACAGCGTGTAATCTTTTGCCATCTTAGCCTATCTTCTGCATCTTCCTCTCTAACCCCAACTGCCCTCATGTCTTCCCTCACCACATCCATCAAACTTATATTTGGTCTTTCTCTCGCTCTTTTGCCTGGCAGCTCCATTCTCAACACCCTTCTATTTATATATACTCACTCTCTCACCTCTGGACATATCCAGACCATCGAAGTCTGGTCTCTTGAATCTTGTCTCCAAAACATCTAACTTAGGCTGTCCCTCGATCACCTTGATCAGACATTTTCTGGGCTGTCGCTGAGAAACACAGAGTTTCAGCTTCCTCCAAAGATTTTCTATTGGGTTTGGGTCTGGAGACTGGCTAGGCCAAAACCTTGATAGGATTCTTACAGAGCCACTCCTTGGTTTTCTTGGCTGTGTGCTTCGGGTCATTGTCATGCTGAAAGACCCAGCCACGACCCATCTTCAATGCACTGACTGAGGGAAAGAGGTTCTTCCCCAAAATCTCACAATACATGGCCTCTCCTTAATACAGTGCAGTCGTCCTGTTCCATTTGGAGAAAAACACCCCCAAAGTATGATGTTACCACCCCCACGCTTCACAGTAGGGATGGTGGTTTTGGGATGGAATTCACCATTCGTCTTCCTCCAAACACAGTTAGTGGAATTATGACCAAAAAGTTGCATTTTGGTCTCATCTGATCACAAACCTTTCTCCTATGACTCCTCTGTATCATTCAAATGGTCATTGGCAAACTTAAGACGGGCCTTGACATGTGCTGGTTTAAGCAGGGTGGTAACCTTCCGTGCCATGCATGAGTTCAAACTAGCGTATTACCAACAGTCACCTTGGAAACGGTGGTCCCAGCTCTTTTCAGGTCATTGACCAAGTCCTGTCGTGTAGTCCTGGGCTGATTCCTCACCTTTCTAAGGATCATTGAGACCTCACGAGATATCTTGCATGCAACTCCACTCCGATTTAGATTGACCGTCATGTTTACCTTATTCCATTTTATAATGATTGCTCCAACAGTGGACCTTTTTTCACCAAGCTGCTTGGCAATTTCTCTGTTGCTCTTTCCAGCCATGTGGAGTTGTACAATTTTGTCTCCCGTGTCTTTGGACAGCTCCTGGGTCTTGGCCATGTTACAAGTTTTAGTCTTACTGATTGTATGGGGTTAGATTATTTCTCTCACAGTGGACATGCACAAATGAGGACAATTTCAGACCCCTCCATGATTTCCAAGTGGGAAAACTTGCAATAGAGCAGGGTGTTCAAATACTTGTTTTCTTCACTTTAAGTGTGTTAGCAATGTCAATTTTGCAAAGGGAGCAGTTTAGGTGATGAGTATATATATATATATATATATATATATATATATATATATATATACTCATAGTATATAGTCAATCAAAAAAACTATTCGAATCCCTGCTACTTTTGACTTTCATTGATCTGTATTGCTTTCTCAACGGAGCTGGAAGAGCTGCTCACTCCTGGCGAGAACCTCACCATCGTCATTTCTGCCACTTCCAGCTCTGCTCCCTCTTGTCTCTTCAGAGCTACTGTCTCTTATCTGTACATCATGGCTGGCCTCACCACAGTTTTATAAACTTTGCCCTTCATCCTAGCAGAGACTCTTCTGTCACACAACACACCAGACACCTTCCACCAGCTGTTCCAACCTACTTGTACCTGTTTCTTCACTTCCTTACCACACTCATCATTGCTTTGGATTGTTGACCCCAAGTATTTGAAGTTATCCACCTTCGCTTCCTGGAGCCACACTCTTCCCCCTCTACCCCTCTCATTCATGCACATATATTGTTTTTTTACTCATCGTCATTCCTCTCCTTTCCAGGGCTTGACTCAATCTTTCTATTTGTTCTCCATCTGCTCCCTGATTTCAATGCAGATCAGTTATCTGTGAGCATCATGGTTCAAGGGTATTCCAGTCTAACCTCATGTGTCAACCTATCAAATACCACAGCAAACAAGAAGGGGCTCAGAGCTGATCCCTGGTGCAGTCCCATCTCCACCTTAAATTCTTCTGTCACACCTATGGCACAACTCACCACTGTTCTGCTGCCCTCATACATGTCCTGGACTATTGTGACATATTTCTCTGCCACACAAGACTTATGCATGCAGAACCACAGTTCCTCTCTTGGTACTCTGTCAGAGGCTTTTCTTTAGATCCACAAAGATATGTATGCAGATGTCACTCCTTCTGACATTCTATGTACTTCTACTCCTTCTTTGATATTGGGCCCATTTTTCGAATATCAGGGATCATGGATCGGTTTGTAAATGTCAAAATACTTGAAGAGGTTATGTTGCTTTATGCTGAAGAGGACATGCCCCTGAAATTGTTGTTTAAACAAGAAAAGGCCTCCAGACATACTAGTAAACATGTAAGGTCTTTGTTCCAAACCAACAAAGTTAATGTCATGAAGTGGCCAGCCCAATCCCCTGCCCGGAATCCAATCAAGGAATAACAGCTAAAAGGTGCCACAAGTTGGTTGACTCCATGCCACATAGATGTGAAGCAGTTTTCAAAAACTGTGCTCATACAACCCCCTCTAAGAGCCGTCACCTTATCATGGTGGAGGGGTTTATGTGTCCCGATGATCCAAGGAGCTCAGTTGTCTGGGGCTTCATGCCCCTCGTAAGGTCACTCATGGCAAAAAGGTCCTTGGTGAGGGAGCAGACAAAGCACGACTCCATAAACCCCCATGACAAATAAAAATATTGGATCTCAGTTTCGCTTGCCCAGACGCGGGTCACCGGGGCCCCCCTCTGGAGCCCGGCCTGGAGGTGGAGCTTGGAGGCGAGCACCTGGGAGCTGGGCTTGCACCCATGGGGTTCGGCGGGGAAAACCCGAAAGGGGAACATGGGTCCCCCTTCTCATTGGCTCACCACCTGTGAAAGGGGCCATAGGGGTCAAGTGCAATGTGAGCTGGCCAGTAGCCGAAGGTGGGGACCTTGATGATCTGATCCCCAGCCACAGAAATTAGCTCTAGGAACAAGGAATCTCACATCTCTGGCAGGTAAGGAGTCCAATCTGGTGTTTAAGGTTGCGAAGTTTCGACTAGATTTAGTCTGATTCACCTCTCCAAACCGCTTGGGCTCGGGTACCAGTCATCTTGAGAGGAGTTGGACTCTGTTCCACTCGGGAGATGCGCATGTTGAGAGGCACGGAGCAGGTGTGGGTATAATTGTTCCCACCTGGCTTGACGCCTGTACGTTGGGGCTCAGACTGGTAGATGAAAGGGTAGCGTCCCTCTGCCTTCAGGTAGGGTGACGGGTTCTGAATTTTGTTTGTGCCAATGCACCAAACAACAGTTCAATGTACTCACTCTTTTTGGAGTCCTTAGAGGGCGTACTGGAGAGCACTCCCTCTGGGTACTCCATTCTGCTGGGGGACTTTAATGCCCCAGTGGGCAATGACATTGAGACCTGGAAGGGTGTGATTGGGAAGAATGGACCCCCCAATCAGAACCCTAGTCGTGTTCTGTTACTAGACTTCTGTGCTCATCACGGATTATCCATAACAAACACCATGTTCAGGCATTAGGGTGTCCACATGTGCGTTTGAGCATCAGGCATGGGAAGACTTTGGTGAGGCCATGGAGAACAACATCAAGATGATTTTGAGGAAATTCTGGTCCACCATCTGCCGCTTCGGGGGGGGGGGGAGTAAAGCACAATGAACACTGTGTTTTGTGAGTATGGGGCACTGTTGACCTCAACTTGGGACGTTGTGAGTCGGTGGAGAGAATACTTTGACAACTTCCTCAATTCAACTGACACACCTTCCCATAAGGAAACAGAGTCTAAGTTCTGTGAGGCAAGCTCTTTTTTCTCTGGTGTGGAGGTGGTGGTTAAAAAGCTCCACGGTGGCAGGACACCGGTGGTCGATGCGATTCGCCCAGAGTTCCCATAGGCTCTGGATGTTGTAGGAATGTCCTGGTTGACACACCTCTGCAACATCGCGTGCACATCAGGGACAGTGTGTCACAATTGGCAGACTGGGTGGTGGTCCCTCTTTTAAGAAGCGTGACTGGAGGGTGTCTTCCAACTATAGGGGATCACACTCCTCAGCCTCCCTGGTAAGGTCTATTGATGGGTGCTGGAGAGGAGGGTCCATCGGGAAGTTGAATCTCAGATTCGGGAGTAGCAATGTGGTTTTTGTCCTGGCCATGGAACAATGGACCAAATCTACATCCCTGCCAGGATACTCTGGGTTCCATGGGAGTTCGCCTAACCAGTTTACATGTGTTTTGTGGACATGGAGAAGGCGTTCGGCTGTGTCCCTTGGTGTGTCCTGTGGGGGTTCCTTCGGGAGTATGGGGTACTGAACCCCTTGATATGAGCTATCCGGTCTTTTTACGATCAGCGTCAGAGTTTGGGCTGCATTGCCAGCAACATGTCGGACTTATTTCTGGTGAAAGCTGGACTCCGCCAACGCTGCCCTTTGTCACTGATTTTGTTCATAACTTTGATGGACAGAATTTTTAGGTGCAGCCGAAGCATAGAAGGCTTCTCAGCATTGCATCTCTGCTCTTTGCAGATGATGTGGTTCTGGTGGCTTCATTAGGCCGTGATCTCCAACATTCACTGGAGCAGTTCGCAGCTGAGGTGGAGCGGCTGGGAATCAGCACCTCCATGGTTCTCAGTTGGAAAAGGGTGGTGTGTCCTCTACAGATTGGTGATGAGATCCTCCGTATTTTGGGGTCTTGTTCACAAGTGAGGTACGAAGTGGGAGATCGACAGGCAGATTGTTACAGGGTCTACAGTGATGCGGACTTTGTATCAGTCTGTTTTGTTCAAGAAGGAGCTCAGTCAAAAGGTGGAGCTCTTATTTTTCCAGTCAACCTACATTCCTACCCTGACCTATTGTCAGGAACTGTTGGTCATGACTGAAAGAACAATACCCAGATACAAGCCAGCAAAAAGAGTTTCCTCCGCTCTCCCACAGGGATAGGGCGAGAAGCAGGGTTATCTGGGAGAATCTCAGTCTCGAGTTGCTGCTCCTCCACATTGAATGGAGCCAGATGAGGTGGCTGGGCTATCTGATGCGGATGCCTCCTGGACACCTCCCCGGTGAGGTTTTCCGGGCAAGTTCCACCAGAGAGAGACCCCGGGGGCGACTCAGGACATGCTGGAGAGGCTATGTGTCTTGGGACACCTGAGAACGCCTTGGGATCCCTCCAGAAGAGCTGGATGAAGTGGCTGGGGAAAGGGAAGTCTGGGTATCCTTGCTAAAGCTACTGCCCCCGTGACCTGACCTGGAAAAGCAGTTGAAGACGGATGGATGGATAGTCATATAACTAAATATTTGGATGGATTGATGGATGGATGGATAGTCATACAACTAAATATTAGTTGAGTGATTCAAAGGATTGGTAATTGAAACTAAAAACTGTACAAAATAGTTTTGAGTTTGTAAAATCAATGGCAAACTGCATTTTTTTAACACACCCCTTTCAACATATTTTCCAATTGCACAGCGTTAATAGTGTATATCATGAATTCTGGGTCTTGTTGGCTTTCTGAGAATCATCTGCTCCTACTCGTAACTTTTTCGTATGCAATAAAAACTATACTGAAAACATGGATTTTTCTGGTTAGTCACATTGTTCTGCTATTATTTTGAACACTACTGTCTGCAAAAAAAAAGAAGAAAAAAAAAACAGAAATCAGAAAGGGGGCGAATACTAAGTAGTGTGTGAATTGTGTATCTTATGTGCTGACTTCGTTTATTTTATTGCTTGTTTTTGTCTATCTGCAGCCCTTTGGGTAGCACATTATTGTGCTATCTGTTTGCCAGTCCCAAGCCCAGATAAATGCAGAGGGTTGTGGCAGGAAGGGCATCCGGCGTAAAACTGTGCCAAACATATATGAGCGTTCATCAAATGACTTCCATAGCTGATAGGTCGTGGCCTGGGCAAACTACGCCCACCCCCGGCACCGTTAATTTGCAAGGCGTAGGTAGAAATTCAGGTAATGTAGGTCGAAGACAAAAAAAGAGTAGGAAAGTGACTTAGTCGGCAGAAGAAGAGGCATGCACAGTCCCTACAATTGTGTGTTGGGACTTTGAATGTTGGGACTATGACAGGAAAAGCTCAGGAGTTAGTTGACATGATGATTAGGAGAAAGGTTGATGTTTTGTGCATCCAAGGGAGCAAGTGGAAAGGGAGTAAGGCTAGAAGCTTATGAGGAAAGTTTAAATTCTTTTACCATGGAGTAGATGGGAAGAGAAATGGGGTTGGGGTTATTTTAAATGTAGAGCTGGTTAAGAATGTCTTGGAGGTGAAAAGAGTATCAGATTGAGTGATGAGGCTGAAATTTGAGATTGAGGGTATTGTGTATAATGTGATTAGTGGCTATGCCCCACAAGTAGGATACCAATCTGAGTACAGATAATCATGATTTTGTCTGGTGTGGGCTGTTATAAGTTTATCTTATACTACATTGTCACATGCAATTAATCACTTCCTATGTCATTTTGTGGTTGTTCAATCACGTCTTGAGCTGTTTGCAGCAAGAAATTTCCTGTTCTTTGTGGGAGGTTTGTCTGGTATATGTAAGGTGTAATAATAGAGCGCTGGATTCCTATTTTGTAAGATATTTAACTGTCCTCCCAGTAATTCCTTTTTTGTCTTTTTACTTCTATTTTTCCTGTCAGAGAGGGTGTCAGGTTCACCAATCAGACATTCATTAAACAGGACAAAACAGGAAGCAAAGACACCAGTTCAAGTCTCGCGAGGAGAGAGGAGAGCAACTGTCTCGTACAATTCACCACCACTCTCTCTGATTATCCTCTCCTCGGCACCTCTATTTATTTAGTTTTGAGACGCCCCTTATTTACATGGATGTTACAAAAAGGAGACGACAAGCAAAACAGTTTGAAACAAGGTGTAAATGTTTCTCCATGTGCCTGTGCATGTGTGGAAGATTGCTGAATACATTTGTGGTCATCATTTCTTTAACAGGCAGCAGTTCTAACAGTTCTGATGATTAGATGTTTTTGTTCTTGCTATCTCCTGCTAGGAGGCTTGTCTGTATTTGATGTGTGTACTGCACATTTACATATGGCTATTTCTTTTGGTAATTTAACTGGTATGAGCAAATTTTGTAGTAGCTCTGCATATGTCACTTTGTTCCCTGTAGTTGTCGCTATTCCTCTATTTTTCCAGTATTGTCTGTGTAGATTGTGATACCAGCCTGAATACAGCAGCAGGTCTCAGATTGTTTAAGACTGTCCAATAATATATTGTCTGTACAGTTCAGTCGTCCCAATCCAAATCTGGTTCTTTTTCTGTCCAATCGGGAACATTTTGTACTACCAAAACAAATTGTCGCAAACTCTCCCACTCCTGTTGTAATGACGTGTGTGTCCATTCCTTGAGTAGTGCATTTAGTTTGTCAGTCAGTCTTGTTCCTATAACCACGACTGATATACCATCTGAGTACAGATAATCATGATTTTGTCTGGTGTGGGCTGTTATAAGTTTATCTTATACTACATTGTCACATGCAATAAGTCACTTCCTACATCATTTTGTGGTTGTTCAATCACGTCTTGAGTTGTTTGCAGCAAGAAATCTCCTGTTTTGTTTGGAATATGTTAGGTGTAATATGGATTCCTATTTTGTAAGATATTTAACTGTCCTCCCAGTAATTCCTTTTTTTTCTTTTTACTTCTATCTTTCCTGTCAGAGAGGGAATTAAGTGCAGTCCTAGTTTCAGCAAGCGATCTCTTCTCAAAAAATGTATGGAACAAATTAAAAAGTTGCATTTTGGGAGCATTCGTTGTGACATTTTTGATAGGGAGATGGCTGCTCTCTTCCTCATCTGCGTCCACAATTATTAAATGTTTCGCATAAAGCTCCATAAATTTCTCCTTTCTCTGTCAGAAAGGACACACCTTGCCCTTTTCTCAGTTTTATAGACTAATTAGTCTACTCGATAGTGACTAGTATTTTCGAGGTTTGGTTCTGCCGCAGTCACCCAGACGCGCATTCACTCGTTCCTCATGAGTGTAGGAGTTTCCTACTCACCAGAGATGTCTTCACTTCCTTCGGCTTCTCGTCAACCCTCAGCCTCCAGGTGTAAAGTCGAGGCCCAGTCCCGGAAAGGGTCTCAAGAGCCGTGGCCACAGTCTTTGCCTGGACGTCGACTCTGCCCCTGGAAACCTCAGGTATCTTGAGATCCGGCTCGAAGGACCAAGTAAATGTCAGGTTCACCAATCAGACATTCATTAAACAGGACAAAAAAGGAAGCAAAGACACCAGTTTAAGTCTCGTGAGGAGAGAGGAGAGAAACTGTCTCGTACAATTCACCACTGCGCTCTCTCATTATCCTCTCCTCGGCACCTCTATTTATTTAGTTTTGAGATGCCCCTTATTTACATGGATGTTACAAAAAGGAGACGACAAGCAAAACAGTTTGAAACAAGGTGTAAATATTTCTTCATGTGCCTGTGCATGTGTGGAAGATTGCTGAATACATGTGTGGTCATCATTTCTTTAACAGGCAGCAGTTCTAACAGTTCTGATGATTAGATGTTTTTGTTCTTGCTATCTCCTGCTAGGAGGCTGCCACGTTATCTAGGGCAGAGCAAAGCATTTCTTTATTGGAAGCAAATGTATGATAATTATGATCACAATTATTCCTACAGAGGGAATTAAGTGCAGTCCTAGTTTCAGCAAGCCATCTCTTCCCAAAAAACGTATGGGACAAATTAAAAAGTTGCATTTGGGGAGCATTAGTTGTGACATTTTTGATGGGGAGATGGCTGCTCTCTTCCTCATCTGCAGCCACAATTATTAAATGTTTTGCATAAAGCTCCATAATATTCTCCTTTCTCTGTCAGAAAGGTGTCAATTTTCTTTTTCTTATTTTGTAGCACTCTTTCTGCGTGTAGTGCTTGGTTAACGTATTGTTACAGGCTGCCAGTCGGTTTGTCAACCCAATGTTTTTCAATCCATTGTTTTATAGGATTATTTGAATTCACATGAAGAGCATTTTTTAAATTGCCCTTGATACACACTCCCTGGAGTGTGATCTTCAGGAATGCCACTGTTTGCTTTAAAAACATGCATTTATTCCAATTCTATATTCTTCAAATGCTTCATTGTTGTTTTATTTTGCTCTTCCAATGGCAGGAAGAATTGGTTTATTTTTTTTTCATATCTCGTAGAAGTGCGCGATATTAACCCTTGAACTACCTGCTGCTGTGAGAAAGTACTTTGCTGTCATCCAAATTTGTTGTACTTCCACACCATTTAAGTGGTAAGATTTTCCCAAGTCTTCCGTTCCCTGGACGAATTATGTTACATCAACTTTATGAGATGTGATACCTTTTATGTCCGTTTTCACATCATCTTGAGTCCAGCTTTTTTTGTTGTTGTTGTTGTTTTTGTGGGTTTTTTTTTGGTGTGTGTGTGTGTTTCTCTTATTTTATCCTCCATGTTAACTATATATATTTTTTGTGTGTATGTTGAGCTGGCCAGCAAAGTCATATTGTGTTATCCACAAATTTAGATGTTTTGTTTTAGTAGGACATTTGCCTTCTACAAACTTCTATTCCTTACACATCATTATTATTATTTTTTTCAGATGTTGTGTTTCAACTATTTTGCTATTTATGAACTATTTTACTATTTGTTTTTCCCCTGTTGGAGTCAGTGGTTCACCTAGGGTGACTATACTGACTTCTCCCTGAACAGGGTGACAGTTACATTCCGTTTGAGGTAATTCTCAAGCTTCTACCACAAGTGGCGGAGAATTCTTACCTCTGCATCCTCAAACAGTTGTCACTCAATTTCCTGTTCAAATGAGGTAGCGAACCTCCACTCACACTTTAACACATGCACATGTTTCACGGAGCTCACGTACAGGACACACCTTTCCCTTTTCTTTTTTATAGACTAATTAGTCAACTCGATAGTGACTAGTATTCTCGAGGTTTGGTTCTGCCGCAGTCACCCAGATGCGCATTCACTCATTCCTCATGAGTGTGGGAGTTTCCTACTCACCAGAGATGTCTTCACTTCCTTTGGCTTCTCGTCAAGCCTCAGCCTCCAGGCGCAAAGTCGAGGCCCAGTCCCGGAAAGGGTCTCAAGAGCCGTGGCCACGGTCTTTGCCTGGACGTCGACTCGGCCCCTGGAAACCTCAGGTATCTTGAGATCCGGCTCGAAGGACCAAGTAAATGTCAGGTTCACCAATCAGACATTCATTAAACAGGACAAAAAAGGAAGCAAAGACACCAGTTTAAGTCTCGTGAGGAGAGAGGACAGGAACTGTCTCGTACAATTCACCACTGCACTCTCTGATTATCCTCTCCTCAGCACCTCTATTTATTTAGTTTTAAGATGCCCCTTATTTACATGGATGTTACAAAAAGGAGACGACAAGCAAAACAGTTTGAAACAAGGTGTACATGTTTGTTCATGTGCGTGTGCATGTGTGGAAGATTGCTGAATACTTGTGTGGTCATCATTTCTTTAACAGGCAGCAGTTCTAACAGTTATGATGATTAGATATTTTTGTTCTTGCTATCTCCTGGTAGGAGGCTGCCACGTTATCTAGGGCAGAGCAAAGCATTTCTTTATTGGAAGCAAATGTATGATAATTATGATCACAATTATTCCTACACCTAGAGTTGAAAGACAAATTTTGGAAGGAGCTAGATGAAGTGGTCTTGAGCATCACAGAGAGAGAGAGAGAGAGAGAGAGAGAGAGAGAGAGAGAGAGAGAGAGAGAGAGAGAGAGAGAGAGAGAGAGAGAGTTGTGATTGGTGCAGATTTCAATGGACATGTTGGTGAAGGTAACGGGGGTGATGAAGAAGTGATGGGTAAGTACGGCATTCAGGAAAGGAATTTGGGGGTTATATGGTGGTGAACTTCGCAAAAAGGATGGAATTGGCAGTGGTGGACAGGACAGGAACATAGCGTGACATATAAGAGCGGAGGTCGGAGCATGCAGGTGGATTATATTTTGTGCAGACAATGTAATCTGAAGGTTACTGATTGTAATGTTGTGGTGGGAGAGAGTGTAGGTCGACAGCATAGGATTGTGGTGTGTAGGATGACTCTGGTAGTGGGTAGGAAGATTAAGAAGACAAATGTGGAGCAGAGAATTAGGTGGTGGAAGTTGGGGAAGGAAGAATGCCGTGCGGCCTTCCAGAAAGAGGTGAGACAGGCTCTCGATGGACAGGAAGAGCTCCCGGAAGACTGGAATACTACTTCCAAGGTACTCAGAGAGGCAGGCAGGAGAATACTTGGGGTGCCTTCTGGTAGGAAAGAGGAGAAGGAGACTTGGTGGTGGAACCCTAAAAAACATGAAGTCATCCAAGGAAAGAGATTAGCGAAGAAGAAGTGGGACATGGAGAGGACGGAGGAGAGGCGGAAGAAATACATTGAGATGCAACGTAGGGCAAAAATAGAGGTCGCGGAGGCGAAACAAGAGGCATATGACGACATGTAGACCAGGTTGGATACAAAAGAGGGAGAAAAGGATCAGGTTGGCCAGACAGAGGAATAGAGATGGGAAGGATGTACAGCAAGTAAAAGTGATTAAGGATAGCGATGGAAATATGTTGACTGGTGCCAGTAGTGTGCTAAGTAGATGGAAAGAGTACTTTGAGAAGTTAATGAATGAAGAGAACGGAAGAGAAGGTAGTGTCGAAGAGGCAAGTGTGAATGACCAGGAAGTGGCAATGATTAGTAAGGGGGAAGTTAGAAAGGTACAGAACAGAATGAAAAATGGAAAAACAGTTGGTCCTGATGACATACCAGTGGAGGTATGGAAGCAATTTGCTGAGGTGGCTGTGGAGTTTTTGACCAACTTATTCAATAGAATACTAGCAGCAGAGAAGATGCCAGAAGAATGGCGGAAAACTGTGGTTGTCCCCATTTTCAAGAACAAAGGCAATGTTCAGAGCTTTGGAAACTATAGAGGAATAAAAATGATGAGCCACACAATGAAGTTATTGGAAAGAGTAGTGGAGGCTCGACTCAGGACAGAAGTAAGTATCTGTGAGCAACAGTATGGTTTCATGCCGAGAAAGAGTACCACAGATGCATTATTTGCCTTGAGAATGCTCGTGGGAAAGTACAAAGAAGGTCAGAAGGAGCTACATTGTGTCTTTGTAGACCCAGAGAAAGCCTATGATAGCGTACCGAGAGAGGAACTGTGGTACTGCATGCGCAAGTCTGGTGTGGCAGAGAAATATGTTAGAATAGTACAGGACATGTATGAGGGTAGCAGAACAGCGGTGAGGTGTGCCGTTGGTGTGTCAGAAGAATTTAAAGTGGAGGTGGGACCGCATCAGGGATCCGCGCTGAGCCCCTTCCTATTTGCAGTAGTAATGGATGGGCTGAGAGATGAGGTTAGATTGGAATCCCCTTGGACTATGATGTTCGCAGAGGATATTGTGATCTGCAGTGAAAGTAGGGAGAAGGCGCAGGAACAATTAGAAAGATGGAAGCACACACTGGAAAGGAGAGGAATGAATATTAGCCGATGTAAAACAGAATATATGTGTATGAATTTGAGGGGTGGAGCAGGAGGAGTGAAGCTTCAGGGAGAAGAGATTGCGAGGCTGGATGACTTCAAATACTTGGGGTTAACAATAGAGAGCAATGGGGAGTGTGGTAAAGAAGTGAAGAAACGGGTCCAAGTGGGGTGGAACAGTTGTCGGAAGCTGTCTGGTGTTCTTTGCGACAGAGTAGTCTCCACGAAGATCAAGATCAAAGATCAAGGGCAAAGTTTATAAAACAGTGGTGAGTGTACGGATTAGCAACGGTGGCACTGAATAAACAACAGGAAGGAGAATTTGAGGTAGCACAAATGAAGATGCTGACGTTCTTGCTTGGAGTGAACAGAGTTTTTGACTGTTGATGACACAGGGCAATTGACCAGCGTGAGTGGTAGGTGCGGCAAAGTATGCTTCTTGAAGTCCATGATCATCTCTATAGTCTTGATTGTGTTTAGCTCCACACTAAAGCTCCAGACGCTCCACGTCATGTTGATCAGAATCAGATTTAATGTCTCAGTAAACAAACAAATACACAAGGAATTTGTGTCCGGCAGTCTGTGCCACCCTGGTATGATATTCATGTCATATATGTAGACTCATCACTGTCTCTGATGAGGCCGACAACTGAGGTGCTGTCTAGATTTTAGGCAGAAGTGATAGATGTGACAGTAGTCGGTGGTGCAATTGGGTAGATGTGGGGTCTGAAAGTGTCCATTTGATATCTGCAATGGAAGCTGGTCACGTCGTCAGCTAGTCCTTTATTGTTCTTCAGTTGGGGGAGATGGTTGCTTGTAGTTATTTTGCAATTTCAAACCTTGACAGACTGACGTCGAGTTATTGGCAGTCAACTGTTCTTCCATCTTTTCTGCATAACTTCTCGTTGCAATGTTAATTTATTTTCTCAGTTGATTTCTGCCATCTTTTGTTCTTTTGAAACTGATATATGATGTGTCGCTGTCTGTATCTTCATTCATGCAGGCTGGCATGTGAAATTTCAAAATCACAAGTTCTATCTTTGCTTTATTGGTCCACTTTGTTTTCACCATAGACTTCACACATTTATGTTTGTGCCCTAGTGGGTATAACTAGTCCAGAAAATGGATGGATTCATGGATGTTGGTATTCAGTGAATTAAGCAGGGATCAGACAAGCCCAGAGGCGCACATGAGCTTCTTTGCATGGCATCCAAGATTTAGCATGGTACAGCAGTGGCCTAGAATGTTGTTATCCTCAGTAGGGTAGTGTGTTGCTTTTATTTTGCCAGTTCATGATTGCATTTAACTTTGTTAAAGTTCCCAAGAATATTTAGGCATGAATCCCAGTGATTTTGCTCAAGTTAGTTGTTCAGTGAGCATGACCAGTGCAGCATTTATGTTACACTGTGGAGAAATTTCCTCCCACATTCCAAAAACATGCAACATTAATTGGACACTCTAAATTGCCCCTAGGTGTGATCGTGAGTGCGGCTGTTTGTCTCCATGTGCCCTGCAATTGGCTGGCAACCAGTTCAGGGTGTACCCCACCTCCTGCTGTTTGACAGCTGGGATAGGCTCCAGCAATCCCCGCGATCCTTGTGAGGATAAGTGGCGAACAAAATGGATGGATGGATTAATGAATGTTTCTGGGATGTGGGAGGAAACCGGAGTGGCCGGAGAAAACCCACGCAGGCATGGGCAGATCATGCAAACTCTACAGAGACGGGGCCGGGATTTGAACCCCAGTGCTCAGAACTGTGAGGCCTGTGATCTAACGAGTTGCATCACCATGCAGCCTCCCCTTCTCCCATTTTCCTTAATTCATTCATTCATTTTTCTGTACCGTTTATCCCAGTGATGACTGCATATGTGCTGAATTCTATCACAGCTACAGTATCTTTGGGCAGGACGGAAGGGACAACCTGAACTGGTCGCCGCCCAATTGCAGGGCACAAAACAAACAACCATTCTCACACACATTTACACCTTTGGGCAATTTAAAGTCTTCAATTAACCTATCATGCATGTTTTTGGGATGTGAGAGGAAACCGGAGTACCTGGAGAAAACCCACACAGCCATGGGGAGAACATGCAAACTCCATACAGGCGAGGCTGGGTTTGAACCCTTTTCCCATATTAAAGTCTAGTTTCTTAATCTGATCAAAACTGGAGCTTTTGCATGTGCATTTTGTTCCACTTTCAGTATTTTATGGACAAAAAATTGGACATGTTAGATATCTGTAGATTTTGCTGCATTTTTCCAAGTTAAATTTTAATGTATTCATGTAAATGGTTGTGTGATTGGGACAGCACTCTGGATGACTGGTTAGCACATCTGACTCACTATTCTGAGAATCCAGTTTGAAATTCGGCCTCACCTGTGCGGAGTTTGCATGTTCTCCCCATGCCTGCAATGGTTTTCTCCAGGTACTTTGCTTTACTCATTAATCCCCAAAACATGCATGAGTTAATTGAAAGCTCTAAATTGCCCATAGATGTGAATGTGAGTGTGAATGGTTGTTTACAGTATACAATATGTGTCCTGTGATTTGGCAGTTCCAGTCATACCCTGCCTCTCGCCCAGACTCAGCTGGGATAGGCTCCAGCATCCCCGCGAGTGAGGATAAGCCTAGTGGAAAATGGATGGAAATATGTGTTATTGACAGTGTCCCAGTTACCTTGAAAAAGTAATAATAGCTTTTCTTTACTAATTACTTAAGTTTAAAAGTAACTGTTGTCATTGGTTATTTGTTTTTATGTTACCCTGTGTACTACTCAGCATCTCCATCGATGCGAGGATCCACCCCTCTTGATGTGGCTGCAGCATCAGTGATGGATAACAATGAGTTGGCCCTTGCTTTGAGAGAGCCAGACTTGGAGAAGGTGATTTTGGTTCGTGTGTATCATTTGGAATGTGTGTAACTTCAGACTTGTAGATTTGCCAGAGATATGTTGACTTCACATATGGGACGTGTTGAAGTTTTGAAGCCAGAATTTGCATTCTCCAATTGACAAATGCATAAAATGATTGACTAAATTATGCCTGTTTTTGCATTACTTTTTTATTTTTGTTGATTTGTTTACATTCTATCATTTGTCTTCTCAGGTAGTTCAATATCTGGCTGGCTGTGGACTGCAGAGCTGCAGGATGCTGGTGTGTAAAGGATATCCTGACATTGGCTGGAACCCTGTAGAAGGAGAGCGCTACCTTGACTTCTTGCGGTTTGCTGTATTTTGTAATGGTAAACATTTGAATACTAAGCATTTATGCACCATTCTTTTTCTCCTTTCTCCATCTCTAGTCAGTTAAGTCTTGTTCTTGTCAAAGAAAGTGCTTTAAATTGAGATTGGTTCTTTCTCTCTATGACCAGGTGAAAGTGTGGAAGAGAATGCTAACGTTGTGGTGAGACTTCTTATTCGCCGACCAGAATGTTTTGGCCCTGCACTTCGGGGGGAAGGGGGTGATGGGTTGTTGACCACAATGGAGGACGCAATCAAGATTTCCCTTGATCCTTTAAGAGATGGACCTTCTTCGGCATCAGAAAGCAGTAATATTCTGTAAGACAAGTAACAACATTAAAAACAGTAGACTAGGGCTGGAAGATACATTGTTTGAGCATCGTTGTTGCGATGTACATGAGCAGTCGCATCTGAGGTTCAGCTGCAATGTTGGTGTCTCGTAATATTGTGTGAATCAACTGGAATATTCAAGGTGATTAGCAGTAATGACACTATTAGTTATATCTACACTGTCTAATTATAGTTTTGATGTTGTTCCAGACCTATTCCACTTGTCCGTTCTGTACCGTTAAACCTTTTTCTGTCAAGTTGGATTTTAATTAATATCAGAATTATTCAAAACTAAAACAAAAACAAAAAAATTTGCAAAAGAAGTACTTCGAACACCCTTGTTGTGTTAAACTTGGGAAAAGGTATTAGCCAAAAGTGTTAATACCAACCAAATATGAGTTATTTTATGTGAGTCAATGAAGTTCTTGGAGACCAAATGGACAATTGTCTGTCATTTATTGGCAAGAAGTAACAACTCATTGAAGACAGTTTCACGAATGGTGGAACCAAGTATCTTACTAAACCAGTGGTTGTTAACCTTGTTTGAGGTACCAAACCCCACCAGTATCACATGCACATGCACCAAACCCTACTTTAGTGAAAAATAAATGTAACTATTGCCAGATTAAATAAAATAGAACTAATTTGGAATGAATGAAGTCGCCAGGAGGGACGCCTGCTTCCGGTTTGACGGAATTTTTAGATTACACATTGTTAATCTAATCTAATTTATGTAACCACATCAGTTAATTTCTGTGCGGAACACTTTGGAGAAATGATGAGAAATCCTTTTATTAATTGCTGATGAGTCTCATACCTTGAAGGTTTGCTACAATAAATCAAGGGAGCTTGTTCCAAAAGAGCGTTGCAAGAGAGAGCGAGAAGAGCGTGGCGTTGGCCCTTTTCTATCCCTGGAGGATGGGCCAAAATGGGAGTTTCCACACGCGATCTTGAACTGGGGGCCAGATCACCCTTCCTTTGATCTATGCTTTTCAATTTAAGATTAACTTGGTTCAAACCAGTAGATTTATATAAAGTATAAATTATTGAGTTTTAGATAAGAACATTTTTCCTCTCCTGTTAACTTAACCCAAAGTTCAAAATATACATATTTCATGTTCACCTCCTGTGAGTTAGAAAAGTCTACTCAAAGAACAAAACCAACGCAGTGCATGGACTCACAACTAATTACATAGCAAATCAGTGTGTCTTATGCTGTTACCTTTGAGAGACCAGTTCAGATCACCGCAGCCTCCCCTTGGCAAATGCCACTCTCATGTCATTTTCACAAAAAAAATCTGTTCCTTTTCTTTGTTTTTATGTCTAGCATCATCAAAAAAGGATGCTCACAAAGATACATATGTTGGAATAAATTGTATAAAATCAACTTCAGGATTTTCATAGCAATAACTGGATACTTTTCCATTTGTTGACACCAAAATGTTGAGAGCGTTGTTTTTCTGAAGAGTTGCTGTTGAACTTGGCACTGCAGAATTTCAATGATTCCGTCTAGGTTTTCATCATTACCATGTGCTGTCTCAACAGCAAATGTGAACAGCTGTCTCATCCATGCTGGAAATAGCTCTCTTGTTGGGAAGTATTTGTCGAGAGACTTTGCAAGCTCATCTAAGTGTGTGGCAATTGTTTGCTTTGTTTGTTTTTACTCCATGGGTACAGAAATATCTCTGATTTAAGACATTTTCGATCTTACTTACACAGTTGTCCAGAAGTAGAAGTTCTCTGTAGGTTGTATCCATAATGGTAGCTTTTTTTTCAAAACCCTTCAGGTTTTCTTGTGCTTCCATGATTTTGACTCTACCACACTACATCTGATAATTGAGCGTTCCGAATATATCGGCCATGTACAATAAAACGACAATGAACAGAATTTTTAAGCAATCTGCATGACATTGTTGATGATCTCACAAAAACAAAGGTGATTCCACAAACAAGGCAAAAACACGATTAAGCACCTGTCACCGGGATAACCACTGAACATCGGAATGGTACAGAAGAACCTCGTCTCTAATCTGTACATCATGGCCTCACCACTGTTTTATAAATTTTGCCCTTCATCCTTCTGTTGCATAGAACACCAGACACCTTCCACCAATTGTTCCACCCCACTTGGACCCATTTCTTTACTTAACCCTCTGTTAACCCATGATGCATTTTTGCACATGGTACATTAGGGCCCCTTTTCCAGTTTACCGACTTGGCAATTGTCCAGTGTTGTACGATTTCAGATAACCTGGACCCCTGTTTGGTTAACAGATTGTTAATTGTACATAAATTATCGCTTTCTGCTTTTAGTTATATAATCTAATGCGATCCTGCAAGGACTTTATTTATGTACATAAAGGTACATGGCGTACGAATTGAGGTTGTTAATCATGCTGAAGATATTGTTTCCGTTCGTAATCCCAGTCTTCAGAAATTAAGAAATGGGCGCCTGCTGTTTGACTCAGTGAAGTAATGAGGCGCCTGCTGACATACTCACGGCTGAAGACTCCTTCAAATATTTTGGTATGCATTGTATGTATTACCTTCACCGCTCTCGAAGCTCGTGTAATAGGGACACTCTCTAAAGAAATAAAAGGAGAGGAGGCAAGTGCAGTGTTTTCGGAATTGTTCTGACACTATAACTGTTACACTCTTGTTCATTCTCCTCGTGAGTAAAAAGACAACTTTGCTTAACTTCAAGTCCGTCTGTTTGTCATAAGGGTCTGATTGCCTGATGGTATGTAGCTTGTAAAAATTGATCCATCCAGGCGGAATAGTGGAGCAGCTGCAAAGCTTTGGCCTCACAGTTCTGAGGACCTGGGTTCAAATCCCGCCCCCACCTGTGCAGAGTTTGCATGCTCTCCCCATACCTGGGTGGGTTTTCTCTGGGCAAACATTAATTAATCGGAGACTCTAAATTAACCCAAGGTGTGATTGTGAGTCCAACTGTTGTCTGTCTACATGTGCCCTACGATTGGCTTACGACCAGTTCAGGGTGTACCCTGTTTCCTGCCTGATGACAGCTGGGATTGGCTTGAGCACTCTTGTGACACTTGTGAGGATAAGCAGCTCAGAAAATGGATGGATGGATAATTTTTTTACACCACTTATCCTCACTCAGGTTGGGGGCGTGCTGGAGTCTATCCCAACTATCTTCGGACCGGAGGCTGCATAGACCTTAAACTGGTCGCCAATCTGTCGCAGAACACATACAGTATAAACAATCATTTGAACTCACATTCGTACATATGGGTTATTTACAGTCTTCTAATAACCTACCGTTATTGGGTTGTTGGAGGAAACCAGTTTACACACAAAAAAACCCTCACAGGCATAGAGACAACATCCAAACTCTACACAGGCAGGACCGGGAAGCAGATTTGCTAACCTCCATGCTACTGTCATAAAAGTTCGATTAGTATGAAAACATTATTGATATTGGGATGTTTTCTTTAAAACACTGTGATCACTCTGTGATAATATTGCATTTATTTTGTTTTGGGATATAAAAATGTCATCCAGAGTTGCTAGGAATGCAGCTCTGACTTCTTTTTCTTTTGACACTAAGGACTACAGTCCCATTTTTCTTTAAAGCTCTCATCAAAAATGATCAAACAGATTTTTGCTCATGTTTTTGCGACCGTAGACTTTTGAGTATATTTTCCCAATATCATGCAGCCCTACAGTAAACGGACAGTTCGTGTTGCATTCATTGTGTTTTAAGAATGTTACTTAGTAGTCTGCAGCTTTGGCATCTTTTTAAAAAAAAATAAGTGTTTAGGTAACAGGATGTAACCAATGCTTTACCACTGACAACAGCAACAAAAACAACAACATAAATGCATCTGCATCTTTTTCTTTTTTCCAAAACTCAATTGCTTTTGTCAGGTTTTTGTGAGAATCCACATATTGTAGCTCTTGGTATAACAATGGACAGACATTAATAAATTAACCATACATTAGAGTTCAAGTATTTTCTGATTTTGTGTGCATGTCTGTTTCTGTTTGATTGTGTCCTTACTCACCTCTACAGTCATGATGGGCTAGAGGAAGATGATACTATCCACTTGGGAAATGCCATCATGACCTTCTATGCAGCTCTCATTGACCTGCTGGGACGTTGTAGTCCTGAAATGCATGTGAGTAACACAAATTTGTCTCCGAACAAATGAAGACACACACACAATTATATGCACACGCACGTGCACACACACATACACACACACACAAATATATTGCAACCTAATCAATCGCATCATCCTTTTGCATCAGTTGATACATGCTGGAAAAGCTGAAGCGGTCCGCATTAGAGCCATTCTAAGGTCCCTCATTTCCATTGAAGAGCTGGTGGGTGTCATCTGCATTCCATTCTCTATGCCAAGTCTTGCAAAAGGTAAGTACTGTACATCCAGTGTGTCAGCATCAGTATTATCATGATTATTTTGTTAGAGAAGAGTGAAACACTGGAAATATGTATATTGGCATGCCTAGATGGTGTGGTGTTGGAGCCAGACATGTCAGCTGGCTTCTGTCCGGATCATAAAGCGGCCATGGTGCTGTTTTTGGACCGTGTATATGGTGTACAAGACCAGAATTTCCTCCTCCATCTGCTCGAAGTTGGCTTTCTACCAGATCTCAGAGCTTCAGCCTCATTAGACACTGTAAGTTTAGCTCTTTTTGTGTGTGTTGTATATTTTGTTCAAGATTTCAGTTGTTATGATTTCAAGGTATAAATGTAAAATTCAGATTTCAATGTTGTGGCTCTTCAGAAGTTGCGTGACTATCTATCTATCTATCTATCTATCTATCTATCTATCTATCTATCTATCTATCTATCTATCTATCTATCTATCTATCTATCTATCTATCTATCTATCTATCTATCTATCTATCTGTCTGTCTATCTGTCTATCTGTCTATCTCTCTGTCTGTCTGTCTGTCTGTCTGTCTGTCTGTCTGTCCAGGTAAGGCAGTCAAGAACAGATTTTCATTTCCAATGGCAAACTAGCTGCAGACAAGCATGAATATAAAAATAAATTATACTCAGTTTAGTGCCACACCACCAATTCAACTCTCTGCAGTCAATCGACAGAAAGCTTTAAAATGATTTGAAAATTGGATGAACTCATGACATTTTAAAAGATATGATGTACAATACCAGTCTGGATTTCAACTCACATAATCAAGATGCTATTTATGTGTAAACTTTCAGCTTTAATATAAGTTATTTTAGAAGATTTTAAAAATATTAATCACTGAGGAATTACACTGTGTTCCATATTATTCATTCATTCATGTTCCTTATCCCTATCCTCACTCGGGTTGTGGGCGTTGTGGAGCCTATCCCAACTATCTTTAGGCGAGAGGCTGGCTACACTCTGAACAGCCAATCGTAGAGCATGCATGAATAAATAATTTTCACACATTAACAGCTATGGGCAATTTAGAGTCTTCAGTTAACCTACCATGCATGTTTTTGGGATGTGGGAGGAAATCAGAGTATCTGGAGAAAACCCACACAGGCAAGACCAGATTTGAACCCGGGTCCTCAGAACTGTAAGACAATTGTGCTAACCAGTCATCCATCTTGTAGCTGTTCCAAATTATTATGGATGTAAGTTTTAGGACACTTTCACATATAACCGCCATGTGGCCAAAATCGTCTATGGGGATGTAATTTTTACAAACTTATGACCAGTAAAAAAATGTTGAAAAGGTCTTGCTCTCATTGATGATACAAAGTTAATGGCTCAAAAATAGAATGTGAAGATTTTGAAGATGCAACGTTTCTGCCGAACACCAAAAATATATTGTTTCAACTTGTATAAAGCCAGCAGCTGCCATGATTAGCAGATGGGTATCTGAAGCTGGTAGTGTCTCTGGAGTACCAAGAACCCCTCAATGCTTTTTTCCTTCAAAGGCTTGTAGTCAAGCATCCATAGTTCTTTGGGGTCCTGTTTGTAAACTAACTCACACTAAAAATAGCTTTAGCAGGGATGCCCAGAGTTATCTTTCCCCAGCAACTTCATCCAGCTTTTCCAGAGGGATTCGATGCATTCCCAGGCCATCTGAGCAGCATAGTCTCTCCAACGTGTCCTGGGTCTTCCCTAGGGTCTCTTTCTGGTGAGACATGCCTGGAACACCTCGCCAGGAAGGCATCACCAATGCATCCGGATGAGATGCCCCAGCCACCTTATCTGGCGCCTCTTAAGGAGAGGAGTAGCGGGTCAACACTGAGGCCTTCCCAGATTACCGAGCTTCTCACCCTATCTCTAAGGAAGAGCCCGGACACCCTGCGGTGGGTTCGGTACTCCATACTCCCGAAAACCCCCAACAGGACTGTCCAAGCGACGCGGTCGGATGCCTTCCCCAAGTCCACAAAACACATGTAGACGAGTTGGGCGAATTCCCATGCATCCTTGAGGATCCTGCCGATGGTGTAGAGTTGGTCCACTGTTCTATGGCCTGGACGAAAACCACATTTCTACTCCTGAATCTGAGATTCCACTTCCGGATGGACCCTCCTCACCAGTATCCCTGAATAGACCTTACCAGGGAGGGAAAGGAGTGTGATCCCCCTGTAGTTGGAACACACCCTCCGATGCACCTTCTTAAAAAGGGGTACCACCACCCCAGTCTGCCAATCTTCCCAAGCGGTGCGTAGAGGCGAATCCAACTATATCTAGTCGGACCTTCTCAACCTCAGGCACCAACTCGGGTTCCTTACCTCCCAGAGAGGTGACATTCCATGTCCCTAGACCTAGTTTCTGCAGGCAGGGATCAGCTCACTACGGTTTTATCCACCGCCCAGCTCACATTGCACCCGAGCATTATGGCTCCTCTCACAGGTGGTGAGCCCATGGTAAGGGGGACCCATGTTACCCTGTGCCTGGCCGAGCCCCCTGGGTGCAGATCCGGGCACCAGGCACTCGCCTTCGAGCCCCACCTCCAGGCCTGGCTCCAGAGGGGGGCCATGATGACCTGAACCCAGGCAAGGGAAACCAAAATCCTATATTTTCGCTCACCGTAAGGGTTTTAGAGTCGTGCTCTGGCCTCTCACCGAGGTTATTTTTGCTATGGGTGATTCTTCCAGGGGCGTGAAGCCCCATACAACATAGCTCCTAGGATCATCAAGACACACAAACCCCTCCACCACGATAAGGTGATCGAGGAGGGGATGTTTTCCTGTGTTCCATGCTTTCTATGTTTTCAGTCCTCAGTTGATTCTGTCCACCTGTTGTTCACCCTCAACCTTGTCAACCAATCAGCTCCATCCTGCCACTTTTTTCATTTTCTTGATGGTCAGTCTGTTTATTTAACACCCTGGTTTCTTTCATTTCCTGGCTGTTCCATTGTAGTTGTTGTTTGTTCCTGTATGTCTCTCTGTCCATCAAAGTTGTCAGTTGTTTTGTTTCAAGTGTTAGGTTTAATTAAGGTCTTCTTTGTTACTTTGTTGCCTTTTCTTGGAAATTAAATATCATTTTGAGACTCCTGCACTCCGGCACTCCTGCATTGCATCCCTGCCTCCCTGGACTTAGGTCCACCATGTTAGCCTTGCCTTATTCGCATTCTCAAACTCAAACTGTGACAGAATTGGCCGATCAAAACAGAACCCACCAGGAAGTGTGTGAAATCAACTTTGATCTCTAATCCTCCCAGCGCCCACAGCCTGGCAACAATACCTACCCTCCTCCAGTAAGCCCCATTATGTCCTTTTCACCTGTTTCACCCAGTTTTCCCATTTATTCATGCCCAACCAATTTACATGCTTATTTTTTGGATTCTAATTTTTTTGATCGTTAAGATGGGACTGATTTAGTTAACCTGTCTGATTCTGACTCTGACACAAATTTTGATGCAAGTCCAAGCACTAGTCAGGTGGCCAGGGGAGGGAACATCTGAAATCTGTTCCTTGGGGACTGTGATAAAATTTAACCTCGATGTACATATTTAACTGTCGTGGTTTGTTTTAGTTTAGTTTTGTCTCATGTTTTTTTTGTGTTCCATGTTATTCATGTCTCCAGTCCTCAGTTTATTGTGTCCACCTATCTGGATTCACCTGATATCTTGTGTCAACCAATCAGCTCCTTTCCACCACTTTTTACTTGTTCAGGTGTTCCTTGTTGTCTCATCAATCTGCATAATTAACTCCCTGTGTTCTTTCAGTTCTTGTTGGTCCATTGTTGATTCATTGTTGGTCCATTGTTGATTCATTGTTTTTTCCTGTCGCTTTCTCTGTCCGTGCCCGTGCCATTTGGTCCTGTCCCATCAAAGCTATTATATTTCATTTCAAGAGTTAGGTTTAAAGGAAGACTCTCCCCAAAATTCATGTGTACAAGAAACCCTCCAATGTGAAGTAATATTGTTATTACATATATTTTGGACATTAATTGAAAATATAAATTGAAAATAAAGAACATATTTGAAATCCAAGCACAATCTGGATATGTGCCAACTTTCAGAGCCAAACGCAGAAGAAACATCCTTGACCCCGCCCCTGATGTCTCCAGTGCTTAGCATTACAGACCATTCGTTCTAGCTAAGCCAAGAAACTTGTTCTGCACCAAAACTAAAAAAACGCACCAAAATTTTGTCCTTCTTTAACCTACCGTGGGGTCAACCTGACAGGATAAAGCTGTGGCTGTCACAGTTGAGGCTCATTCATCAGCAGGGAAATTTGCACGCATTTAATCATTGCTGGTTATTAGCCGCTAAGTTATAGCCTCTCGTGCTGGTACGATAAAGCAAAAACATACATTAGGTGCAGCTGTTCAATACCGGACTTCCGTGTGTGGAGTTTGCATGTTCTCCCCGTGTCCGCGTGTGTGTAAACTTGCCTTCTGCCCATTGACAGCTGGGATAGGCTCCAGCACACCTTCGACCGTCGTGCGACCAAGAAAATGGATGGATGGATATATACGTGTAACACTTCCCGGTTACTATTTACGGCGATCCGCGCGTGCAACAGTCCACACCTCACCCCCACCGTCAGTGGATCATGAGAAGCTTTGCTGCTTGAAAAGTACAACTTGGTGTTGAAAAAAAAAAGTCTGGCCATCTGCTATATATTCTCTACATCTAAACCAACTCCTCAGAAAGGCATCAAATCTCCGCGGTCCATTTCATGGGATTGTTATTGTTTGTCGTCAGCACCACGTCCTTCCCAACACATCGAATTCCTTGTGTGTGTTCTGGCTCAAATGCTTGGACATTGTATTGTTATTTTTATTTTGTTTGCTCAATGGTCGGTATAGTATAACACAGAGAATCAACTTGCTTTGCTTGCTTTCAGAACACAATACTTCCCGGTTACTATTTACAGAGATCCGCGCGTGCCCCCTCCCCACTCCCACCCCACCGCCACTGCTGCTTGAGAGAGGCTTGCTGCTTGAAGTAAAAAAAAAAAACTCAGGCCACGCTTGCTGTATAATATTTACTTCGAAACCAACTCCTCAGAGAAGCATCAAATCTCCACGATGCAGATAATGGGACTGTTATTGTTCGTCATTAGTGCCACGCCCCCTCTTTAATACGTCAAGTGCTGGATGTGTGTATTCGGGCTCAAGCGCACAGGCTTGAACATTATACATCACGCTATTTTTGTTTTGTTTGTTTGTAATTATTTTTCACAAAAATCGTCCACAAAATGCCAGATAGTGGACGTTCTCTGTGTGGTGAAATGTATCCGCGAGCAATGGGGCGTCAGAACAGGAAGCACTGCAGGCGGGGCAAACGCTGATTGGCTATTAGTTTCTGTCAGTTTTCCAGCAGGGCTCATTGGAATGTCTAAGCAAGAGAGGAATTTCAATAATACTTTTCCAATTTCGAGATGTTTCTCTGTGAAATCTGTGGATAACTCTGGCATTAAAAGAAACACTGAACCCTTATCTACTAACTTTTAATGTGTGCTCCCATTTCTATTAGTTTCGAAAAAGTCTTCTTTTAATCAAGGTTTTCTTTGTTACATTGTGTAGTTGCCTTTTTGGGGGGAAATTAAAAATCATTTTAGGACTTGTGCACTCCTGCTTTGCCTCCCCGTACTTGGCTCCTCCACATTTTGTCTTGCCTTTCTCACATTCTCAAACCAAAACAGTGACATTTAAAATCTAGGTTTAAATATATTTAACATTTCATGTTTGTATTTAATTGTTTAAATTGATAAATATCGGTGTAACTTTAAAAAATAATGAAAATTTCACAGTAGTTTTTATAACATTGCTTGAAGCTAAATGTGACAAAAAGTTGCCATTTTCAGCTTGACGGACTTTATAAACTGTAACACATATACAGTATTACTGATACCTTTAACCCATTTTAGCAGGAAAACATGCTTTGAATAGGCTCAGAAACACATGAATTTACATTTTCAAAACGTTTTATTCATATTACTTGATGTGAAATGAAAAAAAAACCTGTTAATTCCTAATATGGAACAGAGTCTCCATCATTTCCTGTGAAATATAGGCTCATTCATATGGGAGAGTTTTGACTATATTTTTACAACCACCCATAAATGTAATCTAATTTTCATTAACTGATTAAAATGATTTTTTTTCGTGGTGTTAATATTTGTCCTCCCCCTTCCATGATTCTCTTTGCGTTAGGTACCTCTTAGTGCCACAGATATGGCTCTTGCCCTCAACAGGTATTTGTGCACAGCAGTATTACCACTGCTGACAAAATGTGCACCACTGTTTGCGGGGACAGAGCCATTCGCCTCACTGATCGATTCCCTCCTTCACACGGTTTACCGTCTTTCGAAAGGCTGTTGCCTTACCAAAGCCCAGAGAGATTCCATTGAAGAGTGTCTTCATGCTGTTTGCGGGTAAGATTACATTTTAATAAATGTCAATAAAATTACATGTAAAGTGACAGTTTTGCAGCACTTATCCAAATGTGCATATTGAATCATAATGGGCTCTTTGCACAAAGCACTGTGATGCAAAATCCTGAATGTTTACCCTCGGTTGGTTTGCTGAACTCCAACAGTATGCGGCTACAGTACATAGCCTCACATTATTGGCTGAGTATAAGCCTTTTAAATATATATATATATATTTTTTGATAGAAAAAGCAAGACAAACAATACCGTGAACATCTTTTTGTTCTGATGTGCGCATCATTGTCCAGCGCAAATGGTGTTTTACGCAGTCATCAATATCCCAGCAATTTTAAACCCACCACAAGGATGTTTATTGCTCTGTCCCAGAACCTACTTTTCTGGACCCCACCATGCATGGACAATATATTACCTTATTTTCTGCACTATAAGGCGCACTTAAAAGCCTTTAATTTTTTCAACAATTGATGGTGCGTCTATTAATCCAGTGCGCCCTTATGTTTGCAATGAGTTCCAAAATCTCAAAAAAATGTGGCATGATCGGCAACAACAAACCAATCAGAGCACATTACTTAATACATACAATACAAACATTTACATCCACCATGCCTCCAGCAAAATAAGATTTGTGTCTATCAATTACACTGTTGTAGATAGTAATAGAGCACCCAGAAAAAAATTCAACATCAATTACATCTATGGTTCATAAGTGGAGGAACCAATCAAATGAACAGCGCCAATTTAAGAAGACGAACAACAGTTTCTGCGGGAACACAGCATGGTGGCCAGAATTGAAGGACCACTTCAGCAATGGATAGTGAGCAAAGAACAGCTCGGAGAAGCGTCACATCTACAATCACCATTGACTGAATGCAACAACGATAGCACAAGACTTGAAGATTGAACAATCTGAAAGTGGCCCGTGTTGGTGCATTCGTTTTGTGAAAAGGTGTCATCTCTCCATTGGCTCAAGGACTACCGTGGTGCAGAAACTGCCAACAGATTACAAAGGAAAGATTAATTAAAAAATAATGTAAGTGTATTGTTAAATGGTAGAATTCCATTCCCTCTGGAGGAAAAAAAATATCTGAATTGCTGTTTGGTGCATTCCAAGAGGCTATGATAGATAGTTTGGAAAGTTTATGCAAACACCGCATGTGGAGTCCTGCAATTTTTCAAAACCGGAAAAGACCGAGCAGCATACATAAACTTGAGCACTACATAGAGATACGGAACAAGACAGACTAATTGTGTACACTGAGAATCTTGTCTGCCAAATGAGAAAGATTCCTGCACAGTTAATGTTGAATGTTCCTGGTGGAGTAAATGCAAATAGGTTAATTTAACACACTATGTGACATCAAACCAAAAATGAATTGGGGTGGCTCACTTTACATTTATAAATACTGACTCTAGAGCAGTGATTCGCAAATAGTGTGCTGTCGTATGTTGGTGTGCCTTGAGCGCTCTTCAGGTGTGCTGTGGGAAGTTATCCAATTTTATGTAATTGCTAAAAAAAAACATTTATTGCAAGAAATAATGTATCTGTATTCATCTATGTATACCAGTCAGCCACATTGACAGACAGAACAAAAAAATCATCTTTTATTAGATGGCAGAAAGTACATACAGTAATTAATCGATCCATTTTTGGTGACATTTATTTTTGTTGGTGTGCCCTAGGATTTTTCAATTGTAAAATATGTGCCTTGGCTCTATAAAGGTTGGAAATCACTACTCTAGAAGGCAAGTGCAAACCGACACACACAGCACTGGCATCTCACTGCAGGAAAGTTAGTAGTTGAGTCAGCAGGGGGAACTTTTCTCCTTGTGTAAACATTTGTTTACATTACATAAAAAATATATCAGCACATTTTTGAACCAGGCACACAACAACTTGCAGTATTTGGTTGCACTTCGGGTTTGTGGGTGGGTTAGGCTGTTCAGTAGCAGTTCAAATGTTTTAATGTCCATCTATCCAATTTTTATACCAATTATCCTCAACAGGGATGAGGATATGAGGTGGGGTTACACCCCAAACTAGTCACCAGCCTATTATACGGCACTTAGAAACAACCATCCGCACTCACATTCAAGCCTATGAACAAATTAATGTCTTCAATCAACCTACCACGTATATTTTGTTTTGTTTTTTGGAATGTGGGAGATAACTGGAGTACCCAGAGAAAAGTCATGCAGTCATGGGGGGAACACGGAAACTCCACACAGGCAGGGGCTGAGATTTGAACTCACAGAACTGTGAGGAAGATGTGCCAATAACACAATAATCACCGTGCCGCCATGTAATGACGTATCATATGAAAATATCAAATGAGTTAAGTCACGGAAGAAGTGTATTAAAACTAAAAAAGTAAACAATACATTTCTTAAACAAAAAAATTTGTTCTGCATAATGTGGCTTTTTTTTCTACCAAAGGAAAATAGTTTAGTTTTTTTTATCCTTCAAAAACACAAGGAGTGCACAAAAGGAATACATTATTTAATTTTGTTCAAGAGTATTTCAACATTATTTTCACTTTGTGGACTTTTTTTTCCCATTTGTTACTGTTGTATTCGGGGTTTCAAATATTTAACAGTAAAATCAACTACAAAAACACTTAAATGTCAAACATTATGAGATATTTAGCAATTTATACTTTCTTTAATTTTTGAGAAGTATTTGTCTCAGTATCAGTGATACTGGATGTGTATTACTTTGTATTGGATCAATACCAAAATGTTCAGTATCACACACAACGACAACTGGGACATAACGTCATGTAGATAACGCTGACACATCAAATGGAGAGAAAATGTTGAAACACTGTTGATTGGGAGTCCAGAACCATTGTTTACATCATCTTTGGCATCACACAAAGCACACTCTTCTTGAAAATTATGAGTTGAACAAATATAAATGTTTCAAAACTGTCACTGTTGATGATGATTTTTTTCTAATTTGTATTTAAATTTTCTCATTCTCTGCAGTACGCTGAGGCCTTCAATGATGCAGCATTTGTTGAGCAAGCTTGTGTTCGACATTCCCTTGCTTAATGAACATAGTAAGATGCCTTTGAAGGTGATTAACATTTGAATCGATCACATTCACATGCCGCGAACCATTCACAAACAGGTTTTTAAAATTAACAACCATCTCTTTTTTTGGGAAACAATTTGTATTTAAATTCATCTGTTTACCCCTCCTTGAGCTGTCACCTTACCTGGTGGAGGGGTTTGTGTGTTCCAATAATCCTGAAGTTAAATTGTCTGAGGCCTCACGCCCCTTGTAGGGTCACCCATGCCAAACAGGTCCGATGTGAAGGATTAGACAAAGCGCGACTCCATAACCCCTTATGATGGGTAAAAATGATGGATCTCGGTTTCGCTTGCCCAGACGCAAGTCACCAGGGCCTCCCTGTGGAGCCACACCTGAAGGTGGGGCTTGAAGGCAAACACCTGGTGGCTGGGCCTGCATCCATGGAGCTTGGCCAGGGACAGACCAAAGGGGTAATGTGGGTCCCCCTTTCCATGGACTCACCACCTGTGGGAAGGGCCATAGGGGTTGGCTGCAGTGTGAGCTGGGTGGTGGCCGAAGGCGGGGACCTTGACAATCCGATCCCCGGCTACAGAAACAGGCTCTAGGAATGTAGAATATCTGTACTCAGGAAGGGAAAGAGCCGGACTGGTGTGTGAGGTCGAGAACTTATGACTCGACATAGTCAGACTTGCTTAGGGTCTGATACCAGTCCTCTTGAAAGAGGTTGGACCCTGTTCCCCACGGTGGGAAGCGCCCCAGTGGACGAGACAGTAGCCTCCCTCCGCCTTCGGGTGGGGTGACGGGTCCTGAATGTTGTTTGTGCCATTGCAGCAAACAATAGTTCATAGTACCACCCTTTTAAGAGTCCTTAGGGGGACTGCTTGAGAGTGCTCCGACTGGGGACTCCATTGTTCTGCTGGGAGACTTCAATGCTCATGTGGACAATAACAGTAGGAAACCCTGTAAGGGTCCAACGCACCGCTGCTGAGGTGGCAGAACGGACCTGTGGCCGTAAGGTGGTCAGTACCTTTCATGGCAGTAATCCCCAAACACGTTGGTGGACATCAACATTAAATGATGGCGTCAAGGTGAAGCAGTTTTATCAGGCTTTTTGGCCTCTGGGACCCTTGAGGTAGCTGATGGGTACAAGTTGTCCAAGCGGAAGGCAACTGTGGTGGTCGCTAAGGCATAAATCAAGAGGTGAGGCCATTGAGAATGACATCAAGATACCTTCAAGGAAATTCTGGTCCACCGTTCAGCTGTTGTCTTGGTAGCGGGAAGCAGTACAACATCAACACTGTGTAGAGTGAGTGTGGGACGCTGCTGACCTCCACTAAGGACGTTGTGAGTCGGTGGGGAGAACACTTCGAAGACCTCCTCAATTCCACTGACATACCTTCCCATGAGGAAGCATATTGTGGGTCCTCTGTGGCTGGCTCTCCTCTCTGGAGTTGAGTTCACCAAGGTGGTGAAAAAGTTCCATGGTGGTAAGGCCCTGGCAGTGAATGACATTCTCCCAGAGTTCCTAAAAGCTCTGGATGTTATGGGCCTTTCATGGTTATACACCTCTGCCGCATTGCATGGACATCGAGGACAGTGGCTCTGGATTGGAGGGTGTGTTCCAACTACAGGGGGATCACACTCCTCAGCTTCCCTGGTTAGGTCTATTCAGGGGTGCTGAAGAGGAGGGACCATTGGGAAGTCGAATATCAGGTTCAGGAGGAGCAATTTGGTTTTTGTCCTGCCCGTGGAAGAGTGGACCAGCTCCACACCCTTGGCAGGGTCCTCAAGGGTGCATGTGAGTTCGTCCAAACAGTCCACATTGTGTTTTGTGGACCTGGAGAAGATGTTCGACTGTGTCCTGTGTGAGGTCCTTCGGGAGTATGGGGTACTGAACCCCGGATACAGGCTGTTCAGGGATTCCGCCAAAGCTGCCCTTTGTAACTGATTCTGTTCATAACTTTTATGAATCTCTAGGCGCAGCCAAGGTGTAGAGGGGGGCCGGTTTGGTGGCCTCAGTATTTCATCTCTGCTTTTTATAGATGATGTGGTTCTGTCGGCTTCATCAAGGGTTAGGGTTAGGGTTGATCTCCAACTCTCACTGGAGTGGTTTGCAGCCGAGTGTGAAGGAGCTGAGATGAGAATCGGCACCTCCAAATCTGAGACTATGGTCTTAAGTCAGAAAAGGGTGCCATGCTCTCTCCAGGTCAGTGATGAGATCTTCCCCAATGTGGAGGAGTTCAAGTATCTTGGGTTTTTTTTTGACCGAAAAATAACATCCCAGATCCAGGGATTATTTCCCTCTGCAGGGTGACCAGGCTCTGCCTTAAAGATAACGTGAGAAGCTCGATCATCCGAGAGGGGCTCAGAGTCAAGCCACTATATCTGCTCATTGAGAGGAGTCAGATGAGGGGGCTGGGGCATCTGATTTGGATGCCTCCTGGATGACTCCCTGGTAGGGTTTTCCGGGCACGTACCATTGGAAGAAGACCCAGGAGACGACCCAGGGGATGACCCAGGGGATGACCCAGAGGACGACCCAGGGGACAACACAGGGATGATCCAGGACATGCTGGACAGACTACGTCTCTTGGCTGGCCTGAGAGCGCCCCGGGATACCCACAAAAGAGCTGGATGAAGTGGTAGGGAAACGGGAAGTCTGGCCATCCCTGTGAAAGCAACTGCCCCTGCAACCTGACCCGGATAAGCGGAAGAAGATGGATGGATGATTTGTTTGACATGTAAGTTTTAGAAACAGCTTTAATGAAAACCGTCTTTTACGGTGGATACAGACAGTTGAAAAACATCCAACCAGCCATTTACTGTACCGCTTATCTTGTGTTCTGGAGCCTATCTCAGCAGTCTTCGGGCAGGAGTCGGTACACACTGAACTGGTCAACATTCAATCACAGGGCACCAATAAACAGGCAACCACAGCATGAAGAAAATTCCATTACTCTTACTGTGACCATTACAACTTCATTTCCACATAACAACAACCAAAGCCCAACTCTCTCAGCTCATGTGAATGGAACTCTGAATGCTTCAGCAAACCAGGAGATTTTGATAGCCAAAAAAACACCTTTGGTTTGATTTAGATTGACCAGTGAGACAGGCCTTGTCAGCCCCAGCATCAGTGTGTGACCTCACATATAAAGTATGCTCCAAGAGAAATTTAGAAAAATTCCCATAAACTCACTTCTAAACTTTTTTGAAAGCCTCCCCAGAAGAGTTGATTATTTTACAGCTGCAAAAAGTAGACATAGCTCATATTAAACTGTATGGAATTAAAATGGGATACCACGTAAAATTATATATACAGAGGCTGAAATCAGTACAGTCTGTAACATATCACCATTTTTCTTACTAACCAAAGGTCCTATTGACCTGAAAGTTTCACCAGATGTTTGGAACAACACAATCCTAATCCATTCATATGAGGAAAGTAGATCAAATACTTACAATTTTGTGAAATGATACAGGAAAAAAGTATTGAACACATGAAGAAAGGGAGGTGCAAAAAAGCATGGAAAGCCAAGACAACAGGCTACATCTATAAATAATCAGTGCAGCCCCATGTCAGTTCAAATGAATATGAGGTGGTTCAGTCTGAATTGATGGCATGTAAAAAGGTCTCTTTGCCAAGATGTGAGTCAAGACTCATTTAATGATTGAGCATCTCAAGCTGACTTTCAACATCAATGAGGCGGGCGTGTGCAGGGTTTAAACAAGTGTTTAACTCTGCAAGCTGCGTCTTAAAGCGGATTTGTTGAATTTGTTTTGCTTCTATCTTGAGTTTTGTTGTTTTCCCCATTGCACCATTTTAGCTGTGGCACTGGGTTTACACCTATCCAACTGAGCCTTTGAACTAGATTTTTATTTTTTCAGTTTCATGCTCAGCGTCAGTCACAAGTTGGGCCATGTTCCTTTTGAGGCCTTCAAGCCTACACACCTTCACATTCTCCATAACCCAGAAAGAGGTCTTTCATAAGATTACTTAGAACCTGTGTTAATGAGTCAATGCTGCCATAATTGCTGGGACTTTCTGCCATAATTGCATTGCATCTGCTGTAGTTGTACACAGTATGCAACAGAGTGGTTTGTGTTATAGGCTTGTTTGAGCTTGCTTGCTTGCTTGATGTAAGCTTGTTTGAGCTCTGCGTCAGACCTGTAATCTCAGGTCTGAATGACGACAGGCCTGTCACCCTGACATCTGTGGCCATGAATTCCTTTGATCGCCTCATACTGGACCACCTCAAGAGCATCAGATCCCCTGCTGGACCTTTTTCAGTTCTCTGACCAAGAAAACAAGTCTGTGAATGATGTAGTCAACATGAGACTGACTTTTTGTGAGACTATATGAATCGTTGGGGAGGGGGGGGTTCGCCGTTTATACTCACGCCTCAAGCGCTTCTTCTGTGTCATTGTGTTTGCAGATGCTACAGTATGTCTTTTTACTGTAAAAGCCAGGTGGGAAAGTGTTTATTGTTCTTCAGCTAGTGTTTGCATTCGTGTTTCTAGACAAGCTTGCATACTGATGACACTTGTGGTTTTCTTTTTAAGGATAGACTGGGATATTATTCAGGTAACTTTTGATACCAGTCTAATTTTTTGTAAAATATTAACACAAAATTTAGGTACTGCGGGTCATTTGCTGAGAGGACCCTTACCCCTGCTCACCTACTGCGTCCAGGCGTCAATGTCGTTAATGGCGATTACATAATCACATTACTGGCAATCATCACACTCTGACGACAGTCATTGCAGGTTAGTAAAGTTCATCCACCCATCCATTTTCCGAGCCGCTTATCCTCATGAGGGGCACGAGAGTGCTGGAGCCTATCCCAGCTGTCAATGAGCAGGAGGCAGGGTACACCCTAAACTGGTTGCCAGCCAATCGCATGCTGGCACGAGGAGAACATGTCAACTCCACGCAGGCAGGTCCGGGATTGAACCCGGGACCTCAGAACTGTTAGGCCAACGCTTTCCAGCTGAGCAACAGACTGTTGCTACTTCTACAAATCTTTTCCTTTCGGCTCATCCTGGTAGGGGTTGCCACAGCGTGTTATCTTTTTCCATGTAAATCGCCAACACCAACATCATTAGCCTTCGACCATTATTCTCAATCTCTTGCCTCAGGATGTGTGCAAACCAGCAAAGTCTGTACTCTCTAACTTTGTCTGCAAAACACCTAACTTTGGCTGTCCCTCTCACGAGCTCATTTCTAATCCTGTCCAACCTGCTTACTTCTAGAGAGAACCTCAACATCTTCATTTGCACCACCTCTAGCTCTGCTTGCTGTTGTCTCTTCAGTGCCACTGTCTCTAATCTGTATATCATAACAGCACTTGCCACTGTTTTATAACATTTTCCCTTCATCCTCGCAAGGACTCTTTTGTCACATAACACACAAGGCACCTCCACATGCTGTTCCAACCTGCTTGGACCTGTTTCTTCACTTCCTTACTACAGTCACGATTGCTCTGTATTCTTTACCACAAGTATTTGAAGTCGTTCACCCTAGCTATTTTTTCACCCTGTAGCTTCACTGTTTCGCCTCCGCCCCTCTCATTCATGCACTTCTTACTTCATCTAACCGTCATTCTTCTCTTTTCCAGTCATTCCTCCATCTTTCTAATTGTTCCACCACCTGCTCCCTGCTTTCACTGCACAATGTCATCTGCAAACATTTTTGTCCAAGAGGATTCCAGTCTCACCACATCTGTCACCCTGTCCATTAATACGGCAAACAGCAAGAGCCTCAGAGCTGATCCCTGATGCAGTCCCACCTCCACCTTAAATTCTTTGTCACACCTACGGCACACCTCACCACTGTTCTGCTGCCCTCTTACATGTCCTGTACTATTGAAACATACTTCTCTGCTCCACGACACTTAAACATGCAATATCACAGTTCCACTCTCTGAACTCAGACACAGGCTTTCTCTTGCTCCAAAAGACACAATTTTCTCTGTAATTTTACATTAGCACCCTCAAGGATGCATCTGTGGTACTCCACTACACTGTCCCTCGCATATACATACTTCTGTCCTCAGTCTAGCCTCCACTACTTTTTCCCATAACTTAATTGAACGGCTCATCAACGTTATTCCGCGATAGTTCCCACACCTCTGCACATCGCCTTTGTTCTTAAAAATGGGAACTAGCTCACTTTTCCTCCACTATTCAGGCATCTTCTGACCCGGAAGTATTCTGTTGAACAAGTTAGTCAAAAACTCCTCACCCACATATCCAAGTTACTCCCATACCTCTGCAGGTATGTAGTCATGACCAAGTTCCTTTCCATTTTTCATCTTCAGTGCCTTTCTCATTTCGTTTTACTAATCTTTGCCACATACTGGTCACCAGTCAACACATTTCCATCTCTATCCTTAATCACCCTTACCTAATGCACACCCTTCCCATCTCTATCTCTCTGTCTGGCCAACCTGTAGAGATCCTTTTCTCCTTCTTTTGAGTCAACCTGGTGTACATGTCATATGCCTCTTTTTTAGCTTTCACCACCTCTACCTTTACTCTCTGTCGCATCTCAGTGTATTGCTTTCACCTCTCCTCAGTCCTCTGTGTCCCACTTCTTCTTCGTTAACCTCTTTCCTTGTATGGCTTCCTGTACTTTGGGTTCCATCACCACTAAGTCTCCTTCACCCCTTTCCTTCCAGAAGATACAACTACTCTCCTACCTGTCTCTCTGATCACCTTGGCTGTAGTAGTCCAGTCTTCGAGGACCTCCTCCTGTCCACCGCCTGCCTCAACTGTTTCCGAAAGGCCGTACAACACTTTTCTCAGCTTCCCCACATGGTTGTCAAGGCCATGGCCAAGCAACTGCCCTGGGCGGAGTTGCCTCTGGCAGTAGCTCCACACTTTCATTGTATTGAGACTAATTAAGCCAGACATATAAAGCTCGAGTTTGTCATTCTCAGTGGCTAGTTCACTCTGTTTGAGACTACAGTAGTCTTCGTAAGTGTATGAGCCTCTTGCTATTATTAGCTTCATTGTCACAGCCAGCGTTCCTGTGCCACCACAGCTAAGTCAAGTCTTGTTTTGTGCCTAAAAGTAATTCAACCACGTTTTCATGTTTTTTGAGCTTGCTTCTTTCCCAGTGTTTTTGTGCCACTGCCTTACCTTTGCATGACTTTTGCCTGGAATAAACCCTCCCTCAACATCATGTCACTGCCTCTTAGTCCTGCATTTGGGTCCAGCCCAATGTCGCATGCTCATGACAAAATGAACTTGGCTCTACAAGAACCCAGCGGAATCAAAGCCGATAAATGCGAAAATTCAAGCCCAGTGGGATGAATAATGCCAAGTTTACTCATTTGAGAAAAATGCATATTTAAAAAAAACCAACACAAACCGTCTGTTGCAGAGAGGTTTACGTGTGGCAGCAATATGCTTCTGTGTACGGAGGAGCTGTATCCCTGTCTTTTTTTTTTTTCAATCATTGTTAATGAATGCGAGTTTATGTAAAACCAGGGGTCATTTATTTAAATATTGGTATTTGTATGGACTACCATCTCAAAAACCAAAAAAGCTCGATGGATTTCAGCAATTAAACGTGAAGGATGGTGCCCAAACAAATACACGTCTGTGTAGCAATCATTTTATTTCAGGTCGGAATTATTTTTCTCAACCTCAAATTACCAATAAGTACTTACAATGCCAAATTGACTCATTTGAGAACAGTACGTATTTAGAAAAATAAAAAAGTCTGTCGCGGAGAGGTTTACGAAGGTTAACGTGTGGCCGCAATATGCAATAGTATGGAGGAGATGACTCCCTGTCCCAAGTTTTTTTTTTCTTCACAATCGTAGTTAATGTATGTGAGTTTGTATAAAACCAGGGGTCATTTATTTAAATATTGGTATTTGTATTGAGAAAATCTGAGTGGGTCCGTCACTATGTGGGATTTATTCGTGATTGAATTTTCTGTGTAAATCGCAACGATTTACTCACCAGATAGATTTGTATATCCAGTTGTCCAAGACAAATGAAAGCGAATTAACAGTCAAATTTCTTATGGGGCAAAATATCGACTTCGGCATTAGATATGAGTCCTCTATGCCAAGTGTTTTCAAATTTTTCCACGTATTTATTATCACTTTCTAAATGTTTAACGGTATCGGACAACAAAACACTGGGCGTCATGCTATAAGACATATTTTCGTTTCGTCTCAACGGACTTAGCATTGAAGAATGCTTTGTTTGACCGGCAATAAGGCCAAACATGGGATTTCGGTCACGTAAGTGCATGAGCGCTTTAATGCTCATAAACATTGCTGGCTTCTCTGGGTCTGAGCTCAACTGATGCAAAATGGAAAAGTGTCCTGAGATCTAACAAGTACACATTTCAAATTTTAAGTGAAAATCATGGACCTTGTGCCCTCTAGGCCAACGAGGATACAGACTATCCTGTTATCGGCACAAAGTTCAATAATCAGTGCAAAGCAAATCTTATTTCTATTGGACATTTCATACACAAGGTAATGCAATGTGCTTTACATGATTAAAAGGATTGAAATTCAAAGAAATAAAACATGAAAATAAAAGGAAAAGAGCATGCAGTGCAAGAATAATAATTGCAAAGTAGAAGTACTCTAAAAAAGAAGCGTTTTGAATCTGGATTTGAAAAAAATTCACACTTGGGACTGACGTCACCTCTGTTGTCAACTTATTCCATTTATGTGCAGCATAATGACTAAATGCTGCTTCACCGTGTTTGCTTTGGACTCTGTGCTCCACTATTTGACCTGAGTAAGTCGATCTCAGAGCCATACCGGGTTTCTATTCCATAACCATTTTTTTCATGTATTCAGGACTTATAACATTTTGTGATTTATAAACCAGTAGCAGAACTTTAAAATCTATTCTAAAGCTGACCAGAAGCCGCTGTAAAGACATTAGAATTGAAGTTACAAGCTCTGACCTTTTTGATCTGGCCAGAACCCAAGCTGCAGCATTTGCAATGACCTGCAGCTGTTTAATGCTGTTTTTTCAATCGTCAAATGTACTTGAGATAAAAGCCTGGATGAGCTTCACCTGGTCTGCTTGACACGTGCAAGCCTTCTTTCTAGATATGTTCTTTCGATGGTAAAACACAGTTTTAGTCATTGATTTGATATGACTGCTGAAATTCAGGTCAGAATCTATCACACCACCATGGTTTAAGACTTTCTCTTTGGTTTTTAAAGAAATTCAGTCTAAGTATTTACTAATAGCAACCCTCTTTCATTTATTGGCCAAAACAATTCTCAGTTTTATTGTGGTTTAGCTGGAGAAAATTTTGGTTCATTCAGTTATTTGTCTGCTTTAGACAATGACACAACACTTCCATTGAGCTGTAATCATCTGCAGTCACGGTGTAATATAGCTGTCTCATCTGCATACCTATGATAGTCAAAATTAAAGTTTATTTATTTTGCGCTCTTGACCATTGTTATGCTCCTTCGGAATGTTCTTGGTAACCTCAAGATGGTCCTAGTTTTAACAGGAGTGACAGCATTTATGACGTTTCAGATTTTCAATGGGAAATTGTCTAAAAGTTCATCAAATGTCCTCGCATTCACAGTTCATGGCACAGCTACAGTCTCCGTAAACATAGTTGCAGTACTCTCATTTATGTACCTTTTCTTAATAGAAATTGAGGTTGTCTGAATTTTTTTGAAGAATCTGTAGTTCAAAAAACAGAAATTTTTAGAAAGCGCTAGATCTGTGATATCATTTGATAGAATGTCAACATCTTTTGAGATGACTAGGTGTCAGGTTCAATCAGGGTGACATTTTGTTAAAACCATTTAAAGTAAGGAGGAGGCACTCATCACCTACTTGCTTGCATGAAAGGAGAACAGAAGAGAACTGGACCCCACAATTCTCCACCATGCTCTGGAGCAGTTCTCCGCGGCCCCTTAATTTTATTTGCATTCACAATTACAGCATCCCCAAAAGGGAGAAGGGCAGCATATGTCAGATGACTAAATAAAAACTAACTTCGTAAGTGTTTTGAGAATTAGTAAGTATGGCAAAAGTCATTTCGAAATCATCCTCCAAGTGCCCTCCATCAGTCTGGCTCTGTCTGGTCTTCTGCAGCCAGCGACTTCCTCTTTTGAGCGCAGATCTGTTTCCTGTTGCATTGCTGAATAAAGCTCTATAGCAAAGCATTTCTTTATTGAAGCAAAACACTTCCTTTCTAGCACAGCAAATGTATGATAACTTATATTTACAAATATTCTAACACTAGGTTTAAGATTTGACCTTCAGTGTTATTACACTCTTAATATGTTGAGGAAGGTTAAATGTGTCCAGTATGGGAAAGAAGTCTTTGAATTTTTTTTTCCCACATTATTGTCAACATGAATGTTAAAGTCTCCTGTTCTGACAAAATTGTTGTAATCAATACAAATAATTCTTCATGGGTGGAGGAGGGGCCTTTTGCATCTTAGTGAACAGTGGTTTCAGGCAAGGGAGGATGGAATGATGATCTTGGCGTGGTGTGAGCTAGACTCCAACATTGACCATAGTTTTCACCCTATCCGTTAGACCTAACATTGTTCAGGCTAGCAGAGAGTGAATTTTGCGATAGGCTTTGCTCAACTGGGGCAGGGAGAGGTGTGGAAGATTGAAAATACTGGCTCATCTCATTTGTCATTTGCTCCTCTGATTGTTTGTTTGGATGATCGAATTAATATAGTTTCAAAAGAATTTGTAAATCATTGAATTGTGTCTTTATTTACATTTTACACAATATCCCAAATTCATTAAGATGAACCTGAAATATAATGAGGATTGCACTACCTCACTTTCACAAAATTGAAACCCTTCCTCCCTTCTTCTTACCACTCAGACGTAAATGTCTGTCTGCTCACACTACCTTTAACACAGTTAGCAATGGCAGAACACCAAAGAAGTTTGTTTATAGGCAATTCTCAAACAGGCTTTAGACGCTGCACTCGTGTAGCGCCTCTCTAGTATAAAATACTTCGACGAGGTAGCCACCTGAGTTCTTTCCTCACTCCAAAGTAGTAAACTGGTAAATTAACTCAATGGTGATTACTCTGAATGTCTATTACAACTTTAATCTTTACTTGTGCATTTAATTCTCTATCAAAAAGTTTCTGAAATAATATTTCACCTTATGAGTTAATATTATCCTAATTTAAATAATCAAGCTACCAAATAAACCCACCACTATTTTAACTGTCTTGCAGATAGTCAAATAATAAACCTAGTTTTGTAACAAAAAGTATGAACATTTAATAACAAAATAAAGGATGGAAAATCAAAAATGCATACACAACAGTCAAATAAACAAAGTCAATGTAACAGGTACACAATGCACACATGCTAAGCTAAGGGCCCAAACAAATATGAATATAGCCGGCAAGCAAACGAAATTCAAACCCCAATGTCACTGCGGTGCATCCCAAGGAAGAGTGAAGGAAGGTGAAGGTGGTTTTTCCTCTGTCCGGCGTTCTCACGGTCCTCATCCCTTTTCCTTCCTTGAAGTCCCAACACGGCCTCGCTAGCCGCGTTAGCTCAACGCTAGCGCCCTTGTCTGCTCCCTCCTGGTCCAACACACAGGCCTTGCTAGCTAGCGTTAGTCGGTTGCTAGCGCCCAAGCCAAGTCCCATGCATGCACTTAGCTTCTGTGGTAGCGGCTAACTCCACCACGGTATGGCGTGATTTGAGTTGTCCACTCAAACGACACACTATCCCAGTTGAACTTTCAACAGTCCTTGTTCAACATGTTGATCAACTCCTGTCCTGTCCTCCAACAACCACTCCCTTGCACTCCATCTAGCCTTTTTTCTCTCTCTCCTTTTCCTACATTTCCTCAACACGTCACCTCCTGTCTTTCTTATACAATAGTTACAACAGTAAAATGACAAACAAAAGTATTTCTTTTTCACAAATGAATCAAACACATTTAAATACAAATCCCTCCAAAAGAAAATACATTCACCACACACAGTTTAACAGATATTCCATCACATTGCATAAAGAAAACTTATAACCCAATTGCTGAAATTTTACCTGTACTAACTTTTAACCGGGTTACACTCGCATTACTCTGTATTGCTCAGCTGTTATCCAGCACTTTTGATGAATAACTCAGATTTTTTTCCCCCAGTAACAAGCTATTTTAGTTCTGCTCTAGACCCTGTCTCACATTGTGACTGAAAGATACAATGTCCTGCACAGCACTAGTCAAAATATTACAATCTAACAATTAATTTTTAGGGTGGATTCTTGGAATTTACATAATTGAAAAACGTTTGACCTTAAAGGATGATTTTTTTGTTTGTTTGTTTGTTTTTACTTTCAACAGCTTTTGGCCAATCATTTTGATCGGTGTTGGAAATACTACTGCCTGGCTGGAGGCTGGGGCAGTTTTGGTGCTGCATCTGATGAAGAGCTTTGTCTTTGTAGGAAATTATTTTGGGGAATATTTGATGCTCTCTCTCATAAGGTAAGCATATGTGCAATGTATTGGCTAATTTCTACCATCTTAAGTGTAATCATTCAAATTCTTATTCTGAAATTATTCCAATTTTTACTCACTCCTTTGATGAAATTATTTGAATATTTTACAGACACTATAAAAATGTTTCTGGTACTTTATTGAGAGATTATATTGAGTGTCTTGCGCTTTACTATAGGACTCTACCAGAAGCATAGAAGTGAACCAAAAAAAAAAAAAATTGCATTCAGGTCATTCTAAAATATATTCTATTCTTTGTTCATTAGCCATATGACCGGGAGCTGTTTAAGGCTGCATTGTCATGCCTTAGTGCAGTAGGTGGAGCTCTTCCTCCAGACTATGTGGAGTCGAACAACATGGCCATGATAGACAAACAATCATCTACGGACACTGAAAGAAACTACACTCTGCAGCCTGCAGATACTGCCAAGTATAAATTTGTATTTTCTTTCTTTTCATACACTCTAAATAATTTCAACATTATATAAAACAAAGAAAAAAAAATACTTGGCTGCAGCAACCCCAATTAGTTACTTTACAAGACATTTAACTGTAAATTTATTTTAACAGTATCTTACTCTATTTTTGATTGTAACATCACAGTAATTTAAGTGCTGCTGCTATCATTTATTTGAACACTAAGATAAACGATTATGGATTCCAATATATTATCCTAATTTAATTGTCAACGTTAGTTATCTATTTTATCAGACCATTCCTATATTTTGCATTTAACCCATCACAGTTTTGGACATAGCAAACACACATTATTAGTTTGCTTATAGATCCATTATAGAAAGTTCATAGGATTCTTAATATTGTATTTTTCTCCCAAAATATGCAGCATTTTCAATGTAGTTAAATAATTTAAAAAATATATATATACACACACATAGATCAGAACACACACATATATATTTTTTTTACACACACACACACACACACACACACACACACACACACACACACCATATTTATAGGTAATACCACCACATAATTAAAAAGCACAATGGCTGAATGCATTCCAGCTATGTAGCTTTAAACTAAAATTTTGCCCTACAATGCCCATATAGAGTATCATATTTCTTTCTTTTGTTGTTGTATCTTTTAGTGTGACTGTACCAGAAAAACTGGACATTTTCATTGCCAGATATGCAGAGCATAACCATGAGAAGTGGTGTTTTGAAAAGGTAAAATATATAAATACAGTTCACAAAATCCATGGTTCAGCTCATATCTCGGTTGTATGGTGACACTTTTGGTTTTTGGTCCATTGTAGATTGACTCATGAAATTCAACTGTATAACTATTTGGTACGATTATTCAGATTATTATGATTACTATAGAATATATATTTGTAAATCTAAGACTGACATTTAGTGACGAGATACAACAATTAAATGCTCTTCCAATGGATGGCAAAAGGTAGTTTAAAACTGGCCATCCTCTTGCTGCAATTCACACAACAGAAAAGTCATGCAAATATGCCAGGTTTGTGTTCAACTAAACAGGCCCAAATCTCACACTAAATACATTTGTGACTGAAGTGAGACAAGCGTTCAGTATTTATTCTAATATGATACTCTTTAGCGTTGTTTCCCGTGACATTTTTGGAATATAGAATTGGTGCTATGGCTCAGAAGATTTTGTCAAATATATTTCATCATTAATCTCCTCAATAAAAGTTCAAGTTCTGAAATAGGTTTTATGTAATGCAGATAGACTGACATGTTTTTATGAAAATAGTAATTTTGAGAAAATGTATCTCTCGTGTTTAAATGGGAGTTGGACTTGAAATTTTGTGGTGGAGGGTTAGAGAGATGCTACGTTGGTCTCTGTGTTTGTCTGGGATGTAATGTGAGTCGACTCAAAACGGGTATCTGGTGCTGGTCATCAGTCTCTTAAAGGTTCTAGTGGGTGCAATGAACATTCCCAGAACCAAAATAGTACAATAATGTCACGGAAGGGGAAGGGGCCAGGATTTGAATACTGGTCCCCAGAACTGTGAGGAAGATGCTATGTTGTAACCAGTCAGGCACTGTCCCTCCTTAGATACACTGTATATATATCCAGTATTAATATACAGAATATCAGACAGTCAGACAAAATATAAAAATAAAATCTAGAAAAATAAATAAAAAACATCAATCCATGTAGCAATTTTCCAAACCTCTTATCATCACTAAGGTGGCATGGGTATTGGACTTATCCGAAATATTTTTGGGCGAGAGTCTGGTAAAACCCTGAACTGGTCAGCAGCCAATCACTGGACACATAGAGACAAACAACCATTTCCACATTTGAACATTCAGACCAATGGGAAATGAGGGTCTTCAATCAACTTTCCATATTTTCTTGATGACAATGTGTGGTTAACGGTTAGTCATGCCAACTCTGTGGAGTGTTGTTTTATTTTTCTTCCAAACACGAGCCATCTGCCGCAGACATACTGTATACTGTACATACTGGTGTGTTGTGAAAATTAGATATTCACACAGAAATACTTTGTAAATGTTTATTTAAATAACTTATTTCCAAACATTGACTATAACACAGCAGTAAAATGGTTCCCCAACTGAAAACTCATTGTTTTTATCCTCCTTTTCACTGAAACCACTGAAGTGTCAAGATTGAACAGACTCAGAATATATCATATATCATTTCAGTCTCTCAGTTATCACGGAAGTTGTGCTGTTCTCCTCACGTGGCAATCCAGCCTTTTAATCCCTTAGTGACAGTAGATTCTTTCATGCTCTTGCTCCTCATGTTTAAAATCCACTGAAAGAGCTTCACATGCGGCTACTTTTTGTGATTTTTAAATTCATTAAATTAAAATTTTATATTTTGTGTTTGTGAGTGTTGTGCCGCATCGTCTTTTTAGTGCCCCCTCCTCTTCTTGGGCCAATTGAGGTAGATCCTTCTTCTTGTACGCCCACTGAAAGTAAAGTCTCCGTTTACTTATTTACATTTATTTGAAGCTATGTGTTGCCCAAAGCCGAGTCCATTGTCGGGAACACCTATATTTGAACCATTTCATTTGAACAATTTTTTTTTGTTTTGTACTTTTAAACTTTGAGCCACTAACGGAAAAATATATATGAAAAAATATTCATTCATTTTCACCGCATCAGAAAACAGGTCACAGGGTTCACGATGCCCAAAAAAAGTAGCGTCTTGTCATCCCAAAAATATGGTAATATGTATGTTTTGGGGATGTGAGAGGAAACCGGAGTACTCAGCGATAATCCTCACAAACATGGAGTGAACAGGAATGCACACGCACCCACAGACTTTTTTCTCTCCATTCCTGTGTTGGTTTTCTCCAGTTACCCTAGTTTCCTCCCTCCTATCAGAGACATGCACGGGAGAAGACAAATTTAGAAGACTCTAAATTTACCGTAGGTGTGAATAGTTGTGTTTACATGTGCCCTGCAATTGGCTGGCCGCCAGCTGCACAGATTCCTGACGTCAACCTGATATAATACCTTTGGGATGAATCACAGTGGAGACTGAGAGCCACGCCTTCTTGTCTAAAATCAGTGTATGACTTCACAAATGTGCTTCTGAAAAGTGGTCAGAAATTCCCATAAAACGAGACGTTGAAGCAGTTGCAAAAGGTAGACAAATGTCATATTGAACCTTATGGATGAGGAATGGTATGTCACTTGTATTCATTTGTGAGTCAAATATAATGTTCATTATTTTGACTAAAAGTATTCACCTAATTGACTTGATGAAAACATGAATATACGTGATATCCCATTCTTAATCTAGAAGATATAATATGACATTGATCCACCCTTGCCAATTTAAACAAACTTTTCTGGAAAGGCATTCCACAAGGTCTAGGAGAAAGTGCATTTGTGAGGTTACATGCTGATGTAGGATCGGGGTCGAGGGTTGACGACAAAGAAGAGGAGGAAAACGGATTCTTCGGCAAAGCACAGAACCTACAACTGAGTGTGGGGACTTTGAATCTTGGGACTATGACTGGAAAAGCTCAGGAGTTGGTTGACATGATGATTAGGAGAAAGGTTAGGAGAAAGGTTGATATACTGTCCATCCAACAGAACATGTGGAAAGTATGGTAGTATGGCTAGAAATTTAGGGGTACGGTTTCAATTATTTGACCAAGGAGTAGATGGGGAGACAAATGTAGTAGGAGTTATTTTAAAGGAAGCGCTGGCGAACAATGTCCTGTAGGTGAAAAGCGTATCAGACTTGGAATTGAGGGTGTTATGTATAATGTGATGCTATGGCCCACAGGAAGGGTGAGTTGATAGATAAATTCTGGAAGGAACAAAATGAAGTACTCTTGAGCATCCAATAAACAGAGAATTGTAATGCTCATGTTGGTGAAGGAAACAGGTGCGATGATAAAGTGATGTGTAAGTACAGCATCCAGCAAAGGAACTTTGAGGGACACATGCGAGTTGACTGCAAAAAGGATGGAAATGCCAGTAGTGAACACAGTTTTTTTTCCCCCCCAGAAGAGACAGGAACATAGGGTGACCAACAAGAGCAGACATAGAAGCACATAGGAGCATTACATTTTGTATAGACAATGTAATCTGGAATCTGTTACTGACTGTAAGGGAGTGGTAGGGGAAAGTGTAGCTTGATTTCAAGATTTCAAGTATCTTGGGGTCTTGTTCAGGAGTGAGGGAAGAATGGAGTGGGAGATCGATAGACAGATCGGTGTAGCGTTTGAGGTGATGCAGACTTTGTATCGATCCATTGTGGTAAAGAGGGGGCTAAGTCAAAAGGCGAAGCTCTCAATTAACCAGTCGACCTACGTTCCTATCCTCACCTATGGGCACAAGCTGTGGGTCATGACTGAAAGAATAAGATCCCGGATACAACCGGCTGAAATGAGTTTCCTTCGCCTGGGTGTCTTGCCTCTCCCTAACAGACAGGGTGAGAAGCTCAGTCATCCGGGATGGGCTCAGTATCAAGCCGCTGCTCCTTTGCATTGAGAGGACCCAGATGAGGTGGTTGGGGCATCGGATTCGGATGCCTCCCAGACGTCTCCCTGGTGAGGTGTTCCGGGCATGTCCCACCAGAAAGGGACCCCGGGGACGACCCAGGATCCACTGGAGAGACTATGTCTCTTTGCTGGCCTGGGAACGCCTCGGGATCCCTCCGGAAGAGGTGGAAGAAGTGGATGGGCAAAGGGAAGTCTGGGTATCCCTGCTGAAGATGCTTCCCTACAACACGAGCCGGAGAAGCGGTAGAAAATTGAGGGAGGGAAGGAGGGAAGGTGGTAGGGAGAGAGGGAGGGATGGATGATGGGTGGATGGATGCCTACCATGACGAGATAAGCCCATTGTTGTATCATTCATCCACGACTATCACCTCAAGTTGCAGCATAATAATGCCGCAAGGATCCGTAGACAATTCTTGGAAGATGAAAACATCCCAGTTCTGGCATTCCCAGCATAGTCCCCAGACATGTCACTCATTGAATATGTTTGGAATGCTGTGGAACTGAATATAAACCAGCATTTTCCAATTCCTGCCAATTTCTAGCAACTTTGAACAGCCATTGAAGTGGAAAGAACCAGGCAACATTCCTACAGGCCACAATCAACCAGATTATATCTATCCAAAGGCGATGTGAAGCTGCAAATGCTGGTCACATCAGATACTGACTGGTTTTCTTACCCCCAGACTCCCACAATACAGCAAAACTCCAGGTTTCAGTGTTGTTTTATTGTCGCCAGCCTGAAGCACACCTGTGCAATTACCATGCAGTCTAATCACCAACTTGGTATGCCACACCTATGAGGTGGGTTGAATTATCTCAACAAAGGAGAAATGCGGACTAACACAGATTCAGAACAATATTGAAGGAAAATTGCATTTTATGTATGCAGAAAAGTTTTGGGTCTTTGAGTACCGCTCACAACAAATATTGGAGCAAAAGTGTTTCTATTTTTGTTAAATGTAGAAAAACCCTAACCGAGGAGGTGTTTTGTAACCTCAATTTCGTTCATAAGTACTTTGTTTTGTTGGCATTGTGTTTTGGGTCATTGTCTTGTTGCAAGATGAAGCTTCTCCCAATTAGTTTGGATGTTTTTTTTCTGTAAATTGGCGAACAAAATGATTTTATAGACTTCAGAGTTCATTCTGCTGCAACTATCATGAGTTACATCATCAATAAAAACTAGTGAGCCTCTTCCAGAAGCAGCCAGGCAAGCTGAAGGCATGACATTACCTCCACCATGCTTCACAGATGAGCTTGTCTGTTGTGGTTCAACAGCAGATTATTTCTTTCTCCATTCTTTGGCCTCTCCATCACTTTGGTAGAGGTTAATTCTGGTTTCATCAGTCCAGAAAACTTTGTTCCAAAACCTTTTTGACAAATCTCTCTACTTCATTGCAAAATTCAATTTGGCCTTGCAATTCTTTTTGTTGATGAGTGGTTTGCAATTTGTTTATGGCTTCTTTATTTCTTGTCTTGAAGTTTTCTTCAAACAGTGGGTTGTGACACCTTCAACACTGCTATGTGGAGGTTTGCAGACCGTTTTGTCTGGAAATTTAAACAAAAATGCAGCTAAAATGGTACAAAGTGTTCATGCAACAAGACCATGACCCAAAACACCCTGCCAACAAAACAAAGGATTTCATCATGAGGAAAAAGTTGAAGGTCTGAGACCCGCTAAGTCAAACACTGGATCTTATTAAAGTTGTGCAAGATGTAAAATCTTCATTTAGAACATGTACAAGATAAGTGTGTCAACGTTCCACATTGTGTAAACCATGTACAGTCCCTTAACCCATTCGCGGTTCCCATAATAGACCAGTGCAATGACCGTTGTGCTCAGGGAGGAGGTTAAAGTGACGAATCATGTGATAGTCTACAAAAAGAAATAACTAATACTGTTATTGATTGCACCAGCAGAATGTGAGTGTCCCTACAATGGCACAAGGCACAAAATAGTAAATTTGCTGAATAAGAATGTAATGACTTAATTGCCAGAGGGGGGGAAAAACGGTTCGAATGCCTGCTAGTTATGACTTGCGTTGATCTGTAGCGCTTTCTTGACGGAAGGAGCTGGAAGAGCTGGTGGCCAGGATGTGGAGGATCCGAAAGAATCCTACCTGCTCTGGACCGAGTTTGTGTTGCGTATAAGTCCTCAAGAGTGGGTTTAGTGGTGCCGAAAATCCGTTCAGCTGTTTTGATTGTCCGTTGCAGTCGGAGTTTGTCCCTTTTTGTGGCGGCCTCAAACCAGACTGTGATGGAGGTACACCGTACTGATTGGATGACTGCTGTGTAGAACTAGCTCAGCAGCTCGCTCAGCTCACTTTAAGGTAGCCATGTCTGTTCCAATACTTTTGCTCATTTGAAAAGTGAGTGGCTTCAAACAAAAGGTGCCCTGGGTGAAGTTGTTGAACACATCTAGGTGTAAATACCATTAAATGAAAGATGGTAATCTGAAGTTTTGTCTGATCTCCATCCATTAATCTGACTTCAGAAAAGTATATGAACAAAGAAATACTTTTGGTACACTGTCTCTCTTCTCTGTGTGCGGATAGATAGATAGATAGATCGATAGATAGAGAGAGAGAGAGAGAGAGAGGAGAGAGAGAGAGAGAGAGAGAGAGAGAGAGATGGATGGATGGATGGATGGATGGATGGATGGATGGATGGATAGAATGATAGATAGATAGATAGATAGATAGATAGATAGATAGATAGATAGATAGATAGATAGATAGATAGATAGATAGATAGATAGATAGATAGATAGATAGATAGATAGATAGATAGATAGATAGATAGAATTAGGCTGTTAAATGCAATATTATTGTTTCATAATTTCAGCTTTGACATACCCCTTTTTCAAATGTTTTTTCAGCTTTCAAATGGCTGGTCATATGGGGAAAAAGCATGTGAAATATCCAGGACCCACAATTTATTAAAGCCTTTTAACGGACTCACTGATCAGGTAATATAAATCTACAACAACAGTTGTTATGTATGAGTAGGCTGTATTCAAAACTTACAGTGATATTGAATGAGTGGAAAGACTGTGTACAATGAGAGTGGCAATCATATGTACCTGTGTTGAATAGATAAAATGACAAGAATTAGATGCTCAAATGATTATTTCCATTTCTTTGAAATGTAATGAGGTACTGTGTGTAGTGAAAAAAAAAGCAGGAAATTGAATTCCCTATCTGAAGAATAGTTGCTGAAATGTTGAGAAAAATCACAAAATATAAAATGTCACTTTCGCTGGCAACACTGGATGCAACAACATTAATTTTCAAGGTGAAATTACCACTATACAGATTGCTGTATTTAGGAGAACCTGATTTGATGTCATGTTGGTTTTCTTTGCTTTAGGATAAAGAGTTATATTACTGGCCAATCAGAGAGTCTCTAAAAACAATCCTTTCTTGGGGATGGAGCATCAACAGGATACGAGAGACTGACCCTGCCCCCCTACATAACAAACCTAGGAGGATATCGCAAGCCAGCCAGGTACACAGTTTAAAAGCTTTTCCCCAAAAATTTCATGCTGCTACAGTACTGTATGTTACACAAGTTCATGTATGCCCAGTACCCGAGCCCCATTGTGAGCAAAGGTACTGTTCTCATATTGCATGGATTACATTCACTCATTGCTTATACAGTCTGTTTATTCCCATTTGACCCCAGAAGTGGTCATATTTAAAGGGAATGGAAGGACCTCAATGGACCTTTTTGCTAATATTATAGTTTTTATGCTGAATATGAATTTTAAATCAGTTATGTAGGAAATATTTGTATTTTTCAATAATTTGCAACAAATGATCGCATTGCTGTATCCGCTGGAAAAGGATGTGCCCCTATGAGTCCCCTGAGTAGAGCTTGTGTAGAGGGACATGAAGATCTATGTAAGGGAGGCGGAGTGGCTCGGAGGCTGTGAGCTCAGAATGAGTACTTACTGGGGAGTGCTTGAATTGCATCTTCAAAGAAAAGAGGGAGACTTCGTGGGTGAAGAGTTTTCTCATGTTGCTATATGTGGGCACCTTGGAAGTTTGAGCGCATGTTTTAGCACCTCGAAGGTTTCTGGGTCCATTTGTGGAGTATTCTATCACAAATTGGATGGAGAATGGACCCACAAACAGGCAAAGGCTAAGAACTTGTGATTAAATTTTATTGAAAAGGGAAAAGTAGATGGTTCTTGAGATGCACTGGCAGGTTATTGAGACAGAGAATACGTAGCAGGCAGAGACGAGGACGGACTCCTGGTTTGACAGTAAGGTGGGATACATTTGATGAGGGACACGGAGGATACACTCAGGACAAGGAAGAACATGAAGAGTTTAGATGCAAAAGCAGATATATAAATTTGTGTTGTTTCTGTAGATTTTATATATTTATTTATATAATGAATATTTACAGTGAAGAAATTAAGTATTTGAACACCCTGCTATATTGCAAGTTCTCCCACTTAGAAATCATCAAAGGGTGTGAACTTTTCATCGTAAGTGCATGTTTGCTGTGAGAGAGATAATCTAAAAAGAACAATCCAGAAATCCCAATGTATGATTTTTTTTAACGATTTATTTGTGTGATTAAGCTGCAAATAAGTATTTCAACAAGTGAGAAAACCAATGTTAATATTTTGTACAGTAGCCTTTGTTCGCAATTACAGAGGTTCCTGTAGTTGTTCACCAGGTTTGCACACACTGCAGGAGGGATTTTGGCCCACTCCTCCACACAGATCCTCTCTAGATCCAATGGGTTTCTGGGCTGTCGCTGAGAAACGTGGAGTTTCAGTTCCCTCCAAAGATTTTCTATTGGGTTTAGGTCTGGAGAGTGGCTAGGCCACACCAGAACCTTGATATGCTTCTTATGGAGCCACTGCCTGGTTTTCCTGGCTGTGTGCTTTGGGTCATTGTCATGTTGAAAGACCCAGCCACGACCCATCTTCAATGCTCTGACTGAAGCAAAAAGGTTGTTCCCCAAAATCTCACAATACATGGCCGCAGTCATCCTCTCCTTAATACACTGCAGTCGTCCTGTACCGTGTGCAGAAAAACACCACTAGAGCATGTTGCTACCACCCCCATGCTTGACAGTAGGGATGGTGTTCTTGGGATTGAACTCATCATTCGCCTTCCTCCAAACACGGTTAGTGGAATCATGACCAAAAATTTTAATTTTGCTCTCATCTGACCACAAAACTTTCTCCCATGACTCCTCTGTATCCTTCAAATGGTCATTGGCAAACTTAAGATGGGCCTTGACATGTGCTGGTTTAAGCAGGGGAACCTTCTGTGCCATGCATGATTTCAAACCATGACGTCTTAGTGTATTACCAACAGTCACCTTGGAAACGGCGGTCCCAGCTCTTTTCAGGTCATTGACCAAGTCCTGTCGTGTAGTCCTGGGCTGATTCCTCACCTTTTCAATGATCATTGAGACCCCACAAGGTGATATCTTGCACGGGGCTCCACTCTGATTACTCCAACAGTGGATCTTTTTTCACCAATCTACTTGGTAACTTCTCAGTAACCTTTTCCAGCCGTGTGGAGTTGTACAATTTTGTCTCTGGTGTCTTTGGACAGCTCTTTGATCTTGGCCATATTTGACAGTTTGAGTCTTACTGATTGTATGGGGTGGACAGGTGTCTTTATGCAGCGAACGAGCTCACACAGGTGCATCTGATTCAGAATAATTCATGGTGTGGAGGTGGACTTTTAAAGGCGGACGAACAGGTCTTTGAGGGTCAGAATTCTAGCTGATAGACAGGTGTTGAAATACTTATTTGCAGCTGTATCACACAAATAAATCGTGACAAAAATCATACATTTTGATTTCTGGAATTTTCTTTTTGGATTATCTCTCTCACAGTGGACATGCACCTACGATGAAAATTTCAGACCCCTCTATAATTTCTAAGTGGCAGAACTTGCAATATTGCAGGGTGTTCAAATACTTATCTTCACTGTGTATGATTAATGTAAATTGCTTGTTTTAAGTTCAAATTGGCTAATAATTTTGAAAGGCCACCAATTTGCATGTTGCACATTTCATACATCAGGTAACTCAAGGTTTAAACAGGGGAATCTTCTGTACCATGCATGAAACAACAACATCAAACCATGACGTCTTAGTGTATTACCAACAGTCACCTAGGAAACGGTGGTCCCAGCTCTTTTCAGGTCATTGACCAAGTCCTGTCGTGTATTCCTGGGCTTATTCCTCACCTTTCTAAGGATCATTGAGAACCCACAAGGTGAGATTTTGCATGGGGCACCACTCCAATTGAGATTGAGATTCATGTGTAGCTTCTTCCATTTTCTAATGATTGCTCCAACAGTGGACCTTTTTTCAACAAGCTGCTTGGTCGTTTCTCCGTAGCCCTTTCCAGCTGTGTGGAGTTGTAAACTTTTGTCTCTGGTGTCTTTAGACAGCTCTATGGTCTTGGCCATGTTACAAGTTTGAGTTTTACTGATTGTATGGGGTGGACAGGTGTCTTTATGCAGCTAACGACCTCACAAGGGTGCATCTAATTCAGAATAGTACATGGAGTGGAGGTAGACTTTTAAAGGTGGACTAACAGGTCTTTGAGGTGTTCGAATACTTATTTGCAGCTTTATCACACAAATAAATCATTTAAGAATCAATACATTTTGATTCATGGATTTTTCTTTTTAGATTATCCCTCTCTATCAGTGGACATGCACATACGATGAAAATTTCAGACCCCTCCATGATTTCTAAGTGGGAGAACTTGCAATATAGCACGGTGTTCAAATCCTCACATTTTCTTCACTGTATATAATATATACTATATATATATATATATATATATTTATATATATAATATGTACAACTTATTCAACAGAATACTAGCGGGCGAAAAAACGCCTGAAGAATGGAGGAAAACTGTACTAGTTCCCATTTTTAAGAACAAAGGAAATGTTCAGAGCTGTGGGAATTATAGAGGAATTAAGATGATGAGCCACACAATGAAGTTATGGGAAAGAGTGGTGGAAGCTAGACTCAGGACAGAGGTAAGTACTGCGAGCAACAGTATGGTTTCATGGCTAGAAAGAGTACCACAGATGCATTATTTGCCTTGCGGATGCTAGTGGAAAACTACAGAGAAGGTGAGAAGGAGCTATATTGTATCCTTATGGATTTAGAGAAAGCCTATGACAGAGTACCAAGAGATTAACTGTGGTACTGCATGCGTAAGTCTGGTCTGGCAGAGATATATGTTAGAATAGTACAGGACATGTATGAGAGCAGCAGAACAGTGGTGAGGTGTGCCGTTGGTGTGTCAGAGAATTTAAGGTGGAGGTGGGACTGCATCAGGGATCACCTCTGAGCCGCTTCCTGTTTGCAGTAGTAATCGATAGGCTGACAGACGAGGTTAGACTGGAATCTCCTTGGACCATGATGTTTGCAGATGATATTGTGATATGCAGTGAAAGCAGGGAGCAGATGGAGGAACAATTAGAAAGATGGAAACATGCACTGGAAAGGAGAGGAATGAAGATTAGCTGAAGTAAAACAGAATATATGTGCGTGAATAAGAGGGGTGGAGGGGGAAGAGTGAGGCTACAGGGAGAAGAGCTTGCACACCCGACAACTTCAAATATTTAGGGTCAACAATCCAGAGCAATGGTGAGTGTGGTAAGGAAGTGAAGAAACGGGTCCAAGCAGTTTGGAAGAGCTGGCGGAAGGTGTCTGGTGTGTTATTTGACAGAAGAGTCTCTGCTAGGATGAAGGGCAAAGCTCATAAAACAGTGGTGAGGCCGGCCATGATGTACGGAATAGAGATGGTGGCACAGAAGAAACAACAGGAAGCAGAACTGGAGGTAGCAGAAATGAAGATGTTGCGGTTCTCGCTCGGAGCAGGTTTGGTTAGGTTAGGAATGAGCTCATTAGAGGGACAGCCAAAATTGGATGTTTTGGAGACAAGGTTTAAGAGAGCAAACTTCGATGGTTTGAACATGATCAGAGGCAAGAGAGTGAGTATATTCGTAGAAGGGTGCTGAGGATGGAGCTGCCAGGGAAAACAGCAAGAGGAAAATCAAAGAGAAGGTTGATGGATGTTGTGAGGGAAGACATGATGGCAGTTGGGGTTAGAGAGGACGATGCAGGAGATAGGCTACGATGAAAAAAAAAAACACGCAGTGGCGACCCCTAACGGGACAAGCCAAAATGAAAAGAAAAAGAAGAAGAAGATATAATATATATTCATGCAGTGGGTTTTATGCATGACTCAATTTCAATATTAAATACAGTGGATCTAAAAAGTCTACTCATCCCTGTTCAAATTTCAGGTTTTCGTGATATAAAATAACACCAATATACTATGAATAATTTAAAAACATGTTCCACCAGTATTGTGACCTGTTATATATATATTATATAAATATATATCATATTAATATATACATTATATAAATCAAAGAATCTACAGAAACAAGAAAAATGGAAATACCTGCTGAACTCTTCACATGAAGGTCAGAATGATGGTAAGGAATTGAGTATGCTTACTTGGAGAGTGGGGAGCCATTTTACCTTTTTGAAGTTTCAATACTCTGGCAAGGATTTATGTGATCCGGCAGGTTTGATTGGAGAGAGAGACAAAGACAGAGACAGAGACAGACCACCCAGGCTCCAAAAGAAAAACTGCAGGATCGCTAATGACATAAGTTCTCCATTTCTGATGATGAGTTATGCATTTGTTGATTCATGTTGCCCTCTTGTGACTTGACTTACACATTTGTGGCTTTAGCTTCCTATTTGTGACTCCAGTTACCCTTTTGCGTATTTACATTATACACTTGTGATGCTCGTTACGTAATTGTGACTGCAATTAGACATTTGTGAATTCATGTTACACATTTGTGATTGTGATTACAGATACAAATGTTTTAACATATTTTTGAATTGAAATACACTTTTACAAAAGTTTTTCCTCCAATAATGTTGCCATATTTAACATTCAGCATTGAGGATCGACTGCTAGAAATAAAATAACATTACATTAGCTGAGATCATCCGATGTTTTTTTCTTAAATATAAAATATCTTTCTCTGACATTCTCTGGCTTCCCAAACGGTGAAGCTCTCATTAAAAAAAAAGGTCAAGAAGGCTCATAATAATGTTACTATAAAAAACACTTACTCTGTGATTGACTGGTGAACAGTCAAGGGTGGAGTGTGGCTTTCTCCCCAAGTCAATTGGGATAAACTCCAGTTTCCTCTGACCCTGAAAAGGTGATGTGCTATAGATATCGATGGATGCATTATCAAAATTTGGAATAATAAAATATTTTTTTCCCCCAGCCATCCTTTGAAGGAACACAGTGTTTCAATCCCAGACCAATCGATATGAGCAATGTTACACTGTCCAGAGATGCACAGGTATTGAATATGTATTATTTAAACACTGATTAAATTGATCCACATAAAGTTTTAACACATGCCATGAGAGAACACTGCCACAAGAAAGCATGCTGATAACTCAATTTGGTCATGAGAATCTCTGAGCCGCTGATCCTCATGAGGTTCGTGGTGGTGTTGAAGCCAAACCCCAGCCCTCAGCCTGGGTTCAATCCCGGCCCTGCTTGTGTGGTTTTTGCATGTTCTTCCCATGCTTCCGTGGGTTTTCTCCAGGTGCTCCGGTTTCCTCCCACATCCCAAAAACATGCATTAATTGGAGACAATGGATTGCCCCTAGGAAGTGATTGTGAGTGCAACTGGTGTCTCTATTCGTGTGCCCTGCAATTTGCTGACGACCAGTTCAGGGTGTACCCTCCATCCTGCCCATTGACAGCTGGGATAGGCTCCAGCACTCCCGTGACCCTCGTGAGGATAAGCACCTAAGAAAATGGATGGATGGATGGATGGATGGATGGATGGATGGATGGATGGATGGATAAATGTGTTTGTGTATTTTCCAGTCGATGGCAGAGCTGCTCGCAGAGAACTATCATAACATCTGGGCCAGGATAAAGAAGATTGATCAAGAAGCTAGAGGTGTGGTATGGAAATGCAGTGGGTTTTTTGCATGACAAATTTTAAATATTAAATATAGTAGATCTAAAAATTCTACTCATCCCTGTTCAAATGTCAGGTTTTTTTGTGATATAAAATGACACCAATATACTATGAATCATTTAAAAAATGTTCCAACTTTTATTGTGACCTGTTACCCTTACAACTCCATTTAAAAAAAAAAAAAACAAGATGAATAAAAATAAACGACTGAGAATGGCATTGCGCAAATGTGCTAACACTCATAACTGGGGATATACCTATACAGGATTCCCTCATTATGTCACGTTGCACATGTTGTGGCTTCATTGCTTCACGCCCACCCCCCCACCTCCACAAAAAAATTGGAAAAATACAGCCATATGTGCATATTGCGGGAAGGCGCATTGATACAAGCCGTGTGATTGGTCCCCGGCGCAACATTGACTCATGAGAGCATGTCTGGATTTATCTCACAAGCTGATTGGCCGCACATCATCGAAGCCTCACCCAACAACTTTCATTCCATCCTTTCCTTTGTCCTTCCTTTCCACCATTTTCTATGTTGTTGACTGTCTGCATGATAACCTCTCGTGTTCATAATGCTGCTGACGTAAAGCTTACCCTGAAGTGCCCAAGAAGAAAAGGAAGTGGAAGATGATGACAATCAGCAAAAAAGTTAAACTTTTGATTATCAATGATGGCAGAAGTCACGCTTTTGTGGCACCCAATCATGGAGTGAATGAATCCACAGTGCGCTACATAAATAAGGATGTGGCAAACATCCGTAGGACCGCTTCAATAACTTTTAATAAGGAAATGACTCCACGAAATAAGAGGATTGTTCGAATGCAAGTTGCGTTATCTTTGTGGATAGCAGGTTGCAGAAAAACAGCCCAGTAATGACGATGAAGAGGCTGTAGAAAGTGCTGACATACCTCAAGGTGCAAGGAGCGATTCACCTCCTTGAGGACGAGGCTTTTTGGCAAGCAAAGGTCGGTTAAAAAAATAAAAAAAATGTCAACGGCCTCAGCAGTGTGACTCTGGATGGTGAGGCTTCGAGAGGAAGACCAAAGAGAAGGTTGATGGATGTTGTGAGGGAAGATATGAGGGAAGTGGGTGTGAAAGAGGAAAATGCAGGAGGTAGGCTTGGAAAAGGTGACATGCTGTGGCGACCCCAAACGGGACAAGCTGAAAGGAAAAGAAGACTTGTGTTTCTGGTCCCGATTAACTGCAAAATATAAGGAATTACTGTACTATGAATTAACAATCGCTCAGGGGTGTGGCCAGGCCACTGCCCTGTGCACAGAAACCTTCCTCCCTATTTTTGTCTAATTCCATTTGTGTCACCGCTCCCTGTCTCTAGCCCCCGTGTGTCTAAACCCAAGTTAACATTGGGCCACCAAAAGCGCTGTTCAACTTCTCTTTGCGTTTATGCCAGGGTGGCATCCTGTCTTGTTAGTATGGGCCCAGAGAAAAACCCTTCCCTTTAATGATGGGACCACATCCAGCCTTTCTTCTGAGTTTCTCTGAGTGTGTTTTTAAGACAAGATGCAGGCAAGATAGGCTCAGATTCAGATTCAACCTTTTCTTTGCAGTGGAAATGCGACAGAGCATCTGATTTACCATTCTCAAAAGGAGACATGAGCATATATGCATAGTGTAATCATGGAAGACAAGACACAGGTGGAGAGGCTGCTCACAGGAGCAGGTGCGTATGAAGCAGGGAGATGACCACACCCATGACATATGCATACCAGGTGTATTATGGAGGACTAGATGTTAATATACCTATATTCATGCATATTTCAGCTCCGAGAAGGCTCTGTGGAGTGTTCAAATAAGTGATGGCAGCCTATGGGTTATCAAGTGGGCTTCCTTCCGTCATCTAGTGTTTCGCTGATACGCCCACGACACTCTCGAAAGGGTTTAGCAGTAAATCCCACAGTCCTAGGTTCACCCCCTAGGTGCCATCAATTTGAAGACGTTCAACCTCATTCGCTGGTTCTCCAGAACACCAGCGAGACACTTCAGCACTTGGTTGAGCCTTGAGTAAGCCTGATCTTGCAATCAACCAGGATGTGCTTCAGTGTTGCAGGATTTGGGCATAACAGGCACTTGTGATCTTTGGCAGACCACTGGTTTAGGTGTGTGTGAGAAGGGAAGACGTCATATACAGCTCTGATGGTAAAGCTTGGCCTGAATGCCTCCATCCCCCAAAGTTTTTTCCAGGTGATCTACCTTGCCTCCACTCCTTCCCAGGCCAACCACTGCCCTTGGTTGGCCTGCGACACAGGTTGGGTGCACTTTTGTGCTTCCTCTTCTTGACGTGCTTCCGCTTCTCGACTTACCTCCTGGACCACCAGTTTGCGCCGCTCAGCAGTCTTGGCCTTGCTCCATACTGGTCTACTGGCCCTGAGCCCAAGGACACACTTCCCCTCCTGCACTCACCCAACAATGTCCTTGTGTCTGAGTGCTGCCTTTGCCTATTCAGTTGCAGCCAGTGGTGTCCACTTCCTCTAAGTGGCCAGGATGGGGGCATTCTTGACTACCAGCAGATCGCTGGAATCCAGTAGCATCATTTCCAGTCTTACTTTGGCGTACTTGTAATCCTCTGCCAGGCTGGAAATGGGTAGGTGTGACATCCCTTTACCGTATAGCCCTATGCAGCTGAGACACCTGGGAAGGCCAATCCACTTCCTCACAAATGAGCTGATCAGTCTTTTTGGCTTTTCTACCTTTGAAAGTGGGATCTCATAGAGGGTTAGTGGCCAAGGAGTCGAGGAAGTAACCCATACTACAAGCACGTGAGCTTCAACTTCCCAGGAAGCAGGGTTCTGTTGATTCTTTCCAGGCCATTGGCCACCTCCTTTCTGAGCTGCTCTACTTGCTCTTTGTCCTGAAGAGAGGCATCATACTACTGGCCTAAGCTCTTCACAGGCTTCTCAGAGACAGTTTGAATTGGTTACTCACCACTGTGAAAGCAGTGGTTTGACAGTTTTCCCTTGACGATGCCGATGCTTCTAGATTTACTCGGGTTGATCTCCATGCGAGCCAGCTCATTGTTTTCCTGGAGCTTTTTTAATAATCGTTCAGTGCAGGCCTTGGTTGGAGTAGGTGTGGTGAGGTAATCCATGTAGTCTCTGACTGGAAGCAGCCTCACCATAGGTCTTATTTGCTCCCCATCACTCTTTCCTTAAATCCACTGTGGTTCACTCAACTTTCCTTTTCCTTTCTGCTTGTAGCACGACCGTCTTTCTTTGCCCCCATAGCAAATTAAGTACTGGTGGAATTTTTTTTTTTTTTTTTTTTTATCTTGAGAAGCTTTTGCAAATGTGGATCATCTCACTATGACTGCCTGTTTGACTCAAATTGGGCAGTGGCCTGCCTCGGAAAAACCTCGCATGTGTTTGGCATTGCTCAACTTGACTCACCTGCCTGGTCAAAATGGGTTCGGCTTTCCTCGGGTGTTTGGACTTCGAGAATTGGGTGGAACTCCGAGCAATTTTTTTATGCTTTTACACTTATCCAAAGTGATCCCCGAACACAGCGGAACCTCAGGGTGATGCACTCGCATATTAGTCCACTGCGGAGTAATATTCAGACACTACATCCCTGTGGAGATGGTGGATGTGTGGAACGTATCTAATTGCCAGCGTTCAAGGAGTACGAAATGATGATGACTATGAAGGTGAAAAAAACTCATTGGATCAAAAGTGAAGAAAACAAGTATTTTAACACCCTGCTATATTGCAAGTTCTCCCACCGAGAAATCGTGGAGGGGTCTGATATTTTCATCGTAGGTGCATGTCCACTGTGAGAGAGATAATCTAAAAAGGAAAATCCAGAAATCAAAATGTATGATTTTTAATTATTTATTTGTGTGATACAGCCGCAAATAAGTATTTGAACACCTGAGAAAACCAATGTTAATATTTTGTACATTAGCCTTGGTTTGCAGTTAAAGAGGTCAAAGATTTCCTGTAGATGTTCACCAGGTTTGCAAACATTGCAGGAGGGATTTTGGCTCTCTCCTCCACACAGATCTTCTCTATATCAGACAGGTTTCTGGGCTGTCGCTGAGAAACATGGAGTGTCAACTCTCTCCAAAGATTTTCTATTGGGTTTAGGTCTGGAGACTGGCTTAAGCCATGCTAGAACCTTGATATGATTCTCATGGAGCCACTCCTTGGTTTTCCTGGCTGTGTGCTTTGGGTCATTGTCATGTTGAAAGACCCAGCCACGACCCATCTTCAATGCTCTGACTGAAGGAAAAAGGTTGTTCCCCAAAATCTCACAATACATGGCCGCAGTCATCCTCTCCTTAATACAGTGCAGTCGTCCTGTACCGTGTGCAGAAAAACACCGCTAGAGCATGTTGCTACCACCCCCATGCTTGACAGTAGGGATGGTGTTCTTGGGATTGAACTCATCATTCGCCTTCCTCCAAACACGGTTAGTGGAATCATGACCAAAAATTTTAATTTTGCTCTCATCTGACCACAAAACTTTCTCCCATGACTCCTCTGTATCCTTCAAATGGTCATTGGCAAACTTAAGATGGGCCTTGACATGTGCTGGTTTAAGCAGGGGAACCTTCTGTGCCATGCATGATTTCAAACCATGACGTCTTAGTGTATTACCAACAGTCACCTTGGAAACGGCGGTCCCAGCTCTTTTCAGGTCATTGACCAAGTCCTGTCGTGTAGTCCTGGGCTGATTCCTCACCTTTTCAATGATCATTGAGACCCCACAAGGTGATATCTTGCACGGGGCTCCATTCTGATTACTCCAACAGTGGATCTTTTTTCACCAATCTACTTGGTAATTTCTCAGTAACCTTTTCCAGCCGTGTGGAGTTGTACAATTTTGTCTCTGGTGTCTTTGGACAGCTCTTTGATCTTGGCCATATTTGACAGTTTGAGTCTTACTGATTGTATGGGGTGGACAGGTGTCTTTATGCAGCGAACGAGCTCACACAGGTGCATCTGATTCAGAATAATTCATGGTGTGGAGGTGGACTTTTAAAGGCGGACGAACAGGTCTTTGAGGGTCAGAATTCTAGCTGATAGACAGGTGTTGAAATACTTATTTGCAGCTGTATCACACAAATAAATCGTGACAAAAATCATACATTTTGATTTCTGGAATTTTCTTTTTGGATTATCTCTCTCACAGTGGACATGCACCTACGATGAAAATTTCAGACCCCTCTATAATTTCTAAGTGGCAGAACTTGCAATATTGCAGGGTGTTCAAATACTTATCTTCACTGTGTATGATTAATGTAAATTGCTTGTTTTAAGTTCAAATTGGCTAATAATTTTGAAAGGCCACCGATTTGCATGTTGCACATTTCATACATCAGGTAACTCAAGGTTCTTTAGATAATTAAAATGATTCAACAAACAAAGCAAAAAACCTTGTAAAAATTTAAAACAAAGACAAAAAAAACACCATTCAGTGCAAGACAGATTATTTAAAAGTGAATATCCTTTAAATAGCATGAGGGGATTTTTTTTTTAACCTTGACTTAAAATGAAATGAAAATTAAACTTATTTGTTTCGTGTCCAGCGTAATGGCTAAATGCTGTTTAACCAAATTTGCTTTGGACTCTTTCCTCCAATGTTTGACCTGAGTCCGTAGATCTCAAAACCCTACTGTTCATGCATTCAGGGCTGAAACCATTCAAAGATATTTAGATCAGTAGCAGAACTTTAAAACCTATTCTAAAGGTGTAGTCATGTTCTGAGCGCTCTGATCTGGTCAGAACCCAAGCTTCAGATTGGCAGACTTTGAGGCAGTTAGTTTTGATGGTGGAATTTAAGCAGTGTGTTCATTCTGATCCCAGGACTTATTTGGATGAACATGATGTTAAAACCTTACATGATACCATGGTGTTGACAGATAATTATTTTGTTACTCACAAGAGTTATTTTCAGTCTCCTGGCAATTCCATGTTTTTTCACCAAAAGACTATTTTTCATACAGAGTCAAGCGGTGATAAGGCAAGTTCTAATTCTCAGGTTCAAGGACCTGTCTGTGCCTATTGTAAGAAGCCTGGTCACTTGAGTTTTGCTTGCAAAAAGCTAAAGTACAAAAATCAAGTCCACTGTTCCCCAAATGCTTGTGTATCTATTGCACCTCAGCCTTCCTTGCCAGGTGGTTCCGAGAAGAACTTTGGTTCTGACAATGAATTTTCAGATTCTGAAGATCTGGAGAGGTTTTTGCCTTCTATTCACAATGGTTCGGTTTCTACTCCAAGGCACGTTACTTTTCTAGAGTGTGATGTTCCGTGTGACGTTCCGGGTATTTTTCCGTCTTGTGCAGTCACTCATTCAATGTCAAAAGACATTTGAAGAGTTAGTTTTCAAAACGAGACATAGGCATTTTTTTTCAGATTTACGAAACTCGCGTCAAAATTCTTCATTCGGAGCTGGATAATTTTGGCGCGAGTTTCGTAAATCTGAAAAAAATGCCTATGTCTTGTTTTGAAAACAAACTCTTCATTTCTTCCAATACTTCTTGCCCGAAGGATTCCATTTGTGATCTATCAGATACATTTATGGTTCGTTCTTTAGCCTCAGAGGCTGGTGACTTATCTTCGAAGGGATGTAACTCTTCAGGTCCTGCTGTTAAGCCTGAAACTTTGTCGAGTAGTGATCACATTTTGTCAAGAAAGCAAGTTATTATTGCACAGAGTGATGATGTTGAGCTGCAGAAGTTACAGTTTCTTTTGAAGAGGCTAGTAAGATTCTAGTTTATTACTTCCAAGATGGTGTTTTGATGAGGAAGTATAGGTCGCCAGAAATTCCTGTGGGGGATGAATGGAAATTACATAATCAAATTGTGGTTCCAAAAGTTTTTCGAGAGCATGTACTTTCATTGGCACATAAAAGTCCCTTGGCAGATCATCTGGGGGTAAACACAACTTGTGAGAAAATTCTAGCACATTTCTTTTGCCCCAGTATAAGGAAAAATGTTGCTGAATTTTGTAAGACCTGTCATGGATGCCAAGTTGTTGGTAAACCAAATCACAAAATTCCTCCTGCTCCTTTAAGACCTATACCGGCATTCGAGAAACCTTTCAGTCGTATTATCATTGATTGTGTTGGTCCACTGCCAAAAACCTGATCCGGTAATCAGTATCTTCTCACCATCATGTGTGCTTCTACCAGATTTCCGAAGGCTATTCCTATCCATTGGAGTGTTGCTCGTGTGATCATCAAGGCTTTGATCAAATTTTTCACTTTAGTTTAGTTGCCAAAGGTTGTCCAGTCAGATCAGGGCTCAAATTTTATGTCCAAGGTGCTTCAACAAGCAATGTATCAGTTGGGCATAGAACAAGTTAAGTCCAGTGCTTATCATCCAGTGTCGCAGGTTGCATTAGAGAGGTTTCATCAAACTTTCAAGATTATGATCAAGACTTGTTTTGAAACAGAGAAAGATTGGGATGAGGGTGTGCGTTTGTTACTGTTTGCTGTTGGGGAACCAGTTCAGGAAACTTTAGGGTTCAGTCCCTTTGAGCTTGTTTTTGGTCACAATGTACATGGACCACTGAAGCATTTGAAAGAGCAATGGCTCAGTCACAATCCTGAGATAAATTTTTGGACTATGTTTCTATCTTTCAGAACAGGCTTTTGAAAGCTTGTGAGAAGCCCCGACAAAACCTAAAAATTTCTCAAGCCAAAATGAAACAAAACTATGACAAAAAGTCAAAAGCAATAACTTTCATTCCTGGTGAAAAAGTGTTAGTCTTACTTCCCATTCCTGGCCAACCACTCAGAGCTAGATATCAGGGTCCATATCTAATATACAAAAAGGTTAGCGACATAGACTACATCGTCGTGACTCCTGGGCGTCGTAAGCACAAAAAGTTATGTCATGTGAACATGATTAAGAAATATCATGACAGGATTGACACTAAACAAGTCAGCTGTATTGCTACAACACTCTCCTCCCTAGTTACTGATTGTACAATTGATGATGATGCAAACGTCAATGACAATATTGATGATGTTGATAGCGAAGTCAAGTATGATGATTTGATTGATAGTGCTTCACCAAAGTTGTGTAATTCTCATGTATTAGCTCACCTTGATGAGAAATTGACACATTTGTCAGGTGACCAGAAAGCTGAAATGTCACAATTGCTTTTTGAATTTTCTCACCTATTTCCAGATGTGCGCGGCTCGTCATGATATAGATGTGGGTGATGCTGTGCCTGTGAAACAACACCCATATCGAATTAATCCTGTGAAGAATGAGATTCTGTGGAAGGAGGTCCAGTTCATGCTGGACAATGACAATCAACTCAGGAATTTCTTGAATTTAAATTGACTTTTTGACAAATTTCAATCAGGTTTCCGAACTCATCACAGTACAGAATCTGCTTTTATCAAAGTGCTAAATGATAGAAGGTTGAACACTGACTCAGGAAAGGTGTCAATTTAGGTCTTGTTGGATCTCAGTGCGGCTTTTGATACGGTAAATCGCAATATACTGCTAAACAAGTTGGAAACGTAGGTAGGACTAAATGGAATGGTCCTTAAATGGTTTAGGTCCTACCGGGAGGAAAGGAGCTACTTCGTGACCATTGGAGGTGCTCGGTCTCAGCGAATGGCAATGACCTATAGGGTTCCTCAGGGGTCAGCTCTTGGACCTCTCCTGTTCAGCCTGTATGTGACACCCTTGGGTCAAATTCTTCACAACTTTAATTTTGACTACCATAAATATGCAGATGACACCCAGTTTTACTTAGCAGTGTCTCCAGATGACTACAGTTCAATTGAAGTATCGTACCACTGTCTAAATTGGATAAATAACTGGATGGTCCAAAATTTTCTTCAACTAAATCACAACAAAACTGAAACAATTGTTTTGGGCAATAAAAAAAAAGAGACTTGCTGTTAGTAAACACCTGCACTATCTATCTTTAATAACCAAAGACCAAGTCCGAAACCTTGGTGTTCTGATTGATTCGGACCTGATTTTCAACAATCATCATCATCATCAGTCACAAAAACTGCCTTCTACCATCTGAAGAACATATCAAGAGTGAAATCTTGTACGTGTCAAGCAGACCAGGATAAGCTCATCCATGCTTTTATCTCAAGTAGACTTCACTACTGTTATGGTCTTCTGACTGGACTCCCAAAAAAAGAGTATTAAACAGCTGCAGCTGATTCAGAATGCTGCAGCTCGCGTTCTGACTAAAACAAAGTGGTCAGAGCATATAACTCCAATCCTAAAGTCCTTGCAGTGGCTTCCAGTCAGGTTTAGAATAGATTTTAAAGTTCTGCTACTGGTCTATAAATCACTAAATAATTTAGGTCCTGAATACATGAAAGGAATGCTAACAGAATACAAATCCAGTAGAGCTCTGAGATCGACTGACTCAGGTCAAATAGTGGAGCGCAGAGTCCATAGCAAACATGGTGAAGCAGCATTTAGCTATTATTCCGCACACAAATGGAATAAGTTGCCAATAGATGTGAGGTCAGCCCCAAGTGTGAATGATTTAAATCCAGGTTGAAAACACTTTTTTTTTCTCATGCTTTTTAGAATATATTCGCTTTTTGATCATATTACTTGCACTGTATGCAGTTTTAATTATCTTGGATGATTGCATTGATCACGTCAGTCAAACTACGTACGTGAGTGTGTTTGACCTTCTGAAGGGCTTCTGGCAGGTGCCGCTTATGGGCCGTGCTAAGATGATTGCGGCATTCGCTACACGTGATGGACTGTATCAATACAAAGTGATGCCGTTCGGCTTAAAGAATGCCCCAGCAACGTTCCAAAGGCTCGTCAACAATGTGTGACATCGGGTCTGGAAGGTGTCAAAGCCTACATGGATGATGTCATAATTTACGCCATGGAGTGGGACATTCACCTGAAGACGACTTTTTGAGTTCTTCGAGAGAATGCCGGCAGAGAAACTGACTATTAACCTTGCAAAATGTGAAAGAAAGAAAGGCCCAAGTTGAATTCTTGGGGCATGTTGTAGGGCACGTCCCGGTACAACCAGTTGGTGCTAAGGTGGAGGCTGTTGCATGTTTCCTAGTTCCACAGTGTCAGAGAGAGCTCATGAGATTCCTGGGCATGACGTTGTGTTTCCACTTACTAACCTTTTGGGGAAAATGGTTAGATTCTAGTGAGATGGCAGTTGTCAAGCTGCATTTGAAAGGATCAAAGCCATACTCATGAATTCTCCAGTGTTTTAGGCATCAAACTTTGAGAAAGCGTTTAAATAGGGTTAGGGCAAATTGATCCAAGTGAGGTAGGTGCAGGTGGTGTCCTGATGCAAGAGGATGACTCAGGTCTTGATCATCCGGTGTGTTTTTTTTTCCAAAAGGTTTGATAAACACCAAAGAAATTATTCAACCACTATCACTGATCACTATTCCTTAACTTTTCTTCACAAATGAAGAACAAAAATCAGAGATTTATGAGGTGGAGTTTGAGCATGCAAGGATACAGTCTTGCGATCAAGCACATTAAAGGTTGAGACAATGTTTGTGCTGATGCACTTTCCAGAGTGTAAAGTTTTGTTTGATGTTTGATACTTCTGATGTATTTTTCTGTTTTCACTGTTTTAACATGTTTTAAAGTGTTAGTTATATTACAACAGAAAGTTTCACTATAACTTTCTTTTCCTTAAGAGGGAGAGTGTTGTGTGTGTATTTTTATTCTTTATTCTCTTTATTTTCCTTTTATGCTTTAAGTTGTGGTAGCATGGTGGTTCAGCTGGTAAAGCTGGGTTCAATCCCGACCCGCCTGTGTGGAGTTTGCATGTTCTACCCGTGCCTGGTTGGGTTTCCTCCAGGCAATCCAGTTTCCTCCCACATTCCAAAAACATGCAACGTTAATTGGACTCTCTAAATTGCCCCTAAGTGTGATTGTGAGTTTGGCTGTTTGTCTCTATGTGCCCTGCAATTGGCTGGCAACCAGTCCAGGGTGTACCCCGCCTCCTGCCCATTGACAGCTAGGATAGGCTCCAGCACTCCCCGCGACCCTCATGAGGATAAGCGACAAAGAAAATGGATGTATGGATGAATGGATGGATATTCTTTAAGTTATGACGTGGCTCTTTGTGGTGCTCTTTCCTTTCATACTTTGAAGTTATTATGACGGAGAGCCTCTGTGATGCGGTTTCCTTTCATGCTCTTGGGTCATTGTGACACGGATCCTCTGTGCTACGGAATTCTGGAATGTTCCGAGGAGTGCCTATATAAGTACGAGAAAGACTGTCAACGAGGCTTCTTACGACCTCACCGCTGCTCTCGGACAAAGTATGCTGTTTGGAACTAACGACATGGATGCCTACTGCCTTTCGTTTTTGGACATCTCTGGAACATTTGCTAACTTGAAATACCCGCTGGAAGGAACATTTGTCTGTTTGGGGAACATTCGTTCAACATTGATCAGTATTTGCCGTTTTGTCTCAACTAATCTGTCTGTGAACTTATATTTTCCATGAGCTATTTTATCGTGTTTGTGTTGTATTGATGTGTCTGAGATTAAATTGTCTTAAACGTAATACAAGTGCCTTGTCGCATTTTGCTGGTTTGAGCAAAGGGGATGTGAGTCTAAATTCACACATAACAGTGTGTAACCTCACGAATGCACTTCCTTTAAAAATGTTCATTAAATCACAGAAACATACTCCTAAACTTTGTGGAAAACATTGTCATAAGAGTTTAAGATGTTTACAACTACAGCAGGTGGACCAATGTCGTGTAAAACCCTCTGGATTAGGAATGGGATGTAAATAAATTTAGTTGAGTCAAGGTGACCGAATACATTTGGCAATATAGTGTACATTGGAGTGTATTTTACATGCTGTCTCTGTATTCCAGGCGCAGGAAATGACCCCTTACTGGTTCCGTTTGATACACTAACTCCCAAAGAGAAATTAAAAGACAGACAAAAAGCACTAGACCTCCTCAAGTTCCTCCAGATCAATGATTACACAGTCTCAAGGTAGGAAATTAATTTATAAGCCCATGCAATTGATGATTCACGCACTCATATATATATATATCATGGAGGGGTGCATGTCCACTGTGAGAGAGATAACATAAAAAGAAAAATCCAGAAATGACAATGTATGATTTTTTTTAACAATTTGTTTGTGTGATACAGCTGCAAATAAGTAGCTGAACACCTGAGAAAACCAATGTTAATATTTGGTACAGTAGCCTTTGTTTGCAATTATAGATGTCAAACATTTCCTGTAGTTGTTCAGACTGCAGGAGGGATTTTGACCCACTCCTCCACACAGATCTTTTCTAGATCAGACAGGTTTCTGGGCTGTCACTGAGAAACACTGAGTTTAAGCTTTCTCCAAATATTTTCGATTGGGTTTAGGTCTGGAGACTGGGTAGGCCACGTCAGAACCCTGATGGGCTTCTTACGGAGCCAGTCCTTGGTTTTCCTGGCTGTGTGCTTCAGGTCATTTTCATGTTGAAAGACCCAGCTATGACCCATCTTCAATGCTCTGATTGAGGGAAAGAGATTATTCCCCAAAATCTCACAATACATGGCCGCAGTCACCCTCTCCCTTTGCAGAAAAACACCCCCATGCTTCACACTAAGGATGGTGTTATTGGGATGGAATTCATCATTCAAGGTTCCATTTTGCTCTCATCTGACCACAAAACTTTCTCCCATGACTCATCTGTATCATCCAAATGGTCTTTGGCAAACTTAAGACGGGCCTTGATATGTGCTGATTTAAGCAGGGTAACGTTCCATGCAATGCATGTGTTCAAACTATGACGTCTTAGTGTATTACCAACAGTCACCTTGGAAACAGTGGTCCTAGCTCTTTTCAGGTCAGTGGCCAACTCCTGTCGTGTAGTCCTGGGCTGATTCCTCACCTTTTCAATGATCATTGAGACCCCACAAGGTGATATCTTGCATGGGGCTCCACTCTGATTGAGATTGACCGTCATTTTTAGCTTCTTCCATTTTGTAATGATTACTCCAACAGTGGATCTTTTTTCACCAATCTACTTGGTAATTTCTCAGTAACCCTTTTCAGCCGTGTGGAGTTGTACAATTTTGACTCTGGTGTCTTTGGACAGCTCTTAGGTCTTGGCCATGTTACAAATTTGAGTCTTACTGATTGTATCTGGTGGACAGGTGTCTTTATGCAGCTAACGAGCTAACACGGGTGCATCTGATTCAGGATAATACATGGAGTTGAAGGTGGACTTTTAAAGGTGGACTAATACGTTTTTCAGGGTCAGAATTCTAGCTGATAGACAGGTATTCAAATTCTTATTTGCAGCTCTATCACACAAATAAATCATTAAAAAATCATACATTGTGATTTCTGGATTTTCCTGTTTGGATTATCTCTCTCACAGTGGACATGCACCTACGATGAAAGTTTCAGACCCCTCCATAATTTCTAAGTGGGAGAACTTGCTATATAGCAGGGTGTTCAAATACTTATTTTCTTTACTGTATAAATTACATACACTAATAAATTCCTTTTTGGAATGTATCATCCTTTCAATCTTTCTTTAACTCAATTCGACATTCTGACAACATTTACTGACTTTACACATCTTTGCTTTTTCCGGCAGTGTGGATAACCTGAAGCACATTGTTGGTTTTCAGATTTTAACCCAAGTAATACATCGTCAGTATTACATTTGGTTGTGCATAACTTCAGGTTTGGGGATAGAGACTCTTGTTTACTGGTTGAGAAATCTTTTAGAGCTTGTGGTTTGCTGTGTTGATCATCTTGAGTACGAGGTATTACAGCCAATGTACTGTCTATCCAAATATGACATCTGGAAAAAAATCAGGGAATGAAAATATTAATCGTTGATAAATAAAGTCCAATTATCCCAAAATAACGGTTACATGCACGAGATCTAAAAAAAAAAAAAAAGAATATTTGCCTTGTGATCTGTGCCGCTCTCAAAAACAGTGGCCACATTTCATCCTTCTTTTGAAATTCATGAACACAACATCTCTATTGAGACGCCTTATTCTTTTCAGAGGTGTGAAGCCGCAGGAGTTTGACACACAAACCATAGAGAAACGATTTGTCTACACCTTCCTTGAGAAGCTCATCAAATATGTAGACCAGGCTCATGATCACATGCTGGTGTTTGGTGAGACTCTTCTTTCTTAATTTCATAATTGTGCTGCTTGATAAAAGCAGTGTCGAGTTGTCAAGGCAAGTGTAATACTTTATTCAGTATTCTGTAGTCAAGGTCACAGAAAAAAGTTACTAATTGAAAAAGATGGCTTAATGAGGAAGAAATCTTCAGACAAGTTTACCTTTATTTTCGTTTGATTCTCTGTAGACAGGGAAACAAGACAAAGGGGAGTAAAAAGTCTCCACGAACAGCAGATGAAGTTCTTTTTAAAGGTCAGAACTGAGCAGCATTTCTTTCAACAATAACAACAAAAATGTTTACCAGCAATGACAGTTTGTCGACCTATAGTTGGTGGCCCATTGATTTGTTTCTACATTTCTCCCAATTGTCAACATAACCCACAGGTTGTCTTGCCATTGGCGGATCAATATTTCACAAACCATCGGCTGTACTTCCTATCCACATCTATCCATTCCATGAGCAACGGTGGACATGCTTCCAACAAGGAGAAAGAGATGGTGACAAGGTGATTTTGACAAACAATACATGTAAAGATGCCAGTGACAAAATTTACCATTTGACTCCCATAATAGTGCTTGAAATTCAAACTACACGTCTGTAATTGCACATGTCAGCTGCTTGTCAAAGGGATTTGTTTCTCATTCTCGACTGGGTTTTTTCCTCTCTGGTATTTCATAACTGTTTAATTAACATTTATTCTTCTCCCTCCCTGCCTCTTCCTCTTCCTCTTCAATTTATTTTTTCCAGTCTTTTCTGCAAATTGGGAGTACTTATCAGAAATGGGATATCATTTTTTGGTAAGAATGGTTTATGGCTATTGCTTGCACTTTTGATCACAAGCTCAAACTCCCATCCCAATGTGTGTGTGTGTGTACATGTGTGTGTGTGCATCATCTCCATCCTCAAAAAGGCCCAGCAAAGGATGTACTTCTTGCGGCTTCTGAGGAAGCACGGTCTGTCACATGAGCTGCTGAGACAGTTCTACAGAACTTTTATCCAATTAGTACTGTGTACCTGCATCACAGTTTGGTTTGGGGCCGCCACAAAAAAGGACAAACTCCGACTGCAACGGACAATCAAAACAGCTGAACGGATTGTCGGCACCACTCTACACACTACTGAGGACTTACACACAACGCGAACTAGGTCCAGAGCAGGCAGGATCCTTTCGGATCCTCCACATCCTGGCTACCAGCTTTTCCAGTTCCTTCCGTCAGGAAAGTGCGACAGATTAATTCAAGTCAAAACTAGCAGGCATTCAAACAGTTTTTTCCCTCTGGCAATTAAATCATGTGCATTTGTTGTTAGTAATATATTTTGTTGAATATCGCATGATTCGTCACTTTTACCTGCTCCCTTTGCACAACTGTCACTGCACTGTCATTGCACTGGTCTATAACGGGAACCGCAAACAGGTAAAGGGATTCTGTACAATTTTTACACAATATGGGATGTTGACACACTTCTCTCTTGCCTGTTCTAAATGAAGATTTTACATCTTGCACAACTCTTATGAGGAATAGTTCCTATAAATAGAAATATCTCTAGTTCTTTGTCCTTGTTGCTTTGTTGTTCTTTGTTTTGTATGTCGTACCAAGGCAGCACCGAGTGCCAGAAAAAAATTCCTTGTTTTTTTTTTTTTTTTTACTGGACACTTGGCCAATAAAGGGGACTCTGATTCTCATTCTGAAAATGTTGAAAAAGCTTAAAGTTGACACACTGACACAGACATCACTGCATACATTAGGAATATTTACATAGAGTTCATGAGGTATTAAACCAAATGTTTTATCTTAAGTTAACGTAAATCACAGGTGAGTTTAGAGTTCCTCTCAACACTAGTAAGTGGCACATTGTCCCGCAATTATTCCTATTCTTTGACAGGTTGTTTGTGACACATCTGGGGGTCTTTGGTGCTTGGGATTTAAAAGTTCGGGGGTAAATGTTAATTTGTTTAAGATCCATGAGGAGTCTCATTGGGTACAGTGTCACAGAATCAGAATCAGCTTCATTGGCCAAGTGTGTACCCACACACAAGGAATTTGTCTCCGGCAGTTGTTGCCGCCCTTCTATGAGTAAAGAACAAACAAACAACAAAGAACAAGAGAGACTAAGTTCATAGGAACGATTCCTTATAAGAGTCACAGATGTGTAAGATACAGAGTCTTCTTCATTTAGAACAGTTAAGATTGCGTCAACACCCTACTTTATGTTAGGCTTGTACAGAGTGCCTTTAGGGGGAAGCGAGCCGGAGTGCAGGTCAAGCACTGTAAAGAGGACTCCGAATGTCACTCCCCTAAGTTTACCTTGCAAATCAGTCCTCTCTACCTAACCACGTGGACACATATAATCTTCTCACAAAGAAGTAAGGACTTGGGAGATTCTGCCCCCCTCTGCTTCATGCAGACATGGCTATGTGAACGCATCCCCAATTGCACTGTATTGCTTCCCAGCTTCCAACTGCACTGAGCAGACCGCGTCACGAGGGAAAAAAAGTGGTGGGATACGCTTCTACATCAACAAAAATGGTGTACTGGCATCACGGAGCTGCATGTGCCTTCAGAATGGTGGATCTTTATGCTTTGTGCAAAACACGTCTTCCTGTGCAACAAGGGAGTTTGAATTACTCCCTCTGCTTATTTTGTTGTTTTTTTTTACATCTTTTTATCGTTCTGTTTCGTTAAAATAGACAAAGGGACGTCGTGTACAAAGGTCCAGGGGTGAAAACCACAGCAGAACAACATTGTGAGAGTCAAGATATCTGAACCCAAATAACATAATAACAGTCAGATTGTATTATTTTTGTATGAAGGGTGGGGAACCCAGAGAGGACATGCAATATCTAATCAAGAGAACAAGATAAGAGGTGACAGAAATAGACGGGAGAGGATGTGGGATAATAAGGCAGTGCTCGGGAGTAAGACCTACCTACTGGTTGGGGACGATATGTCAAGGTCTGTGGAAATAGCTCCACTGACATCCACAAGGTCAAATGATGTGATTCACGACCTTAAGTCAATCTATCTATGCAAGTCACGGGATACCAGACCTTCTCGTTTCTGATGGGGGGGGGGGCACAGTTTTCAGGAGCTGCTTTCTCAGAGTTTGCAAAGTCCTATGGGTTCCGTCATGTCACCAGCAGCCCAAGATACCCACAAGGCAATGCAGAGGCTGAACATGCAGTTCAGACCGTGAAAGGTCTCTTAAAGAAAGCAGATGACCCCTATCTGGGCTACAGGACTACCACTGTGGAGAATCGGTATAGTCCAGCTCAGCTTCTCATGGCAAGGAGGCCTCGGACAAAGTTGCCCATCCTTCCCCGCCTTGTTCAGTCCAGCTATTCCAGATCGTGAAACTGTTATGTTGAAGGAAAGTGAGAAGTGGGCAAAAGATGTGCAACGCCTGTGCCAACGTCCACCGAACCACGAGGCACTGGACCAGGACAGACAGGAGGTGTGGATCAAGGATCAAGCAACAGCAGGGGCCACCATCTGTAATCACACCACCCCACATTTGTATCTAGTGGTTGGTCCTTGGAACCATAAAACGGAATCGTCGTAATCTCATGCCCATGAGAGCCACGTTGGAGCAGAGTTACCACGTTCCAGTGGAGCCTTCCCAGAGAGGCGGTTCAGGTTGACTGACAGAGGAACCTTCCAAACCCACCAATTACTACTCCTCTCCGAACCAGGTCCGGGAGGGCTGTTGTGATGCCAGCTTGGTTGGAGTCATGATTTTGTTTAGAGAAAGAGACAATGCAGGAAGTAGAAAAAAAAATGTTGAAATGTGATGTGATGCATGTAATGATGTTATAATGCAAATGTTTAGTTAGCTGCAGGGTTTGGAACAAAGACCAGTACATGATTCTTGGTTGAGTTATTGATTTGTTGAAGTGAATTGTTCAAGCTAAGGCTAAAATGTTTTGTGTATGATTGATTTTCTGGTAAAGGTACAGACAGGAGCAGACCTTCCAACCATGCGACAGAATAACACTCAAGGTCTGTTGAATCATTGGCAGTCTCCCCAATGATTCTAGAAAGGGGAGATGTTTTGTGATTGTGTTAAAGTAGAAAGACTACAAAGTCAATTTCGGATGATGTCATCGGGCCGCAACAACAGAGGACGCTAAGGGAGTGAGCTAGCGGCAGACAGGTTATCGATTGAAAAGCTAATAAATATCACCACGTTAAAAACTACAGTTGGACTCACGTCTACTTTGTTCAATAACACGATATATATATGTATATATACACTCACACACGCAAGTATAGATACCCAGATAAAAGACCTTCTCTGTTTGGTGTGATGTCACTGATGTCCCTGACTCTTTGGTTTGGGTATTTCTTCACAGCTCTCACAATGTTTCTGTCATCAACTGCTGTTGATATTTTTGGCCGACTTTATTAAAGTCTGTTGCTTAGGACACCAGTCCCAATGTTTGTGCAATGGCTCTGATTGATTTTCGCTCTTCTCACAGCTTCAAATTGTTTGGTTTTCTTACATATACAGCGCTCTCTCTGTCTGTCTATCTGTCTGTCTGTCTCTCTCCAGCCCATTATTTGAGGCACGTATCCTCACAAGGGTCACGGGAGTGCTGGAGCCTATCCCAACTATCTTCAGGGAGTAGAGGGGGTACACCCTGAACTGGTTGCCAGCCAATCGCAGATCACATCTAAACCAACTACCATTGAACCATTTGCACTCACAATCACACCCGTGAGCAATTTATAGTCTCTGATGAATGCATGTCTTTGTATTGTGGGAGGAAACCAGAGTCCCCAGTGAAAACCCACAGAAGCATGCGGCACGGTGAAGTAGCTGTTGAGCGTTGGTCTCACACTTCTTGGGAACGTGGTTTCTCCAGCCACTCCGGTTTTTGCCCATTTTCCAAAAACATACATTAATCGGACACTCTAAATTGGCCCTAGATGTGATTGGGAGTGCGACTGTTTTCTGTCTCTATGTGCCCTGCGATTGGCTGGCACCCAGTTCAGCGTGTTCCAAGCCTCCTGCCCGATGACAGTTGGGATTGGGTCCAGCACTCCTGTGACCCTTGTGAGGATAAGCGGCTCAGAAAATGGATGGATGTTTGAATTCATGCTCTCCAAGGCATATTTATGTAAATATGAAGGTAAATATTTTTCACACCTCATGCTCTCCCAACAGTGATTTTGTTTCCTGTTTCATATTAAATGGGCATCATTCAAAACTTTGCTTTTTTTCCCTGATGTCTCATTTCCTTTCTCAGGTAATAATGCCACATCCATAGTCAACTGTTTGCAAATACTGGGGCGAAGTCTGGATGCCAGGTAAGGAAACCAACATTTTTTTTAATAAAGTGGTGTGCGTAGTCTGCACTTGCACAGTGCTCACAGGTACAGCTAAACCTATCTAGAGAATATGTAATAAATACAAAAAGATTTTAACTAATTGTGTTTTGGAAGGGTGTGACGGTGGGGCAGCTGTAAAGTGTTGGGCTCTGAGGTCCAGGGTTCAATCCCGGCCCCGTCTGTGTGGAGTTTGCATGTTCTCCAAGTGCCTGCGTGGGTTTTTTTCCAGGCACTCCGGTTTCCTTCCATATTCCAAAAACGCGTTAATTGGACACTCTAAATTGACCTTAGGTGTGATTGTGAGTGCGACTGTTACCTGTCTCTATGTGTCCTGTGATTGGCTGGAAACCAGTTCAGGATGTACTCTGCCTCCTGCCCGTTGACAGCTGGGATCGGCTCCAGCACTTGCGTAACCCCTGTGAGGATAAGCAAGAAATTCGATGGATGGATGCTGTTTTGGAAGCCTTAAAAAAAGCCACATGATAGACAAAAGCTTTTTTTTTGTTGTGTAACTCCAAAACGATGAAAACTACTGTCAAAATAATCAAGTCCATTAACAATTCATATTCTGAAGATCACAGAGATAAGTATTGTCACAGTGGCCAAGAAAAAAATTAAGTGATCTTTCCAGGCATCAATCTGTCTACTGCTTCTCCTGTTTAGGTCTCTCATCTTAGGGTAAGAGGCAGGGTATATGCTTGACTGGTTGCCAGTCAATCACAGAACATTATATTGACAAAGAATGAAACATTTTCATTTCCATCAAAATAAGGTGTGTTGGCATGTCTGTTTGTTTATGTGGAAGCAAACTCTGGCATTGATCTGCATGTTTGAGTCGTTTAATCAAGTATGGATATGGTCATACAGACCCTGGTGCACAGTAAACAAATGGACTGAGACCAATAAAATTCAGATGCTGAGACCAAAAGTAAATCCTACACTTACCCAAGAAATGAAAATAACTGCAAAAGAATATAGACAAAGCAAATTGCTAACAGCAAAGCTTAGAAAATGCATTGTAACCATTAGCTGTTGTTGTAGATAGGGATTGATCTAGTTCTTCTAGTTCCAGGAATGCAGCCACTTCCTTTGGGCGATTCCAAAGGTCTATTACAGTCAGTGTAGTGGGAGCTCCTGCACAGTTGAAGATGTGCTGTGTATCGTGAGGCCCCTCTCCGCATTTCGGGCAAAGGTTGGGGATAGTATTGTCGATACAAGCCATATAGTCATTGAGCATGCAGCTTTGTCCGGAGCGGAGTTGCGACAGTTTGGATCTTGTGGCCCTCGGAAGATCGGTTTCGGTTTTGTCCACCTCGGGGGTTGGCTAGCCACTAAGGATGACGACCAGTTTGTAGCTGTCCACCGCGTCACCAACCGCCGTTCAATGAAGGCGAGGTAGAGCGTCTCGGTAGGCGTGTTCGTCGATGGGGATGTCTTCGTCGATGTCTTGATGGTATTTGCGGACATCATGGCGAAGTTGGCGCAGGTGAGGTGGTACATTTGACACCTGATGGCACGGGAGCGCAGGGAGTTGGCAGCGTAGTAGATACTGTCGGGCGTTTGTTGTGTTGTTCACCGGTAGGATTTTGGTATCACGATGCAGGTGGTCCTCGTTAGCCATGGCCAGGCAGCCGTTGATGACTCGGAGAGCAGCCTTCTGCTGAGTCTGGAGGTTCTTCCAGTGCGATGGCTTGAGCGAGGGAGACCACACTGGAGCGCCGTAGTTAAGGACGGTCCTTCCGATGGCTTTATAGTGTACGTCATGGTGAGCGTCTCGGCACTCGGGCCCGAGTTTTATGTCTTTGAGTACATTGGTTCGTTGGTTGACACACTTGGCCGTGTAATCTGCGTGAGGACCGAAGGTGAGTATGGTGTCCAGTACAACGCCCGTGATTTTTTGGGCGGTTTACAGTTGGGATCGGCAGGTTATTGATTTTGATAAGGAGGTTCATCCAAAATTCACCCTAGAACGTGATGAACAAAGTGGCCGTACTTTTTTCGACTGACAGACGGAGTTCACATTCGACCAGGAATTGATGTACAGTGTCACGGTAGTTGTTCACACACTCACAGGTGGCATTGATGTTGCTGTCGCGAGCAATCACTACTGGTCAGCCGTAACCATTGCTGCTAGCAGTCATTTAGGTTTGAAGTATTATATATTTTTTAGCAGGTCTACAAACCTCAATTCAAATGAAGTTGGGATGTTATGCAAAACATAAATAAAAACAGAATAATGTGGTACCTCTACTTATGAATGTCTCTCGTGACGGAAAATTCAGGTTCCAAAATGCCTCCTCGGAAAAATATGTCTCTCGTTACAAAGGAAATTTCAGGATACGAAAGAAAAAAACTAGGTGCTGGATTCGAAGTCCCCAAATTCCACCAAATGTAAACATCCTGTATTTTGGTTTGTGTGGTGCAATAGAGTTGCTCTCCCATTGGCTATCACCATAGCATCTTCCTGACATCCCAATTGCTAGGAGGGATGTCAGTCTTTACCCATGAAGCTTTTGGTTTCCCTTGGACACTCGATTGTCACTCTGAATTACGCTAGTGTTTTCACACGTTGTCACACGCTAGCGGACATTGGTAAATACAACTGTTTCGTTTGTGTTTATTGCAAGTTTACTTATGTTGCTTTACCATGAGTCCCCAAGAAAGTTCTACTCCGCCAGCTTGTGACAGCATGTGAAAATGCTAGCGGCTAGTGTATGATTTGTTGACACTTGATTGTCCAAAGGAAAGGAAAAGCACCACGGGTAAAGAGTGACGTCCCTCCTAGCCAATGGTCAGCCAGGAAGATACTCCAGCGACAGCCAATGGTAGAGCAGCTCTATGACACCACACAAACTTAGATACAGGCTGTGCATCATGGTTAAAGATTGACATTCCCCCAAGCCAATGGGATGCCAGGAAGATGCGACTGCGATAGCCACTGGCAGAGCAGCTCTATTGCACCACACAAACTAAGATACAGGATGTTTACATTTGGTGGAATTTGGGGATTGCGAATCTAGCACCTATTTTTTCCTTTCATAGGCTGAATTTTCCTTTCCTTCGTAATTGTTCCGAGGAGGTGTTTCATAGCCTGATTTTTTTTTTTTTACTTTTACTAGAGACATTTGCAATAAAGGTACCACTGTACAATGATTTGAAAATCCTTTTCAAACTATTTTCAATTGCATTCACTACAAATACAAGATACATTGAAGAAAATGAGTATTTGAACGCCCTTCTCTATTGCCAGTTCTCCCACTTAGAAATCATGGAGGGGCCTGGATTCATTGTATGTGGATGTCCACTGTGAGAGAGATAATCTAAAAAGAAAAATCCAGAAGTCACAATGTATGATTTTCTAAATGATTTATTTGTGTGAAACAACTGCAAATAAGTATTTGAACACCTGTTTATCAGCTAGAATTCTGACCCTCAAAGACCAGTTAGTCCGCCTTTAAAAGTCCACCTCCACTCCATGTATTATCCTGAATAAGATGCACCTGTGTGAGGTCGTTAGCTGCAAAAAGACACCTGTCCACTTGTAACATGGCCAAGACCAAAGAGCTGTCCAAAGACACCAGAGACAAAATTGTACAACTCCACACGGCTGTAAAGGGCTATGGAGAAATTGACAACCAGCTTGGTGAAAAAAGTTCCGCTGCTGGAGCAGTCATTAGAAAATGGAAGAAGCTAAACATAACGGTCAATTTCAATCGTAGTGGAACCCCATGCAAGATATCATCTTGTGGGGTCTCAATGATGCTTAAAAAGGTGAGGAATCAGCCCAGGACTACACAACAGGACTTGGTCAATGATCTGAAAAGAGCTGGAACCACCGTTTCCGAGATGACTGTTGGTCATACACTAAGACGTGATTGTTTGAAATCATGCATGGCATGGAAGGTTCCCCTACTTAAACCAGCACATGTCAAGGCCTGTCTTAAGTTTGCCAATGACAATTTGGATGATACAGAGTCATGGGAGAAAGTTTTGTGGTCAGATGAGACCAAAATGGAACTTTTTGGTCATGATTCCACTAACCGTTTTTGGAGGAAGGCGAATGATGAATTCTATCCCAAGAACACCATCTCTACTGTGAAGCATTGGGGAGGTAGCATCATGCTTTGGGGGTGTTTTTGTGCACATGGGACAGAACAACTGCACTGTATTAAGGAGAGGATGACTGCGTGCATTTATTGTGAGATTTGGGGGAACAACCTCTTTCTCTCAGTCAGAGCATTAAAGATAGGTCGTGGCTGGGTCTTTCAAGATGACAATGACCTGAAACACACAGCCAGGAAAACCAAGAAGTGGCTCCGTAAGAAGCATATCAAGGTTCTGGCGTGGCCTATTCAGTCTCCAGACCTAAACCCAATAGAAAATCTTTGGAAGGAGCTGAAACTCGATGTTTCTCAGTGACAGCCCATTAACCTGTCTGATCTAGAGAATATCTGTGTGGAGGAATGGGCCAAAATCCCTCCTGAAGTGTGTGCAAACCTGGTAAACAACTACAGGAAACGTTTGACCTCTGTAATTGACCCCTCCGTACAGGGCACTTAACCACGCCTCCTGAAGTGACGTCAGGCCACGTGCGCTGACGTAAGACAAACAGTAAAAATGGCAAATACAATACAATACAATACATTCTTAACTGAGACAGACTCCATGCTTCTAATTTCATTCAAATCAACGATATATTATAGATTCTAAATACAATACATTCTTAACTGAGAGAGACGCCATGCTTCTGATTTCATTCAATCATTCACACGTAGCAATGTTATGCTAGCGAAGAACATCTCATTCATTTAGATGAGACGTGTATTGAAAATCAAATGTGGGGCATATGTTCATGCAAACAGTCTGGTTAAGCTTCGGCCGCGAGCCGGCAAGAAAGCGACACGTTTGTGCAGTCCGATCATCGCTAAATATCGCTCAACAAAGAATAAGTGTGTCAATCGTTCACACGTAGCAATGTTATGCTAGCGAAGAACGTCTCATTCATTTATACGAGACGTGTATTGAAAATCCAATATCGGGCATATCTTCGTGCAAACACAGTCTGGTTAAGCTTCCGCAGCGAGCCGGCAACAAAGCGACACGTTTGTGCAGTCGGATCATCACTAAATATCTCTCAACAAAGAATAAGTGTGTCAATCGTTCACACCTAGCAATGTTATGCTAGTGAAGAACTTCGAATTCATTTATACGAGACATGTATTGAAAATCAAATATAACGCATACCTTTGTGCAAACATATCTGTTCCGGTTGATATTAGATGGATTTAGTTGATGATGCGGTCTTCCACAAAGTTTGATCCATTGAAGGCATTTTTCGTACTGGGTCTTCGGTTTTGGAAAGGGTATGAATCGAACTCCACCAACTAATCTTTCAGGATACCTGTCGTCACTATTACAAAGTCCGTGACTACACCTCTTAACCATATTTTTTGTTAAATAACCCAAATACGCGACGAAACACTAACAAAACCTATACTGGACTATGCAATGTTGTCTGAGAAAATGGCGGGAGCAAAAAGGGGCTTTGGTTTATGCAGATCTCTGGCCTCTGATTGGTCAGTGACGCGGCTTGCGCAATAGCCACGGAGGGGTCAATTGCAAACAAAGGTTAATGTACCAAATATTAACATTGGTTTTCTCAGGTGTTCAAAGACTTATTTGCAGCTGTATCACACAAATAAATTGTTACAAAAAATCCTACATTCTGATTTCTGGATTTTTCATTTTAGATTATCTCTCTCACAGTGGACATGTAGTTGTGATAAAAATTTCAAACCCTTCCAAGGATTTCTAAGTGGGAGAACTTGCAATATAGCAGGGTCTTGAAATACTTGTTTTCTTCACTGTATTTAATATCCAAACTGATTAATGTTAATTTATTCAAGCAAATTTTCTCTGTTTTTTTTTTTTTATTTGATGCCTGAAACATGTTCCAAAAAAGGTGGGAGAGGGGCAACAAAAGACTGTGAATGTTGAGGAATGCTTTAAAAAAAAGCACCTGTTTGGAAAATTCCATGGCTGAACAGATTATTTGGAAACAGGTGAGTGAATACAGGGATTTCATCAATCTACAGTCCATCAAAAGAGTCGTAGAATCTCGACAAATCTGTAAATGTATGTGGCTAGGTCAAAAACCAATATTGAATGTCCATGACCTTCAAACCCACTGCATTAATAGCTGGCATCAATATAAAAAAAATATATTGTGATATGGGCTCAGGATGAGTTGAGAAAAACATTTTCAGTTTACATAATTCCTCGTTACATTCCCAAATGCAAGTTAAAACCATGCAAAATTAAAGTCATATCACAACAACACCCATAAACACCGCCAGATTCTCTGGGGCCGAGCTAATCGGAGATGGACTGAGGCCAAGTGAAACAGATTCCTGTGGTATAACAAGTCCAAATGTTGTACTGTTTTTGGAAATCATGAACTTTGTGTTCTGCGGACCAACGGGGAAAAGGAATATCTGGATTTCTATTGGCACAAAGTTCAAAAGCCATAAAATGTGATGATAGGGTGTGGTAGTCCACATAGCATGGGTAACTTGCACATATGTAAAGAAAGAACCAATAATGCTGAAAGGTACATACAAACCCTTTCCAAATTTTTTTGAATATGTTTATTTATTTCCATAATTCCATTCAAAAAAATTACACTTTCACAGATGATAGACTCGGCCCCCACAATTTAAATAATTACAAATATTTATTGGGTTATTTTTCCCACCTTGAGCTATTACTTTATTGTGGTGGAGCAGGTTTCCAAATGATCCTAGGAGCTAGGTCGTGTGGTGCTTCACACTCTGAGTACGGTCACCCATGGCAAAGTTCTCGGTGATAGACCAGACAAAGCGTGGTTCCATAACCCCTATGATGAATAAAAACAATAGATTTTGGTTTCCCTTGCCCAGACATGGGTTACCGAGGCCCCCAGCTGGAGCCAGACCTGGAGGTGGGACTTGAAGGTGAGTGCCTGGTGGCAGACCCTGAACCCATGAGCCCCAGCCGAGTACAGCCCAAAAGGGTCATGTGGGTTCCATTTCCCACGGTGTCACCACTTCTGGGAGGGGCCATTGTGATCGGATGCAGTGTGAGTTCAGTGGTGGCCAAAGTCTATAGAAAGAGGCTCTAGGAATGTGGAATGTCAACTCTAATGCAGGAAAGGAGCCCAAGTTGGTTTGTGAGGCTAAGAAGTTCCAACTAGTCATGCTTTCCTCCACAAATGGCTCGGGCTCCAGTACCAGTCTTCTTGAGAGGAGTTTTTTTTTTTTTTTTTTTTTTTCCATTCTGGAGTTGCCCATGGTGAGAGGCATCGGGCAGGTGTGGGTTTATATATTGCCCCACGGCTCGGTGCCTGTATCTTGGGGTTCACCCTGGTGGAAAAAAAGGTCTCCTCCTGGTCACCTAATGGTGAGACAGCAGTTCCTGACATGTTTGTGCCTTTGGTCTAAGCAACAATTCAGAGTACTCACACTTTTTGGAGTGCTTGGAGTGGGTGCTAGAGAGTGCTCTCACTGAGAACTCTATCGTTCTGATGGGCAACTTCAATGCTCATGTGGGGAATGACAATGAAATCTGGAAAGATGTGATTGGGAGGAATGGCCCCTGATCAGACCCCAAATGGTCTTCTTGTTCTCTTATTGCCCTTCTGTGCTTACCACGGATTGTCCAAAAATGTATGCATCATGTTCAAGCAGAAGGGCTTTCATATGTGCACTTGGCACCAGGACAACCCAGGTGGCTGTTCAATGATTGACTTTATGGTCATGTCATCTGGCCGCATGTCTTGGACACTCAGTTGAAGAGAGGGTCAGAGCTGTCCAATGACAACCAATTGGAGGTGAGTAAGATGATGGCCTGAGGTGGCAGGCCTAAATGTTCATGAGTGTCTGCTGGGAACGTCTGGCAGAATCTCCCTTCAAAGGTTTTTCAACTCCCACATCCAGTAACACTTCACCCACATCTCGGAGGAGCCAAGGGACTATGAGTATGAGTGGACCATGTTCTGCGCCTCTATTGCCGAGGCGGCTGACCGGAGCTATGGCCATCGGTAGTCGGTATTGTCATGGCGGCAATCCCCAAACCCGTTGGAAGACACTAGTGGTAAGGGCTGCTGTCAAGGTGAAGAAAGAGTCTTATCATATCATTTTGTCATGTAGGACTCCTGAGGCAGCTGATCTGTACTGGTTGATCAAGGGGAAATCAGCTTTGATGGTTGCTGAGGAAACTCGGCCGTGGGTTTGGAGAGGGCAAGGACAGCAACTTCTGGACAGCTTTGAGGAAATTCTTATCCACAATTCTGTGTCTTATTAGATGGAAGCAGTGACCAACACTGTGGATAGTGGGGCCTGGTCACTGCTGACCTTGAATCAGGATGTTGAGTCGGTGGGGAGAATACTTTGAAGCGCTCCTCAATTCCACTGACACGTCTTCCCACGAGGAAGAAGAATCTTGGGTCTCTGAGGTGGGCTCTCCTCTCTCTTTTTCTAACCAGGTTTTGGTGATTCTGGTGGGCTGGCCAGTTGCCAGGTCCTGCTGGAAGAATAATCTGCATCTTCATATAGATCTTCATGAACTCCTGTAAAAAATTATTGTAGACTGTAATGACTTTCGATTTAAGAAAGCAGAGTTTGCCAACACCTGCATTGTATTTTGCACCCCATTTCATGATTGACTGACTATTTCACGCTGGACCTCATACAGCTTGGGTTCTGTTTTTCAGTCTTCCTCCAAACATTGGACCTTCAGCCCCAAATGAAAGGCACACTTCACTTTCATTGGAAAATAGTACTTGGGATCACTAGCCAATAGTCCAGTCCTTCTTCTCTTTGGCCCAGTTGTGACGCTTCCTACATTTGCTCAGGCTCAGAAGTGACTTGACCTGAGGAACCCAACAGTTCTAGCCAATTCCCTGGATGTGTCTGAATGTAGTGGTTTTTGAAGCTGTGACACCCGCGTCCTGCCACTCTTTCTGGATTGATGCTAAAATTCCTGAATCTTTTTGGCAATCCACTGAAGTCCATGGTAATCTCTTTTTATACTAGACTTTCCATTGATATGCTTGCACACAATACTCTGTGAACAGCCAGCCTCCTGAGCTATGAACTTTTATGGCTTACCCATGGAGGGTATCAATGATAATTTTCTGTTAAGATATTAAGATTACCGTCTTCCCGTATTAAACCCAAATGAACCAAATTGAAGCAATTTAATGACACCTGGGGAAACCTGTGCTTTCAGTTTAGTAAATGATTAGCGTGTGACATTCAGTTTAAACCATTGAAGGCCTCCAAAATAGGGCTGATTTCTTAACAGTATTCAAATTTGTGGAATTCTTGATTTTGTGGGTTTCATGAGCTAGAAGCCCAAGTTATGTAAAAATAAATAGAGATAGTCGATTTGGTTGAAATTGTTGTGCCTGAGTCTGTAATCAATCCAAGTTTAACTTTTTGCATAGAGATATGGAAATAAATTAAGTTTTCCATGATATTCTTTTTTTTTTTTTTTTTTTCCAAAAGAGTTTGTATAGGTTTTAGAGAAACATATGCAACCATTCAAGCAATTAATTTTTCAGGACATCACTATTTCAGTCAGACAATGGCAAGCCACATTCTGGATATGTTACAAAAGCATTCCATTGTTGTAAAAGGGTGTGAATACTAGACGGGCCAGCCAGCAGTCCACACCTCCCAACTACCATTGAAAATGTTGTTGAATTAATTGTACATAATCTCGTATTTACTCTCATTTGGTTTTTAATGCTCTTTTTCTTAAAAGTACATATTCAGCCCTTGTTTTTCCTTTAATGGTTTTTGCTTGAATACTTGAATCATATGATGCAACAGAGAAAGATGTGCTACAAGCATTACATTCGAAGCACTCAAGTGCAGAGACGGAGGCGTCATGACCAGGATGATGACGATGATGTCACAAGACCAATATGGAGAGAGGACGTTACGGAGATGTGACACAAGTGCTCGGCGTTTCAATGGAGGATGTGGCCAGACTTGTTTCTCTTTATTTGGCTCAGTTACTTTGTTTATTGACTCACATTTGCATTGCTTGTCACACACCTGCTTAAGGTTATGTTGCTTATTCCGTTTGCTGTGTTTGTTACGTTTCGGACTGCCCTAAGTAAATAAAAATAGGCGTCATGGAGATGTGACGAGAACGGGTTGGGGATGGTGACACATCCCACGTTCTCCTGACGAGCAAAAGTTTCTCTTCCTTCCTTGAGAACTTGCACTTTAATTGTCCTGGGTTGCATGAGCCTGGCTCTCACCGGTTTCCATATCACTGATTACATCACTGAAGCTGTCTCTGACTGCCATAGGCTGCATAAATCTGACAAATGTGTCCTCTGTCAGTCTTGCTTCACCCCCACCACTCTGGCCAATTTTATGGCACGACACCCCACCACATATGATCACAGTTCAGGAACAATGGTCGCCAGTTGAGGACCATTTTCTGGATGCATTTTCAAAAAGTGTCAAAAAAATAATAATAAACAAGAATTTAAGTTTATTTCAAAACTCCCCTGTTACACAGCATAACTGTTCCAGCATAAAAACCATACAGATTCACTAAATTCTTCATGGCCATGGAGCTGAACAAGACCTGTTAAGAAATGTGTTGAGCATTATGAAACTCAAAATAAGTCAAAGGATTATTCAGAAAATAAAGTTGGACAACAAACAAAAATGTGAGAATTCAATCAACAAAGCTTCAACAATTAGTGTCCTTAGATCCCAAAATACTTTTTGAGTATTTTAAAATGAAAGGTGGTAAACGTAACCCATAATTTTTGGAAGATGTTGTAGGCATTCAATTCTAAAGGAATGAATATTAGCAACAATATTAAAAATAAAGTTAATCAGTTTGAACATTAAATGTCTTGTCTTTGTATTATATTCAAAGTTTTGTATCCTTTGACGTAACAAATATTCTGGATTTCAATGAAACATCTTTGTAACTGCAAAGAACGATGACAAAAACTAAAAAATAAATATTTCAATGCTTTCCTATATTAGAACAGTGATGAAGACAGGCTTGGAGTCAACCAAGGCAGCACTGCAGTCCTTCTTCAACAATGCAGCAGAGGCTCTGGAGAAGACTCAAGAAAATCTGAAACTTGGCCAATTTACTCACAGCAAAGAACAGCCCCGAGGAGTCCCTCAGATCATCAACTATACCACCTTTGGCCTCCTTCCTATCCTGTCTTCCTTGTTTGAACACATTGGAAAGAACAATTTTGGAGAAGATCTACTGTGTATGTATATACATGTTTTTTTTCATCTATATTTAGGAATGCAGCCTGCTCAGTGGCAAAAGCCAGTGCAAACTGTAAGCCATTCCCAAACCCAGATAAATAAGAGGGTTGCGTCAGGAAGGGCATGTGTCTTAAAACTTTGGAAAACAAATACGAGTGTCCATCTAAAGATCCCACAATGGAGCCATTGTAGTTGTGTAACAACATCGGTTCCTGGCAACGTGAACCTGCAGGGTGTCGGTGGAAAGTCAGCCACTGTAGGTCAGAGACAAAGGAGAGGTGGAAAGCGGGTTCAATGGCAGAAAGAGAAGAGGAAAACACAGAGCCTAGAATTGAATGTGGGGACTTTGAATATTGAAACTATGACAGGAAAACCCCAGGAGTTGTTTGACATGATGATTCAGCGAAAGGTTGGACGCAAAGCACTGAAGCTGCAAAAAGTGAAGTGCAAAGTAGCAAGGGAAGCCTGTACTGAAAGTGTTGCAGTAGTCTGAGCGTTTCAGTGGTACATATAAGTGCAAGGAATTCAGTTTTAGTGTTTCACTGGGATTTTAACACACCATTATACAAGCAAATATGAGTAAAATAAAAAACACTCAATGTGTATGAGAGCATTTCAATCTTGTGGACAAGAGCCTTTCAGTCATAAGTGTTGAGAGCAAATTCTGAATTATGTCCTGAATGGACCTTCATATGTCTTACACCTTTAGCATAATGCAGAACACCAACCATAGCATAGAGCCATTCAGAAAAGGAAAGATTTTCAACTTTGACAGCTAATTCTAAATAGAATTCATTAACAAGTATTCATAACAATACCCACAAATTTAATCACATTTTTGTACTTTTCTTCATTTCTAAGTGGATGAGATCCAGGTTTCCTGCTACAGAATCCTTAATAGCCTCTACTCTCTGGGAACCAATGAAAGCATATATGTAGAGAGGTATGTATATAATAACAGCTTCATCTACACGTCCATATGCCCTTTTTGTTGTATTATTGAAACAAGACCATGTAGCAGAAACAGTGGCATGCAAGGTTGGGGTGGCAGTGATCCATCCACTCAGGGGAGACATCACACAGCCCCCCCCCAACACACACACACACTCACCACCACCCACATACCTAATCCCGCTATCACAGAATCTATTTCAATCAGGGCTAACGATGTCCACAAGCACTCCTAAAATTATCCCAAACTGTCAGACTTCCCAAGGCAGCTGTGATGACGCAAGTACTACACCGCCACCAGGTGTGATTAAGGAGGAATTAATTGCACATGAAACTCTAAAGCTTTGTCTTTGAAACCCAAACCCTATTGTTTTTGCAGGCCATTCCCAACACATTTGGTGCATGGCCACCAACCAACCTGAGCAGAAAAAAAAACATTTCAATCTTTGAGTTTGCTTTGATAATTTATTGAAACATTCAACACTGTAAAAATATATTTACTGTAACAAATTAAGTTGCAAATCAGTAGTAATAAGACTGTCTACACTTGTTGAACAAATAGTCATCACATAGTGACATACTTTTTAGAAATTTGTTGATGTATTGATGCATAATTTTCCAATTAACCCTGTCTCCTCCAGACATCGCCCAGCATTAGGAAAATGTTTGGCTGCTTTCTCAACAGCCTTCCCTGTTGCCTTCCTTGAACCTCACATCACCCAGTTCAACAACTTCTCACTCTACAACAGCAAAAGTGATGAAGACATATATGGTACAGTTTTGTTTAAAAAAAAAAAAAATACAGATGGACGGCACATTGGCACAGCTGTAAAGCGTTGTCCTCATAGTTCTGAGGACCAAGGTTCAAATCCTGGCCCAGCCTGTGCGGAGCTTGCATGTTCTCCCTGTGCCTGTGTGGCCTTTCTCCGGGCACTTCAATTTCTTTCCACATCCCAAAAACATGCATTTATTGGAAACTCAGAACTGCCCCGTGTGATTATGAGTGCGGCTGTTGTCTATTTCCATGTGCACTGCAATTGGCTGGCAACTAGTTCAGGCTGTACCCTGCATCCCACTTAATAACAGCTGGGATTGGCTCCAGCACTCCGCTTACTCTCATGAGGATAAGCAGGTGTATCCTTGATACACAATTCACACAGTGGCTCGGGGCAACATAGGTAAAATGGAGGACCATATGTAATTTTGTAAGACAGTTCTGAGTTCTTGTTTGTCCTCCTTATGATCAAATCATCATTTCATGACATAAAAATAATCCATTCTTTAAAAATCAAATATTGATGTATGCTGTATTGTACTTAATCATGTATTACATGTACTGTAAATAGTAATTGTGTGAATGCTATAAAGCATTCATGTGTATCTTCTTCTTCTTCTTTTCCTTTCGGCTTGTCCCGTTAGGGGTCGCCACAGCGTGTCATCTTTTGCCATCTTAGCCTATCTCCTGCATCTTCCTCTCTAACCCCAACTGCCCTCATGTCTTCCCTCACCACATCCATAAACCTTCTCTTTGGTCTTCCTCTCGCTCTTTTGCCTGGCAGCTCCATCCTCAGCATCCTTCTACCAATATACTCACTCTCTCGCCTCTGAACACGTCCAAACCATCGAAGTCTGTTCTCTCGAATCTTGTCTCCAAAACATCCAGCTTTGGCTGTCCCTCTAATGAGCTCATTTCTAATCCTATCCAACCTGGTCACTCCGAGCGAGAACCTCAACATCTTCATTTCTGCCACCTCCAGTTCAGCTTCCTGTTGTTTCTTCAGTGCCACCGTCTCTAATCCGTACATCATGGCCGGCCTCACCACTGTTTTGTAAACTTTGCCCTTCATCCTAGCAGACACTCTTCTGTCACATAACACACCAGACACCTTTCGCCAGCTGTTCCAACCTGCTTGGACCCGTTTCTTCACTTCCTGACCACACTCTCCATTGCTCTGTATTGTTGACCCCAAGTATTTGAAGTCGTCCACCCTCGCTATCTCTTCTCCCTGTAGCCTCACTCTTCCCCCTCTACTTTTCTCATTCACGCACATATATTCTGTTTTACTTCGGCTAATCTTCATTCCTCTCCTTTCCAGTGCATGTCTCCATCTTTCCAATTGTTCCTCTGCATGCTCCCTGCTTTCACTGCATATGACAATATCATCTGCGAACGTCATGGTCCAAGGGGATTCCAGTCTAACCTCATCTGTCAGCCTATCCATTACCACTGCAAACAGGAAGGGGCTCAGAGCTGATCCCTGATGCAGTCCCACCTCCACCTTAAATTCCTCTGTCACACCTAAGGCACACCTCACCATTGTTCTGCTGCCATCATACATGTCCTGTACTATTTTAACATACTTCTCTGCCACACCAGACTTACGCATGCAGTACCACAGTTCCTCTCTTGGTACTCTGTCATAGGCTTTCTCTAGATCCACAAAGACACAATGTAGCTCCTTCTGACCTTCTCTGTACTTTTCCACGAGCATCCTCAAGGCAAATAATGCATCTGTGGTACTCTTTCTAGGCATGAAACCATACTGTTGCTCGCAGATACTTACTTCTGTCCTGAGTCTAGCCTCCACTACTCTTTCCCATAACTTCATTGTGTGGCTCATCAACTTTATTCCTCTATAGTTCCCACAGCTCTGAACATCCCCTTTGTTCTTAAAAATGGGAACTAGAACACTTTTCCTCCATTCTTCAGGCATCTTTTCGCCCGCTAGTATTCTGTTGAATAAGTTGGTCAAAAACTCCACAGCCATCTCTCCAAATTGCTTCCATACCTCTACCGGTATGTCATCAGGACCAACTGCCTTCCCATTTTTCATCCTTTGTAATGCCTTTCTGACTTCCCCCTTAGTAATCATTTCCACTTCCTGGTCCTTCACTCTTGCCTCTTCAACTCTTCCTTCTCTCTCATTTTCTTCATTCATCAACTTCTCAAAGTATTCTTTCCATCTATTTAGCCACACTACCGGCACCAGTCAACACATTTCCATCTCTATCCTTAATCACCCGAACCTTCTGCACATCCTTCCCATCTCTATCCCTCTGTCTGGCCAACCTGTAGAGATCCTTTTCTCCTTCTTTCGTGTCCAACCTGGTGTACATGTCTTCATATGCCTCTTGTTTAGCCTTTGCCACCTCTACCTTTGCCCTACGTCGCATCTCGATGTACTCCTTTCGCCTCTCCTCAGTCCTCTCAGTATCCCACTTCTTCTTCGCTAATCTCTTTCCTTGTATGACTCCCTGTATTATGGGGTTCCACCACCAAGTCTCCTTCTCCCCTTTCCTACCAGATGACACACCAAGTACTCTCCTGCCTGTCTCTCTGATCACCTTGGCTGTCGTCGTCCAGTCTTCCGGGAGCTTCGGTTGTCCATCGAGAGCCTGTCTCACCTCTTTCCGGAAGGCCGCACAACATTCTTCCTTTCTCAGCTTCCACCACATGGTTCTCTGCTCTACCTTGGTCTTCTTAATCTTCCTACCCACCACCAGAATCATCCTACATACTACCATCCTATGCTGTCGAGCTACACTCTCCCCTACCACTACTTTACAGTCAGTAACCTCCTTCAGATTACATCGTCTGCACAAAATATAATCTACCTGCGTGGTTCTATCGCCGCTCTTGTAGGTCACTATATGTTCCTCCCTCTTTTGGAAATAAGTGTTCACTACAGCCATCTCCATCCTTTTTGCAAAGTCCACCACCATCAGCCCTTCAAAGATCCTTTCCTGGATGCCGTACTTACCCATCACTTCTTCATCGCCCCTGTTTCCTTTACCAATATGTCCATTACAATCTGCACCAATCACAACTCTCTCGCTGTCTGGGATGCTCAGAACTACTTCATCTAGTTCCTTCCAGAATTTCTCTTTCAACTCTAGGTCACATCCTACCTGTGGTGCATAGCCGCTAACCACATTATACATAACACCCTCAATTTCAAATTTTAGTCTCATCACTCGATCTGATACTCTTTTCACCTCCAAGACATTCTTAGCCAGCTCTTCCTTTAAAATAACCCCTACTCCATTTCTCTTCCATCTACTCCGTGGTAGAATAATTTAAACCCTGCTCCCAAACTTCTAGCCTTACTACCTTTCCACCTGCTCTCTTGGATGCACAGAATATCAACCTTTCTCCTAATCATCATGTCAACCAACTCCTGAGCTTTTCCTGTCATAGTCCCAACATTCAAAGTCCCTACACTCAGTTGTAGGCTCTGTGCATTCCTCTTTTTCTTCTGACGCTGGATCCGGTTTCCTCCTCTTCTTTGTCTTCGACCCACAGTAGCTGAATTTCCACCGACGCCCTGCAGGTTAGCAGTGCCGGGGGCGGGCGTTGTTAACCCGGGCCACGACCGATCCGGTATGGGATTCTTTAGATGAACGCTCATATTTGTATGGCACAGTTTTTACGCCGGATGCCCTCCCTTCCTGTATGTTGGCTCTATTTATTTTAATTTTTTTGTCAGTTCACACTTTGATCCTATACCTTAAAATAATGCAACCGTATGGGGACACAAGCCAGTGCAATCTGTAGGCCGGTCCAAGCCCGGATAAATGCAGAGGGTAGCTTCAGGAAGGGCAACTGGCGTAAAACTGTGCCAAAAAAATATCATATCATATCATCTAAAGAATCCCATACTGGCCCTGGTTAACAACGCCCACCCCTGGCACCTCCAACCTGCAGGCACTTTGAATGTTGGAACTATGACAGGAAAAGCTCAGAAGTTAGTTGACATGATTAGGAGAAAGGTTGGTATATTGTGCATCCAAGAGAGGAAATGGAGAGGTAATAAGACGAGAAGTTTAGGAGCAGGGTTTAAATTATTTCACGATGGAGTAGATTGGAAGAAAAATGGAGTAGGCTTATTTTAAAGGCAGAGTGGGCTAAGAATGTCTTAGAGGTCAAAATATTATCAGATCGAGTGATGAGGCTGAAATTTGAAATTGGGAGTGTTATGTATAATGTGATTAGTGGCTATACCTCACAGGTAGGATGTGACCTAGAAGTGAAAGAGAAATTTTGGAAGGGAATAGATGGAGTTGTTCTGAGCATCCCAGACAGAGAGAGAGTTGTGATTGGTGCACATTGTAGTGAACATGTCGGTGAAGGAAACAGGGCCAATGAAGAAGTGGTGGGTAAGTATGGCATCCAGGAAAGGAACTTTGAGAGACAGATGGTGGTGAACTTTGCAAAATGGATGGAAATGGCTGCAGGAACACTTTTTTTCCATAATAGGCAAGAGCATAGAGTGACCTACAAGAGTGGAGGTAGATGCACACAGGTAGATTATATTTTGTGCAGACGAGAGTTTAGCTCGACAGCATAGGATGATGGTGTGTAGGATGACTCTGGTGGTTGGTAGGCAGATTAAGAAGACAAAGTAGAGCAGAGAACCATGTGGTGGAAGCTGAGAAAGGAAGAATCTTGTGAGCCTTTTGGAAAGATGTGAGACAGGGTCTCAATGGACAGGAGGAACTTCTTGAAGACTGGATGACTACAGCCAAGGTGATCAAAGAGACAGGCAGGAGAGAACTTGAGGTGTCTTCTGGTAGAAAAGGAGAGAAGGAGACTTGGTGGTGGAACCCAAAAATACAGGAAGTCATACAAGGAAAGAGATGAACGAAGAAGAAGTGGGATGCTTAGAGGACTGAGGAGAAGCAAAAGGAATATATTGAGATGCGAAGCTTGTCTCCAAAACATCCAACTTTGACTGTCCCTCTAAAAAGATCATTTCTAAGTCTATGGAATCTGCTCACTCCTAGAGAGAACCTCAACATCTTCATTTCCGGACACTCCAGCTCCAGCTTCCTGTTGTCTCTTCATTACCATCGTCTCTAATTCATACATCATGGCTGGCCTCACCATAGTTTTATAGTAATAGTTTTATAACCCGTTTCCTCACTTCCTCACCGCACTCACCATTGCTCTGGATTGTTGACCTCAAGTATTTGAAGTCATCCACCCTCATTATCGCTTCTCCCTGTAGCCTCACTCTTCCCACTCCACCCATCTCATTCACACACATATACTGTATTCTGTTTTACTTTGGCTAATCTTCATTCCCCTCCTTTCCAGTGCATGCCTCAATCTTTCTAATTGTTCATCCACCAGCTCTCTGCTTTCACTGTAAATCTCAATATCATCTGTGAACATCATGGTCCACCGGGATTCCAATCTAACCTCATCTGTCAGCATATCCATGACCACAGCAAACAGAGAGGGGCTGAAAGCTGATACCTGATGCAGTCCCACCTTCACCTTAAATTCTTCTTTCACACCTACGGCACACCTCACCACTGTTCTGCTGCCCTCTTACATGTCCTGTACTATTCAAACATTTCTTCACCACACCAGACTTACAGTACCACAGTTCCTCTCTTGGTGCTCTGTCATAGGTTTTCATTAGATCCATAAAGACACAAAATTTTCAGACCTTTTCTCTACTTTTCCACTCGCATCCTCATGGCAATTAATGCAACTGTGGCACTCTTTCTAGACATTAAACCATACTGTTGCTCACAGATATTTACTTCTGTCCTGAATCTCGCCTCCACTACTTTTTCCCATAACTTCAGGTTGTGACTCATCAACTTTATTCCTCGATAGTTCCACACCTCTGCAAATCGCCTTTGTTCTTAAAAGTGGGAACAGTTTTCCCCCAGTCTTTAGCCATCTTCTCGCCCACTAGTATTCTGTTGAATAAGTTGGTAAAATACTCCACAGCTACCTCTCCAAGTTGCTTCTATACCTCCACCGGTTTGTCATCAGGACCAACTGCTTTTCTATTGTTCATCCTCTTTAGTGCCTTTCTCACTTCCCCCTTACTAATCATTGCCACTTCCTGGTCCGTCACACTTGCCTCTTCTACTCTTTCTTCGCTCTCATTTTCTTCATTCATCAACTTCTCAAAATATTCTTTCCATCTATTTAGCACACTACTGGGACCAGTCAACATATTTCCATCTTAGTCCTCACCCTTACCTGCATCACATCCTTCCCATCTCCATCCCTCTGTCTGGCCAACCTGTAGAGATCCTGTTCTCCTTCTTTTGTGTTCAACCTGGTGTTATATGTCATCATATGCCTCTTGTTTAGCCTTCACCACCTCTACCTTTGCCCTATGTCGACTCTTAATGTATTCCTTTTGCCTCTCCTTCAGTCCTCACGGTGTCCCAGTTCTTCGCTAACCTCTTTCCTTGTATGACCTCCTGTAATTTGGAGTGACCAAGTCTCCTTCTCCCCATTCCTACCAATAGACACATCAAGTACTCCCCTGCCTGTCTCTCTGAGTACCTTGGCTGTAATAGTCCAGTCTTCCAGGAGCTCCTATTTTCCACTGAGAACCTGTCTAACCTCTTTCCGAAAGGCTGCGCAACATTATTCCTTTCTCAGCTTCCACCACATGGTTCTCTGCTACACTTTTGTCATCTTGACCTTCCTACCCTCCACCGGAGTCATTCTACACACCACCATCCTATGCTGTTGAGCTACACTCTCCCCTACCACTACCTAACAGTTAGTAACCTCCTTCACATTACATCGTCTGCACAAGATATAATCCACATGTGTACTTCTATCCTGTTCTTGTTGGTCACTATATGTTCCTGCCTCTTCTTGAAAGAAGTGTTCAGTACAGCCACTCCCATCCTTTTTGTAAAGTCCACCACCATCTGTCCCTCAAAAATCCTTTCCTGGATGCTATACTGACCCATCTCTTCTTCATCGCCCCTGTTTCCTTCACCAACATGTCCATTACAAACTGCCCCCATCACAATTCTCTCTCTGTATGGGATGCTCAGAACTACTACTTCATCTATTTCCTTCCAGAATTTCTCTTTCAACTTCAAGTCACATCCTACCTGTGGGGCATAGCTGCACATTATACATAGCACCCTCAATTTAAATTTTCAGCCTCATCACTCGATCTGATACTATTTTCACCCCCAAGACATTCCTAGCCGGCTGTGCCTTTAAAATCATCCCTCCTCCATTTTTCTTACTATCTACTCCATGGTAAAATAATTTAATCCCCGCTCCTAAACTTTTAGGCCTGACTACCTTTCTACCTGCTCTGTTGAATGCATAATATATCAACCTTTCTCCTAATCATATTGTCAACCAACTCCTGAGCTTTGCCTGTCATCGTTCCAGCATTCAAAGTCCCTACACTCAGTTGTAGGCTCTGTGCGTTCCTCTTCATTATTCTGTCAATGAATCAAGTTTCCTCCTCTTCTTTGTCTTGGACCCACAGTAGCTGAATTTTCACCAACGCCCTGCAGGTTAACGGGCATTGCTAAGCCGTGCCACAAATGATCCGGTATGGGATTCTTTAGATGAACGCTTATATGTCTTTGCACAGTTTTACGCCGGATGCCCTTCCTGACACAACCCTCTGCATTTATCCTGGCTTGGGACCGGCCTACAGATTGCACTGGCTTGTGCTCCCATAGGGCTGCATTCCAAACAGAATAGCAATATTAGAAAATAACAAAACAAATAAAACAATGGCTGAAGAAATAATTGACAAAAAACATGCACTTTAAATGCTATTTACATCCTCCCAGCATACTGGCAGCATGCTAATGTAAAATTGCATTTGTTCACCACTGTCTTGATAGCGCCATCTATTTGATAGCTTAGATACATGCTAAACACATTCTAGCTACCATGGTAACAATGTAACCAGTGTGTTCAAATGTACTTCATGAAACTAGTCACAAATTATTTACAGATTTTTGAACTCATAAGGCACACCACATTATTAGGGCCCCCGTCTATTTAGGAGATAGTTTAAGACTTCTAACTGCACCTTAAGGTCGTGAATCTATGGTACATTATGAAAAAAAAAATTGAGAGCAAAACCCATGAATATGCGGGGCTGCTCATGACGAACCACGAAAGGCAAGGGCACACTGTATTCACCGTCATTCTGTCATTCCAAATGATTCAATAACATCTGCATTCACACTCAATTTTTTCTGAATTTGCAATCTAGTGCCAGTATACTATTGTTTTTTTTTTTTTTTGTGCCCACAACTCTGGCATGTAACTACTTCCACTGTATGAATTTCTTTCGGCTTCTAATTCACACCGTTACAACATCAAATTTCAAAAAATTTACAGAATGCGGCATTGTACTTTTTCATCCAAAATTACCAGTTTCCCACGGTTCAACATTTTCCCCCCACAAAAATCCCCATTCATTTCCTATGAAATATTTAATTGAAAGGTTTCACATTCTTCCCATTAAAAATTACAAATATTCAGATGAACCTATTCTTCTTTTGCTAGATTTTCTACAATTAAAAAATTCCCCCACACAAAAAAATGTCACCAATTCAATGAACGTTTTTACCCACAAAGTTTATCGACCATAATTTCTCAAGTATAATCCGTTCTCTAGTGTAATGCGCACCCACAAAGTTGACCTAAAAAAATCAGGAAAACCCTTCTACTAATGAACAATGCACACCACCAATTTGCTGCAATCTATATGCTCAAAATATGAGGAATTATCTGTATTTGTATTCTGCTAGTTTTGCACTTTTATTGTTTTTACTTAAATTGTTTTTCAAAAAAATCATCTGTGCAACAATAATTAATAATAATCTTTGTGCATGTACTGATGCAGTGGTAATATATATCTCGGGACAGGCCACAGGACATGCTTGTTATGGTCCCTGCAATTGTTAGAACAGAATCCCTCAACCAACTAAAATAAATGGTCAACGATGGCATAACATTTTTTAATACGGTTGATAACACATATTACAGTCTTAAATAATTAAATTATTTTACGATGTTTAACTTATACATTTTTTCCATTCCATATTTGTACATAAAACGTTTGTGCATAGTGAAGATTACCCACTACATTACACATCCTTGGTCAAGACTTCAAAAGAAGCATCTGACTTATCTCCTTTGTGCATCAATGTCAAATTCATCATTGATGACTTGGTCCAGTTCTGATCCCTCCTGGATTCATGAACAGTGATCCCATTTTCCTGCCACAGCATGTCATCCTATGTGCCATCCATGGCGTTTGTGAGGAAACATTTTTTGAATCCTAAGAGTCTTGGTTCCCTTTATTCCTCATTATTGTCAGCGCTTTGAGAGGATGTTGCTAACAGTGCAGCCTCTTGCCCCTGTTCGGCCACAATGTTCATCACGTCAGGTTGCTATCGAAACGAGAGCTGAAACTACGTAGAAATGAGCATAATGGACATTTTTAAAAACACAAGCATTTCAATTGGGTGCACTATTTTTTTTTTTTTTTAATGATCGTATGATTGTACTACATAGTTTCAACCCACGTTGTTTTGCTTCCGGTTTGGTCGTGTCATCGGCTGGAGTGATGACACATTTGTTTTGAAAGTTGCTGCACAACTTGCCCTTGTAGTCGACATTTTTTGTCTTCCTTTAAATCAAAATAAACTCACGGGCAGTTGTTTCTGATGTTTGGTGCAGTAGCAACAAATATGCTATGCTAACGATGGTAAAATGCAAAGCTTCCTCCCCCCCTGAGGAGGTCAGTCTTCAGGTTGGTAGCACCTTCTTCTTTTCCTTTCGGCTTGTCCCGTTAGGGGTCGCCACAGCGTGTCATCTTTTGCCATCTTAGCCTATCGCCTGCATCTTCCTCTCTAACCCCAACTGCCCTCATGTCTTCCCTCACCACATCCATAAACCTTCTCTTTGGTCTTCCTCTCGCTCTTTTGCCCGGGAGCTCCATCCTCAGCATCCTTCTACCAATATACTCACTCTCTCGCCTCTGAACATGTCCAAACCATCGAAGTCTGCTCTCTCAAATCTTGTCTCCAAAACATCCAGCTGTCCCTCTAATGAGCTCATTTCTAATCCTATCCAACCTGGTCACTCCGAGCGAGAACCTCAACATCTTCATTTCTGCCACCTCCAGTTCAGCTTCCTGTTGTTTCTTCAGTGCCACCGTCTCTAATGCGTACATCATGGCCGGCCTCACCACTGTTTTGTAAACTTTGCCCTTCATCCTAGCAGAAACTCTTATGTCACATAACACACCAGACACCTTTCGCCAGCTGTTCCAACCTGCTTGGACCCGTTTCTTCACTTCCTGACCACACTCTCCATCTCTGTATTGTTGACCCCAAGTATTTGAAGTCGTCCACCATCGCTATCTCTTCTCCCTGTAGCCTCACTCTTCCCCCTCCACTTTTCTCATTCACGCACATATATTCTGTTTTACTTCGGCTAATCTTCATTCCTCTCCTTTCCAGTGCATGTCTCCATCTTTGTAATTGTTCCTCTGCATGCTCCCTGCTTTCACTGCATATCACAATATCATCTGCAAACATCATGGTCCAAGGGGATTCCAGTCTAACCTCATCTGTCAGCCTATCCATTACCACTGCAAACAGGAAGGGGCTCAGAGCTGATCCCTGATGCAGTCCCACCTCCACCTTAAATTCCTCTGTCACACCTAAGGCACACCTCACCATTGTTCTGCTGCCCTCATACATGTCCTGTACTATTCTAACATATTTCGCTGCCACACCAGACTTCTGCATGCAGTACCACAGTTCCTCTCTTGGTACTCTGTCATAGGCTTTCTCTAGATCCACAAAGACACAATGTAGCTCCTCCTGACCTTCTCTGTACTTTTCCACTAGCATCCTCAAGGCAAATAATGCATCTGTGGTACTCTTTCTCGGCATGAAACCATACTGTTGCTCACAGATACTTACTTCTGTCCTGAGTCTAGCCTCCACTACTCTTTCCCATAACTTCATTGTGTGGCTCATCAACTTTATTCCTCTATAGTTCCCACAGCTCTGAACATCCCCTTTGTTCTTAAAAATGGGAACTAGAACACTTTTCCTCCATTCTTCAGGCATCTTTTCGCCCGCTAGTATTCTGTTGAATAAGTTGGTCAAAAACTCCACAGCCATCTCTCCAAATTGCTTCCATACCTCTACCGGTATGTCATCAGGACCAACTGCCTTTCCATTTTTCATCCTTTGTAGTGCCTTTCTGACTTCCCCCTTAGTAATCATTTCCACTTCCTGGTCCTTCACTCTTGCCTCTTCAACTCTTCCTTCTCTCTCATTTTCTTCATTCATCAACTTCTCAAAGTATTCTTTCCATCTATTTAGCACACTACCGGCACCAGTCAACACATTTCCATCTCTATCCTTCATCACCCTAACCTTCTGCACATCCTTCCCATCTCTATCCCTCTGTCTGGCCAACCTGTAGAGATCCTTTTCTCCTTCTTTCGTGTCCAACCTGGTGTACATGTCTTCATATGTCTCTTGTTTAGCCTTTGCCACCTCTACCTTTGCCCTACGTCGCATCTCGATGTACTCCTTTCGCCTCTCCTCAGTCCTCTCAGTATCCCACTTCTTCTTCGCTAATCTCTTTCCTTGTATGACTCCCTGTATTTTGGGGTTCCACCACCAAGTCTCCTTCTCCCCTTTCCTACCAGATGACACACCAAGTACTCTCCTGCCTGTCTCTCTGATCACCTTGGCTGTTGTCGTCCAGTCTTCCGGGAGCTTCCTCCTCCCTCTTCTGGAAATAAGTGTTCACTACAGCCATCTCCATCCTTTTTGCAAAGTCCACCACCATCTGCCCTTCAAAGTTCCTTTCCTGGATGCCGTACTTACCCACCACTTCTTCATCGCCCCTGTTTCCTTTACCAATATGTCCACTACAATCTGCACCAATCACAACTCTCTCGCTGTCTGGGATGCTCAGAACTACTTCATCTAGTTCCTTCCAGAATTTCTCTTTCAACTCTAGGTCACATCCTACCTGTGGGGCATAGCCGCTAACCACATTATACATAACACCCTCAATTTCAAATTTTAGTCTCATCACTCGATCTGATACTCTTTTCACCTCCAAGACATTCTTAGCCAGCTCTTCCTTTAAAATAACCCCTACTCCATTTCTCTTCCCATCTACTCTGTGGTCGAATAATTTACACCCTGCTCCTAAACTTCTAGCCTTACTACCTTTCCACCTGCTCTCTTGGATGCACAGAATATCAACCTTTCTCCTAATCATCATGTCATCCAACTCCTGAGCTTTTCCTGTCATAGTCCCAACATTCAAAGTCCCTACACTCAGTTGTAGGCTCTGTGCATTCCTCTTTTTCTTCTGACGCTGGATCCGGTTTCCTCCTCTTCTTTGTCTTCGACCCACAGTAGCTGAATTTCCACCGACGCCCTGCTGGTTAGCAGTGCCGGGGGCGGGCGTTGTTAACCCGTGCCACGACCGATCCGGTATGGGATTCTTTAGATGAACGCTCATATTTGTTTGGCACAGTTTTTACGCCCGATGCCCTTCCTGACGCAACCCTCTGCATTTATCCGGGCTTGGGACCGGCCTACAGAATGCACTGGTTTGTGCCCCCATAGGGCTGCATTCAGGTTGGTAGCACCTATTACCGTAATATATAAATGTGTAACATAAGACATCAAATATCAAAAATTTATATGTATACCTTTTTTTTTTACCATTCTATGTACCTGTATGTATACCTCCACAGATGCTTTGTTTGCCTTGAGGATGCTCATGGAAAAGTACAGAGAAGGTCAGAAGGAGCTGCATTGTGTCTTTATAGACCTAGAGAAAGCCTATCATAGAGTACCAAGAGAGAAACTGTGGTACTGCATGCACAAGTCTGTTGTGGCGGAGAAATATGTAAGAATAGTACAGGACATGTTTGAGTGCAGCAGAACAGCAGTGAGGTGTGCCGTTGGTGTGTCAGAAGAATTTAAGGTGGAGGTGGGACTCCATCAGGGATCCGCGCTGAGCCCCTTCTGATTTGCAGTAGTAATGGATAGGCTGACAAACGAGGTTAGACTGGAATCCACTTGGACCATGATGTTCGCAGATGATATTGTGATCTGCAGTGAAAGCAGGGAACAGGCGGAGGAACAGATAGAAAAATGGAGGTACGCACTGGAAAGGAGAGGAATGAAGATTAGTTGAAGTAAAACAGAATATATGTGTATTAATGTGAGGGGCGGAGCAGGAGGAGTGAAGCTTCAGGGAGAAGAGATAGAGAGGGTGGATGACTTCAAATACTTGGGGTCAAAATAGTTAGCAATGGGAAGTGTGGTAAAGAAGTGAAGAAACGGGTCCAAGCGGGATGTAACAGTTGGCGGAAGGTGTCTGGTGTTCTATGTGACAGAAGAGTTTCTGCTAGGTTGAAGGGCAACGTTTATAAAACAGTGGTGAGGCCGGCAACGATCTATGGATTAGAGACAGTGGCACTGAAGAAACAACAGGAAGCAGAACTTGAGGTAGCAGTAATGAAGATGCTGAGGTTCTCACTTGGAGTGAACAGGTTGGATAGGATTAGAAACAAGCTCATTAGGGCGACAGCCAAAGTTGGATGTTTTGGAGACAAGGTTAGAGAGAGCAGACTTAGATGGTTTGGACATGTTCAGAGACGAGAGAGTGAGTATATTTGTAGAAGGGTGCTGAGGATGGAGCTCCCAGGCAAAAGAGCGAGAGGAAGACCAAAGAGAATGTTTATGGATGTGGTGAGGGAAGACATGAGGGCAGTTGGGGTTAGAGAGGAAGATGCAGGAGATCGGCTAAGATGGCAAAAGATGACACGCTGTGGCAACCCCTAACGGGACAAGCCGAAAGGAAAAGAAGAAAATGTACCTGTATGCGACGAAACAATGAGATTGTATTTTTTATTTTTCATTCATACCTAATTATAATGCACTCTATTGACTTTTTAAAAATATTTTTGGAAAAAAATTGCGCATTTTCAAGAAATTACAGTAAACTATTCCTTCCTCCTGATTTTCTCAATTGACATGAACCTTTCCATCTTCAAAATATTTTTAACATTTCGAAAATACCCATACAGCAAAATTTCTGCATTCGACCCATTTTTTTTTTATTTTATACAAGCAAAATTCCCCCAATCAGGACATATTCCTCATTATTCCATCCTCATCCAACATATCTTGACCTGTCCAAACTATTACAACTATTACATATTTTTCATATTCCAAAAGTTCCCATGTGTCATCAGTTCATCATTTTCCCCAAATTTTTCAACTTTTTTTAACCCACAAGTTACCTATTTTATGACATTCTAAATTATCTCCCATTTTCCACTTGTTAAAACCATTCTAACTTCAATCTGTTAATCTAATTTCACTTCATTCCATATCATTCACTTTGATTCCACTTCATTCAATTTCATTTGAATCATTAAACATAATTCTATTATCATTCAATATGCTTCAATACCATTCCACATGATTTCATTCATGATGGCATGGTACATGACTCGTAATCACATCTGCCTCACAATTTTGCACAAATTCACTGTTTCTCACACTTGAACAATTTTCTGTAGTGCCTGTTTGTTTGGTTTTTTTTAATTCCTAATTTCTTTAAAGGGCAAAAGTCTCGCATATAGGCAGTTGGTCGTGGGTACCCCTATCTTATTCTCGAGACAAGCTGGTCTACTTTGATTTTTTTTTCTTTGGCTTAATCTTCCCTTTTTGACCTCATGCTAATAGCCACAATATGACTTCAGAACCAGAAAATCCAATCCAAAATTTTGAGTGACAGAGTATGATGAATAGGGATGTTCAAAGTGTGACTCTAGCACTCCCTGTCACATCTATCCGTCCAGCCGTCTGTCCATCCATCCATCCATCCATCCATGCATCCATCTATCCATCTATCCATTTTCTGAGTCACTTATCCTCATAGGGGGCACACGAGTGCTGGAGCCTATCCCAGCTGTCATTGCGCACGAGGCAGGGTACACCCTGAACTGGTTGCCTGCCAATTGCATAGCACATGGAGAACCAACAGTCGCACTCACAATTACACCTTGGGAAAATGTAGAGTCTCCATTTAATGCGTGTTTTTAGGAATGTGGGAGGAAACTAGAGTTTCTGTCGAAAACCCATGCAGGCTTGGGGAGAACATGCAAACTCCACCCAGACAAGGACAAGATTTCCGGTGCTCAGAACTGTGAGGCCAATGCTATACTGCTGCGCCAGTGTGCTGAATTCCCTGTAATAGTGTTTTCTTTTTGTACAATATGCATGAAAATAATATCAATTTCCCAATGATTAATATCAATCATTAAGTTGACAAATATATTCTTCGGGTTCGGAGAAGAGAAAACAAAACAGATGTTATAAATCATTTGGCAAGAACACTGTTAAAACATTATTTTCAAACCCATGTATGGTTTGTTCATTTAAAAAAAAAATTGCTCTTCCAGATCTTGGTCTGCCCAGCCAGGTCGTAGACATTTGTCCAATGATTCCAAATTTGGAGAGGTCTCTGGAAGAGATCATCAATGTGGCACAGTCTGGCATGAAATATACTCAAGTGCCTCATGTCATGGAGGTATAGTATGTCATCATTGATTTGTCTAATAACTGATCTTAAATAGGACCCCAGTCACTGTATCAAGCATTCAAAACATTTTATTGAGTAAATGTACCTTCTAGTGGTATACTCAGCAGTTTCTTTTATAATTTTTTGTATTTATACAGGTGGTTTTACCAGTTTTGTGCAGCTACATGTCTCACTGGTGGGAACACGGGCCAGAGAATAACCCAGACCAGGCTGACAGTTGCTGTACATCTGTGACTTCTGAACATATCAACATATTACTTGGAAACATCTTGAAGATCATCTACAACAATTTAGGGATAGATGAGGGATCCTGGATGAAAAGAGTAGCGGGTAATCCTGTTGACACACTGAGTGTACATCTTTGTATCTGTTTATGTGTGTGATTGTTTCAAAATCTCCTGTTAAACTGCAGGTCAGCTAGATCTTTTTTGAATTTACAAATTATTTAGGACAAAACACATGCCGTATTTCATTTTTTTTTTTATTTTATATTTTGTAATTACAGTTATCCCTCATTTATCGTGGTGGTTACATTTCAGAAACCCACCGCGATAGACAAAATACACAAAGGAGCACCCAATTAGTTACTGCAATTTTTTATGTATATATGATATGAAATTGTTATACTTATATCAAGTTTCATATTCAGTTCATTATCAATGTGTGATACTTTATACACATCCTGTTATTAATTTTCCTGTGAGGTCATCAGCCACAATGTCTACACAAGCCTATAAAAGGCAGGTGTGTGCTGGTTGAGTAACATGGAAGTCAACCCATGAGGACGTGTGAAAGATGTGTGAAACCAATAAACCATTAATTAATTTGCCTCACAGTGATGGTCATGGAGATGAAGGCACCATGAGGTTTCCTAATGCATCCCAGAATACCTTGTCGTGCTGTTTTATAACTACAACTTTTATACGCATTGCTACTTACTTGCATTTCCTCCATACTATTGGCCCAACCAGTTCTATATTGTTCCATGTTATGAGTATTTACATCAGCTATACCGTACATTGGGCTAGTTATGTATTTCTGCATTTCACATCAGGCCATCATCAAAAGTTACATCTCCCTAATGTTGCAGGGAGAGATTTTCCTCATTGGCAATATGTCTCCAAGACGTCGACCTATCAATAAAAGTTCCATTGCCCTGATGAAAATTACCACCACACGATGTTTTAATCATTCATCAAGCTGATCAGCTCGGTGCTGCATCCGCTTGCCTAAGATCCATTGGAAATCCAACTACTCTACTACCCCAAACAACAACACAGATTGTTTCAGTACATTTATGATCCAGTGTGTTTTAAATAATGTAGTTTCATGTTTTTAATGAAGACACATGTATGGTTGACATTTTATTTATACAGATCTACAACAAACAAAAATACAATAACAATTAATGAACATCAATACAACACAATCAACACCCGATTTCACCTCTTAGTCCCTGAAGAATGGGGGAAAAAACGAATGAGCATGTCACTTCAATATCTAATGTCATTGTGTAAGTTGAAGTAAGAAACCGGAACAACATGTGGAAAGAAAATGAAAAGAAAGTCCAACTATATATATATAATTAAAGAATTGTCACAAAACACAGCTGAGTAGTAAATGAGGTAGACACCGACTGTAGTACTCAGACACGAAAATCACAACAAGAGTTAAGTTACGCCGGTACGGTGGGGGAACTGGTTGGAGCGTCTGACTCCCAGTTCTGAGGACTGTGTGGTTCAAATCCCGGATCTGCCTGTGTGGCGTTTGTATGTTCTCCCTGTGCCTGTGTAAGTTTTCTCCTGATTCTTCAGTTTCCTCGCACATCCCAAAAACATGCATGCTATGATAATTAAAGACTCTGAATTGCCCATATATGTGAAAGTGAGTGTGAGTGATTGTTTATATGTGGTTAACAGTGTGCAGAATGAACATTCAAAACAGAACATAGTAAAGATGAACAATGACAGATTAACATTTTTTATTCATTAAAATAACATTCCAGCTCACAATGACAAAGGGATAAATACCGATAAGGTTATTTTGTCAGACTCCAATATACTTACTGTACGTTGGCCGGAAATCATAATTCACTTTGTAAGAATGTCATAGCTTGAGCCAGGGGGTTGGCCAAAAAAAATTGTGGCAAAGCCACTGGCACGTACAACGTGAAAACTGTGCTTGTGTGGAATCACAACTGTGGACTACAATCCAAACCTCCAATCGAAGCCGGTCATTGCATAGCCTTTATAACCAGTACAAATACCTTTAGTTTCGTACAGTATATGATGACAATGTATTTGCAGAAGAGGTCTCAACAAACCGTGTGAGACTGAAGCAATGGCCATTAGTAATATTTCCTTATTAAATATAGAATGAGGTAGTGAAAAATAGCTGGTGACAGAAATGTATCAGCGGACCTCATTGATTTATATCTCATCCAGCGATCGTTACTGTTCCCACACCCCCAAAACATGCAACATTAATTGTAAACTCTAAATGGCCCCTAGATGTGATTGTGAGGGCGAGATTTGTCTGACTCCAAGTGCCCTACGATTGGCTGGGTGTACCCTGCCTCCTGCTCGTTGAGAGTTGGGATAGGCTCCAGCACTCCCGCAATCCTTATGAGGATAAGTGGCTAACAAAATTGATGGATGGATGGATAATCCTAATTGATTAAGCAATTATTGACCAAAATACATTTCTAAAGTTTAACTGCCAGTGAGGAGGTAGAATACTGTCTGTCTCACTTCACGCATTATGCATAGTTTTAAGTGATCAATAATTCTAAATATTACAAATGTCTGAGAACAGGTGCAACAGGTGATGACCGGTTAAAGCGTCCACCTCACAGTTCTGAGGACCCAGGTTTGAATCCCAGCCCCGCCTGTGTGGAGTTTGCATATTCTCCCCATCCCTGCGCGAGTTTTCTCCAGGCACTAAACATTTGCCTGACTTCGGTGCTGGCAGTGTGGGTTCACTTGCCACTGAATGACAGTATCAATATGAGTTTGAATGCTTCTCCATGTCTACTGTCTATGTGCGGTGTTACTCACTTACGACCAGTTCAGGTCATATTCTGTCTTGTGCTGAAGTTAACAGGGACAGGGTCCAGAATCCTTGGATAAGCAGTGTTAAGAATTCATGACAAGATAATTGATAGTACAGAATTCCAATAGAAAACTATTCCAAAGCACAGATCATCCATCCATTTTCTTTGACGCTTATCCTCACCAGGTTCGCGGGCACTGCTGGAGCCTATCCCAGCTGTCAACACGCAGGAGGCAGGGTACACCCTGAACTGGTTGCCAGCCAATTGGAGGGCACATAGAGAGAAAGTGTCTTGATTGTGTAAATCTATGCGCCGCACATGAAGCAATGTTGTGGAGTATTGGATAGAGCCGATACTGGCAAGACTAGCGGTCCGCTGGCATTCTATGACCCCTCTTACGGTGATTGATATAGCCGTCCAACTATGTTGGCTCACTGTGTGATCTACACACTACACTACCACACCATAACAATATAAATTTATCCATCCATCCATTTTCTTAGTCGCTTATCCTCACAATGGAGTGCTGGAGCCTTTCCCAGCTGTCAACGGGCAGTTGGTGGGGTACACCCTGAATCAGCCAATCGCAGGGCACAACGAGACAAACAGCTGCACTCAAAATCACACCTAGGGGCAATTTAGAGTGACCAATTAATGTTGCATGTTTTTGGAATGTGGGAGGAAACTGGAGTGCCCAGAGGAAACCCACGTAGGCACGGGGAGAACATGCAAACTCCATACAGGCGGGTCGGGATTGAACCCAGAACCTCAAAACTGTGAGGCCAACGCTTTACCACCTGATGCACTGTGCCACCGGTCTATCATAATTTAATAAAAATAATTTGAGCTCAGAAGAACGACTTCTACATCAGTCACAAGCAATCCTATGGAATTTGCCTTTGATTTCCGAGAGGTTTGTGCCCATGAACCAACTCTATGAGAGTTCACAGGTATTTAACTGCAAGGGTGACTTTTAACACCTGATATGCTGCAGTTGTTCTCCAAGTCAAGAGGTGTCACTTGGGCTGTTATTGGCTAGTACGCCACAGGGTGGGGTTTCCTTCAAACTTTTTGGTTATTTCATGTGCCATTTTTAATTTACTTTCTGTAACAAGAAACAAAATCAATAACAATGGTGACAGTGGAACAATGTCTGCTTAAACAAATGGATCTAAATGACTCGATGATATTTACTTATGCTGCAAAATTGATCAAGAAGGCAGCGATGACAATGGTATGTGGAGCAAGGGGGAACAATAAGTACATCATCACAGCTAAAATGGACTAATTACAAGAGATCATGTCCACGGTTTTCTCCGAGCAGATACTTTTTTTGACGTGTGCGCAGTAAGATATGCAGAGATGCTGCACAGGGCAATGCATAGGTCACGTGATGCAATGTGGGCGTTGTCGACCAGGAAAGCGTGGAAGTATAAAGTGACCTTTAAAATACATGATTGCCACTGAAAATGTTAGGTTTAGAGTTTACTTGCACTGCGTCGTTACATGCTTTCTGAAATATGCCCCAGGATTTAGATAAACTTGTTGATAAACTTGTTGATAAATAACCCCGTCTTTTTCCTTCAGTGTTTTCTCAATCAATCATCAGCAAGGCCCAATCCCAGTTGCTCAAGACCCACTTTCTGCCTCTCATGAAGAAACTCCGAAAAGTGAGTAGTGCTTTGGTGAAAGGATACATTTATTTCATGTGGTGCCAGAGCACTAGGCATTGTAAAGGCAACATTGGAATTGATGCTTATTTACTGTATATTAAAATCAGTGAATTACCTTTAGCAGGGCCTTCGCAAAAAACATGAACAAAACAGAAATTATATACAGTGGTACATCTACTTACGAAATTATGAGTAAACCTTTGTGGAAGTCATTTCATAATGTGAATTTTTTGTAAGCAGAAGCATATTTTACATGTAAATAGCCTGATCCGTTGCAAGACCCCCCCCCCCCCCGAAGTGAGCATTCAAAGTACATTATGTAAAGAATAAAAAAAATTATGTTCATTTACCTTTGGCATTGGGTGGCTATGCTAAGAGACAAGAAGAGTGACAGGCTAAAGGAATCATGGGGGACACAGGAGAAGGCAAACATTTGGTAGCCGAGAGAAAATATGTACGAACGTACACATGCACACAACTTAATTCCACTAAAGTTTCTTCGGGCCCATGGTGAAGAAAGATGAATAAAAACACAAATGACAAAACTCACAAAAAAGTTGTACTGTTCCAAAGTGTGCTAACTTGTGACAGTATGTGAAAGCACTGGTTCACGTGTCCATGGGAAACAAAAAGCATCATGGGTAAAGATTGACATCCTTCCAAGCCATTGTGATGGCCGGAAGATACTACGGCAATAGCCAATGAGAGAGCAGCTCTATCGGGCCACAAAAACCAAGATACAGAATGATTACGTTCGATGGAATTTTGGGGAGATGAATCAAGCGCCTATTTTTTTTCGTTCATATCCTGAATTTTCCTTTGTAACTGTAGACCAGGCGTGCGCAGACTTTTTTACCCCAAGATCTACTTTTCAAGTAGCCAGGGGGAATCTGCACTGTGGTCAGATCAGTGTCATCCATTGAAGTTACATGGCTCATTAAAAGATTCAGATTACAGCATTTACATTCCCCATCAGAACATTTTTTAAGAACAATTTTGTGTTTTTGAAAACTTAGATTGAAAATGTCAATGAACACAAAAGGGCAATTTAGAGTCTCCAATTAATGCATGTTTTTGGGATGTTGGAGGAACCCAGAGTGCCCAGAGAAAATCCACAAAGGCACGGGGAGAACATGCAAACTCCACGCAAGCGGGGCCAGGATTGAACTGTGAGGCCAACACTTTCTAGCTGTGCCATCCAACATTCTAACAATAAAACATTGCATGAATTTAAAGCAATGTAAAAGTGTATCATTTACCTTATTGGTGGCGGTGCGATGGATTGAGGGACTCAAAAGTGAAGGAGGACATGTCAAAGTCAACCCTCCATGATCTGACTATTTCTAGTACAGGAGACTTTTTTTTTTTTACTCCAAGATCTACTTTTCAAGCAGACAGCCTTTATGTGCATGCGATCGACGTATCAGCCACACCTGGATCAAACAAAGAGATGGATGATAGGTTAACGTCAACATTCCCTCTAATTTTTGATGTCTGAGCAAACACACTGAGGCCGTGAGCACTCCCTTTGACCACTGTGACCAACATCAGATGCATGCACTGTGGTCAGATCAGTGTCATTAAAGTTACATGGCTCCCTAAAGGATTCAGAGTACAGAATTTACATTCCCATCAGAACATTTTAAGAACAATTTTATTTGTGATTTTGCAAACTTACAATGAAAATATCAACAAATGAAAAAAATACATTGCTAACCAAACCAATCCAACTATGAACTTTATATTTCAAAAGTTGCTTCCAACTTTTTTCATTTTTTTTTAATCCACCATGATATCCTTTGTCTTTTTTTCTTGGTGTAAAACTGAATTATTGCTTGCAAAATATCTGTAGCAATGCACGTTGAAAGCAGAATGATGCTTTCAAGCAGTTTTAAGGTTAATGTTATGTTGCCTCCTATATTTAAAATACAGAATTAGCTTTTTGTGCACTGTATTGTCTATGCTTTCATTCTCGATCAGGCTGTGCCAAAGTGGAATTTTAACACTTCACACCATCTCATCCAGCACTTTCTACTTTGGCTTTAGACCAGACCATTCTCACTCGAAAAAGAGAAAATATCATCATGTTTCACCATTTTTTCTTCTATTATTCACATACTCCAATATTCATGGCATCCTAAAGACACAGCATTTTTTTTTTTTACTTTTTCAATTATTATCGAGATTAAACATCAGCAGCATGTCTATCTCATCTTTGCTCTACGTTCTCCACAGTGTGTTGCTAACTCAAGCAGTGGTGTTGGGCGCTGTCCTTATAAACTACATTGATGGGCTGTGTGAGTACTGTAACATTTCTAATTCTGAGTGTACCCCTTTAAGAGCTGAGGGAGGCGGTGTAAACTAGACAGGAGAGTGTGTGGTCAAGCAGCATGTCTTTGTTTGAGAAATTTCTGTGTGTTCCAAAATGTTAAAAAAAAAAAAGACGTCAGGCTGTCTTTTTTTAATTTTTATTTTTGGCACGCCATCTCGTGATCGCCCAAAACTGCCTAGTGATCGACTGGTCAATAGCGATTGACACATTGAGCATCCCTGCTATAGGCAATATTTTTCCAAGGAGGCGGCTCGTAACCTGATATTTTTGTTACTAGAGACTTTTGGAAGTAGAGGTACCACTGTATTTTATGGGTCCAAAAACGACACCCCAAAACTCACTTAATATAAAGCCCCCTGGAAAGTTGGAAAATACTTTTCTGCAACAGTTTTCATTTCATTTTTTCAAATCTTGTGATGTAGAAAGCAGCTGTTGTGCTGGTGGATGAGGAACAAAGAAAGGCAGAGGGGAGGGGTGAGATATCAGAAACTGAGCTTCTCAACATGGACCAGTTCTCTATTCTTGTCAGAGACCTCTACGCTTTTTATCCCCTTCTTATAAGATTTGTCGACTACAACAGGTAAAATGCATTTGGTGTTTCTGCCATATGAATGAATGTACTGTAAAATGTATTTAGTGTACTGTAATATTCACATACAATAAGTATTTCATTGTTATTTATGAAAGAAGGAATCTAAACAGGAGGCACGGTGGTGCAACTGGTTAGAGCGTTGGCCTCAGAGTTCTGAGGACCGGGGTTCAGATCCCAGCAACACGCCTGTGGCTGAAGGCGGAAGGCCTTCCGGATTCCTGACACATCTCAAAAACATGCATTAATTTGAGAGTCTAAATTGCCCATAGGTGTGAATGTGAGTGCAACAAATGTCTGTCTCAGTGTACCCTGCGATTGGCTAGTAACCAGCTCAGGGTGGACACCGCCTCCTGTCTAATGAAAACTGGGATGGGCTCCAGCATTCCCGTGACACTTTTGAGGATAAGCGGTTCATAAAATGGATGGATGGACTCTAAACCTAATTGTAATGTAATGAAATTTCTTAAAACTGTTTACTGACAGGGCCACATGGCTAAAAGAGTCTAATCCAGAGGCAGAGGTTTTATTCCAGATGGTGGCGGAGGTTTTCATCTTCTGGGCGAAGTCTCATGTAAGGAAATCATTTAGGAGGGTGTGAAAACATGAACAATGGTTGGCTCACATCGTGAACTAGGCAGCTCTCCCTTAAAATATGTCTCTTTTTCCCTTATACATATAGAACTTCAAGAGAGAGGAACAGAATTTTGTGGTTCAGAATGAAATCAACAATATGTCCTTCCTCATCTCAGATTCCAAGTGTAAGATGTCAAAGGTATGTGATAATGTTCAAAATATGTAGAGAATATAGAAGGCATTTCAGAAACAAAATATTCTCTGTCTCTATATATATGCTGGCCTCACAGTTCTGAGGTACCTGCTCCAATCTCGGCCTCACCTGTGTGGAGTTTGCATGTTCTCCCCGTGCCTGCGTGGGTTTTCTCCAGGCAATCCTGTTTCCTCCCACCAAAACTATGCAACATTAATTGAACACTCTAAATTGCCCATAGGTGTGATTGTGAGTGTGACTGTTTGTCTCTATGTGCCCTGTGATTGGCTGGCAACCTCTCCAGGGTGTACCCTGCCTCCTGCCTGTTGACAGCTGGGATAGGCTCCAGCACGCCCATGACCCTTGTGAGGATATGCGGCTAAGAAAAAAAATAAAATAAAAAAAAAAAAAAAAAATATATATATATATATATATATATATATATATATATATATATATATTTATATACACACACACACACGCAAAGTATATATTCATGGCATTTCCTCACACAATAAGACAGAAAGGTATATGTCATTTACATCATGATTTGTGCTTTTAATTCAGTGGTGTATAGAGGCAAAATTATTTGTTATTGTACATATACAACTTGTAGATATTGTCCCTCTGTTGCCAAAGGGAATAGGTTCCTACCAGGAGAGGAAGAAGTTGAGGAGAAAGGGAGACCGATATTCATTGCAGACCAGTCTGATCGTGGCAACTCTGAAGCGCCTCCTGCCCATAGGACTTAACATATGTGTTCCTGGTGAAAAAGAGCTGATTGCTCTTGCAAAGAAGCGATTCTTCGAGGTAATAAAGGGATAGTGGAAATTTGTTTATGTTTCCATTTTTACCTTGTTCTTTATACAGTGGTGCCTCGGTTCTCGAACAGAATCCGGTGAAAACCAAAACGTTCGAAAACCGAAGCTCATTTTCCCATTAAAATGAATGGAAAATTCAATGATGCATTCCAAGCCTAAAAAATATTTTTTTAAAGTATTTTTTTTAGCTTTTCCTGATAATAAACTGCATAGTAGAAATATGTGTATAGTTTAAATACTTTATATAATTAAATCATTTAAGAAATATATTTATTTTTTGCTTTAGCAGTAGAGTATGCTAGGCGTGCATTGCCGTATCTGTGGTGACTCGGCCTCCAGCCTTGTAAACCTTTTTTTTTTTTTATTAACATAAGTGCAGAAAGATTTTAAACAAGCAATAATGAGGGGGAAAAACAGACTGTTTTTTATTTGCACAGAAAGTACGTAACGTACAAAAAATGTGTCTTGCAACTCGAGGTAGAGTTAATGGAACAAAAGAAAAAAGCAATGCAAAACAACTGTTTCAAATGTCTTTGGTGAGGGTGACTTGCCCCTTTAAAAAAAAAAAGAATCTAATGTAGACTGTTTCTGCCATCTATTGAGCACCTTCCTGGAGTGGCTCATAACAACGTCATTGAAATTTTCCAGTGCTCTACAACATTCTACTTTGTTAGGGTGATGGAGTTCTACAAAATTATGGATGTTCCATTTAGAGCGGAGCGCTTTTATATAGCCACTTGAGACATCCTTCCTGCTTTCAGCCTCATCAGACGAAATCTCCTCCCTTCCTCGCCAACACTATGCCCACTAACTGCTGCTCATTTACGAAAATATGAAGCAACTTTTACACTTCCTTCAAGATCTGTGGCCTCTGGTTGCTTAACACGGTTGCTCCTTGAGCAACATTACTTGCTTTGAGGACATCCTTGTGTTACCAGAATGGTGGAAATCATCGATTTCGCCATGCCATACTTCTTCGGTGGATCAGAAACATGCACGCCAGATTCGTATTCGGCTCTCGAATCCTTCTTGAAGTCAACAGTTTTATGCACCACTTTCCTTTTTTCAGCACCAGCAGTTCCACTTACCTTCTTTGGAGCCATGATCGTGGGTTAATATTGCTCAATTGGAAGAAAAAAAGTCACCCCCGGGACACGTCAGCATGCAGAGGAGTGTGTGGGTCAACTGGTTGCGGCGCCGTTTTTTTTCAGGGCCGGGTTCAAAAGTCCAATAAATCATCATGAGTCAGCTGGTCGGAGCGTTCAAATACCAATTTTCGTTCGAAAACCAAAGAAAAAACATCTCAATTTTTGTCCGAAAACCGATTTGTACGACAATAGAGACCTTCAAAAACCGAGGTACTGTTGTATTTTGAATGCCCATTTTTATTGCCTGCTCCCTGAAACTCATTATATGAAGGTGTTTGTGTGTTCCAGTGATCCTAGCTAAATAGTGTGGGACTTTATGGCCCATGGAAAACATGTCCTTGGTGGGGAACCAGACAAAGCACGGCTCAAATGACCCCTCGTTATGGTAAAGATAAAGGACTTAAGTTTCATTTTCCCGGATGCGGGTCACTAGGGCACCCCTCTGGAGTCATGTCTAGAGGTGGGGCTCGAAGGCTAGTGCTTGGTGGCCAGGACGAAACCCATGGGGCCTGGCTGGGCACAACCCGAAGAGGCAACATGGGTCCTCACTTCCCATGACCTGTGGCAGTGGCCAAGAGATGGGTATGTAGTGACCTGGGTCATGGTCCAAAGTGGTCCAATCCCTGGCTGCAGAAACTTGATCTAGGGATGTGGAATGTAACCTTTACAGGATATTCTGGTCCACTATCTGCTGTCTCAGGAGTGGGAATCAATGCACCATCAACAATGTGGGTAGTTGGTACAGTGCGCGACTGACTTTAACTCGGGATATTGTGAATCAATAGGCTGTATATTTCAAAGACCTCCTCAATTCCACTGACACCCCTTCGCATGAGAACACAGTGTCTGAGACTCTGAGCTGGGTTATTTTATCCCTGGGATGAGGTCACCACGCTGGTTAAAACACTTCTAGGTGGTTGATGAGCTCTGCCCTGAGTTCACTGGATGTTGTGGGGCTCTTCTAGTTGACATGCCTTTTGGACAGTACATCTGGATTGGCAGGCTAGGATGCAGGGACCATAGGATGTGTTCCAGCTATACGGGGATTACACTCTTCAGCCTCCCTGATTTGATCTATTCAGTGGCTCTGGAGAGGAGGAACCATCAGTAAGTCAAATATCAAATTCAGGAGGAGCTGTGTGGTTTTCACCCTGGCTGTGGAGCAGTGAACTAACTCTACACAAAAGTGTCCTCAAAGGTGTGTGGGAATTGAACCAACCAGTCTTCATGTGTTCGATTGTGTCCCTTAGGGAATCCTGTGTGGGAACTATGGCAGGCTGGATTCCCTGGGAGGGGTCTTTTGGTCCCTGTACAACCAGTGTCAGAATTTGCCGGAAGTAAGTTGGATTCATTTCCAGTGAGGTTTGGACTCCCCCAAGGCTGTCCTTTGTCACTGATTCTGTTCATTACATTTATGGATAGAATTTCAAGGCACAGCCGGGGTGTTGAGCAGGTCTGGTTTGGTGAGATTATTATTGCATCGCTACTTTTTGCAGGTCATGTGGTTCTGATGTCTTCATCAAGCCACGATTCCTTACTCTTGCTTGAAGGATTCGTCGTCAACTGCAAAGCGGTTGCGATGAAAATTAGCACCTCCAAATCTGAGGCCAAGGTCATCAGTCGGAAAAGTGGGGAGTGCACTCTATGGGTCAGAGCCGCAAAAGGAGGAGTTCAAGTATCTTGGGGCCGAGATCCACAGGCAGATCAGTTAAAAAAAAATTCGTACTCTCACCTGCACCTGGCTGACATTTTTTTAAAGTCGAATATGTTTGAAAGTCAGATTTTTGAAAACAGTATTGAGTTTTGAGAACAGGTGTTCAGTCATAAACAAGCATTTAACCAGATTTCACACATTTAGTTATGGCAGTGAAAGTAACCTGATACTGCCAGCATTTTTTAAAAACTGAAAATAAACATCCACACAGCAAAACTCAAAATCTTACCAAGTCAGACCCATTGCCTTGTTTTAAAACAGATACATTTGTTTCTAGCTAATTTTCATTTGAAATAATTAGATAAAAAGTTTGGGTTTTCAGTTCAGGGTTTTGGGGGTCTTGCCTCTAATGAGTTTTCATTGGAAATGAAATATTCTGGGATTTTAAGTTTTGTAGGGTATATCAACTTTTTCTTCCCCAATCCCCATGTATGAACATTCACTATCTTGACTTCTCTGATACATGTCATATTGTATTAGATAAACAAGGCAAAAATTCTGATAGCAGTAGTAGCTCCAAGTGCCCAATTAAATTAGCTAATAGCTAAGTAGTATGCACTCGTGCAAGCCCGAGGTGAGTCAATGATTATACATAACAGAGCAATTCAAGAGAAGCCATTTAAGCATCGTGGTGAGATCAACTGTTATTTCATACTGTATATACCTTCGGGATTGTAAATCAAGCAATTGTTTGTTAACAGCTGTGTTTTACGGTTCTGACAATAGGTATGAAGACTATCTGCCAGCAACGAGGTAGATAGTAATTGTGCTACATTTACTCTAGTACATTCAAGTAAAAATTTCCATAAACTGTACTTGTCAGAAGAGTAGTTTACCTAAAGTTTGCCTAAAATTAATCCAGATATTAGTTGGCAACATCGAACGAACACTTGTTTGAGTTTGTTCGTTTGCTTTCATGAGCGTAGCCATGTTGAGGCACAAACACTAGTAACAGTAACACCCCTCCCTTCACATTCTCATGACCTCGCCATATCTCGGAGATTTCAAAATTTCGGCGAGAACGGAAGCCACAAAAGGCAGATTAATCATTAAATGTCGAGTATTTGAATAGCGTTGTGTGTAAACTAATTCATACTTGATCGGCCAGGTACGGCCCCAGCGCAGTGCAATAAACGCAAGTGTTAAAAACACATTCAAGTGGTCATGGCTTGAGGAAAAGGACTTGAACGGAGATTGTTTGAAAGGTCGATAAACCTGGTAAGTCAGTTAAAATCATATGTATATATTTATATATTAACGGCAACTCATTATACTATTAGTATTACTAGATCTATATCTAAGATAGTGAGCATTCTGGTCAAGTGTATCAGTACAACATGATGTAACAAGTTTGAGACTTAAACGTTAATAGTAATTACTACAGATCAACTTCTTTAACATCTTTTGCTGTACGGTGTAGAAATTCTAGGATATATTTTCGTGTATATTCTATAGCTATACGATGATATGTATAATATGGGGAAAAGGACTATTTTATATGTCTTTTTACTGAATAGTTCAATTTATTCTTTTGTCTTGAGATAAGATGGCATATTTTAAGCATATTTTAATGACAAATGGGATTTTGTGCTATCCAGTGATGGGGACACACGGGGCAGAAAATCTGGGCTTGGCCCTTGGGGAACTTAGTTAGGTCTTGGAAATTTTACTTTCAATTTTTGTCTGAATTTGGTTCACAGATATCGCCAAAATGCACCACAGCCATCCATTTAAAAAAAAAAAAAAATTTCCGGGGGTGGGGGGGCATCCCCCCAGAACCCTCGAGCAGGACTTCGCACCTTCGGTGCTTGCATTTATATTTTCAGGAAAGTCCACTTTCATCTCTGTACAAATGACTCTCTTCTTTTTTAGTCGTTTTTTCATTGAGCACTTTCTTACTCTTACTCAGATTAAAATTGGGGTATCTACTTTTTACTTGTTTATTATTTGAGAGTAATTTGAGAGTAACTGTACTCTGACTTGAATACAATATTTGGCTCCTCTACCCACCTCTTCTGATGTACCTTGGTGCCAGGTTGATGTTCCCTTCAAAGGCATTGCATGGACTTTGAAATAAAGTCATAACTTGTTGATCTGAACTGATTTTCATGAGGTTTACTTTTTTTGTAAATGCAAGAGCATATGCTATAACCACTGAACACCCCCTTCCCCAAATAAATTAAATGTATTAAATTAATAATTAATGAAATTAATTAGACAAGTTCATTAAATGGGCTAAGGCAGAATTTGGGTGGTGTAGAGCCCACCCAAAATAGGGCTGACCTCGTCACTGGTCTGAAGCCATGCCTTCAATGATAAAATTGCAAATTACACAGTGCTTGAGCCTTCTGTTTGAAAGGATAAAATGTTATGTTTACAGAAAGATACTGAGGATGAAGTGCGGCAAGTCATTAGAAACAACCTGCATCTACAACGAAAGGTAAAATAAATTAACAGTAATGTTCTAAAATGATGTAACAGAGGATGAATTCTACCAGCATCTTTTTTGTAAAATTATCCACTAAACTATTTACTCAAAATGATGTGATGGATGCACTTTGCATTATTTAGATAACGTGGTATGTGTGTGTGTGTGTGTGTGTGTGTGTGTGTGTGTGTGTGTGTGTGTGTGTGTGTGTGTGTGTGTGCGCATCTAAAGTTGCAGGACCCCGCAATAGGTGGCAAAGAGCCCTGTACAGAGACATTCTAAATAATTGTGATAACACCTCTGACCCCAAGAAGAATGTGGAAAGACTTCTGGACATTGCTCATGTCCTCTTCCACCTTGACCAGGTTATATGTTGTGGCTTACAGTTAATGAAACATAATGAAAATTTGAATAACACAATGTTAGTTCCACAATTATCCTGGTTATTGATATTGCCATTGTATTGCAAAAAGTGAACTTTTTTTATTATAATTTGTATATATATTTTTTTATAAGTACAGATACATGCATCTAAGTGCTAAAACTGCAGTTTTGTTCGGAATGTTAGAAATGGAGTGGTGGAATGGAGCTGAAAGGCAGGTGGTCAAGCAAACAAGACAAGGCAGTAGTGCAGGGGAATCTCCCCCAAAATAAATGCAGGCAGCATGACGTGTGACTATGGAAACATATTGACAATGGAAGCATACACCAGGGGGAAAAAAATAACAGTACCACATTGAACAAAAACGTTTGTCTTAATGCATTAATTTTTACATTATATGATAAATTGAGTATGACATATCATAAGTTTCACATTAAAATGAGATCAATCCATCTAAACGTGTCAGAGTTGACCTTTTAAGGTGATAAATTTCACCCCATAATGCTGCAAATTAAGCAGATGACCATGTAAATAAATGACTTCTTACTATTCCTTCTAATAATGTATCTGTGTGATAATCTGTAACAGTGCATTTTAATTTTATTTTTTTAAAAAAAACTTTCAATGGGAGGTTTGTTAAAAAACATTTCAATCATATTCTGACAGTTGATCACTTAAAAATAATGCTGACTGTCATTTGTATCAAATATTTAGGAAAATCGGAGAAAAAAATATTCATCATAATTTCAAGCAGTGTGTTGTTCTTTTAAGATGGTGTAAAATAGAAAAAAATGTTTTCCTGAGGTATAAACAATCAACAGAAATATTATTTTTTGTTCAATGTCCATCATTCAAGTTACCTGTTTTCACCCATGTAAAGCTTCTGAGTCTTGGTGTCTTTTCAGGTTGAGCATCCCCAGCACAGTAAAAAGGCAGTGTGGCACAAATTGCTGTCCAAACAGAGAAAGAGAGCTGTCGTTGCTTGCTTTAGGATGGCTCCTCTCTACAATCTGCCCAGGTGCATTATATACACACTCGACCACATAGTCATAATGCACGTTGTAAATATTTATATCAGCAGCATGTTACATGGAAATGATTGAGTCTATCCATGATCTCCTCCAATCCAGACACCGGGCTGTCAACTTGTTCCTCCAGGGCTATAAAAAATCCTGGATTGAGGCAGAAGAACACTTCTTTGAGGATAAACTAATTGAGGATCTTGCTGTAAGTTCACATAGCAAACAGTTGCAGTTTTAAAACAAGAGTAGAAGACAAGAGTAGGCCTGTCATGATAATTTCTATATTGACTCATTATTCGATAAATAAAATGGACAATAGTTCTCTGGACTCGATAAATTTCTGGCAGCACGGTGGCTCAGCTGTAAAGCGTTGGCCTCACAGTTCTGAGGTCCTGGGTTCAATCTCAGACCTGCCTGTGTGGAGTTTGCATGTTCTCCCTGTGCCTGTGGGTTTTCTCCGGGCACTCCAGTTTCCTCCCACATCCCAAAAACATGCAACATTAATTGGACAGTCTAAATTGCCCCTAGGTGTGATTGTGAGTGCAGCTGTTTGTCTCGTTGTGCCCTGCGATTGGCTGATTCAGGGTGTACCCCACCAACTGCCCGTTGACAGCTGGGAAAGGCTCCAGCACTCCATTGTGAGGATAAGCGACTAAGAAAATGGATGGATGGATAAATTTATATTGTTATGGTGTGGTAGTGTAGTGTGTAGATCACACAGTGAGCCAACATAGTTGGACGGCTATATCAATCACCGTAAGAGGGGTCATAGAATGCCAGCGGACCGCTAGTCTTGCCAGTATCGGCTCTATCCAATACTCCACAACATTGCTTCATGTGCGGCGCATAGATTTACACAATCAAGACACTTAAGAGAACATTAACAATTGTCTCAACCTAACAACCCAACCTTCCAGCTAATTAGCGAGCGAGTTAAGAAGCTAAAGACCTCATGCTGCTGTGGCGATGTCGTTAAAACATTTGTGCTTAGCTCCATGTTGTTGTGTATATAATATATATAATATGGAAATGTTAACTAATGTATTGAGCTTAACCTCAGTGGCACACATACAACTAGTAGGTGATCACAGGAAACATCAACGTATACTTGATTTACAGGTCACAGGGTCAACTTCAGCAGACCAACCACACAGTAGCTGGGTTGACATGGAGACTTTTTTTTGTCATGGAAGTAATTTCGACTGAAGATCTCGAGTCAACTGTTTATGCAATCTATTTTGATGAGGTGTATAATTGTGCACTACTTTTAAAATTGGAACAGCTGTGTGACATGCGCACTTTGTTGTAAATGTCATATATATCAACATGGAGGTCTGTTGTTTTTTCAGCACACTAATTTGGATTGTATAATGTAAATTTTAAAAATGCTTGATTAATAACAACTTATAAGTAGTTGAAAACAAGATTATCTCATATGAGCTCCATCAGGAGTTGCCATATTTATGCTGTGCGTAAATGTTGAAGTTGCAGTGCGTTTCTGTTGATACAAAGCCTCCGCGTATCTATTCTAAATGGCTATACAGTAATCCCTCGTTTGTCGCGATTAATTGGTACCAGAACCCCCCGTGAAAAGCGAAAAACCGCTAAGTAGCGGGGGTGTATGTTTATGTAATTACCAGAATGTTTAAAATATGTAAATGGTATTTGTACTTTGCATATTTGAGACAAAATAAGTAATTATAAAACCTTGTAAATATATTACATACAGTATTATATATGTATAATATGATTATAAATTATAAGACACCTACTGTATTATATCACTGTATAGTTACCATTCATCACTCAGACACTTGTGCTGGAGGTGCCGCGTGGGTACGAGAATATTTCATCAACAGTAAAGCTTTGGTATGCTGCTGTGATATCACTTCCATTCTGGTCGGGCTGCCGGGGAGTACCAGAATGTTTATTCACCAGCACAGCATTTATACATTGCCCACTTGAGACAAAAATTACGACACCAGAAGTGGCTAGTCAAACAATAAGAATAAAATAACATTTTTATTACAGTACAGAAAGTACAAACGTCAACAACAAATCTCCGCTGCCTGCACATTGTTGTGACGTCACCTCCAGGGCACCGCGGTTACATGAATTCCAACTTGCAGGTATGGCGCCCCCTCCTCACTTTTGTTCGTGAGGAGACTGCAGGATGTGTCTCACTCACTGTCTCCAAATAATTCTGGCCACAGCTTCATGAATCCTCTTTATTTACACAGCACACATGATAAATAAAGCAACTGTGTGACGATAATCAAATGCCAGTTAACATACACAGATTAATGACAACAAAGGAGCATTAAAAGCAATACAAGAGAGCAAATTTGAGAACTTTATGTACAATTAATCAATTTAATCCAACACCCTGAACAAAGACATAACGCTGTCAACAAAATTCTTCAACTCGACAGCTCGTACCAGATTGTCGCACACTTTTGAAAGTTTTCAAACCAACCTTTACCTCATCCTCGAGGGGTTAAATGCTTCATTGCAGCTTGATGTTTACCATATCATTCTTTATGTGGTATGGCACTGATTCATCACTTCGTTATGGCGCCACAAAAGCGTAACTTCTGCGGTCTTTGATCATTTTCAAAAGTTTCACTTTTTTGCCGATCCATCAGTTCCCTCCCCTCCTCTTCTTCTTTGGAACCGGCCCGTTTTTTTTTCCAATCCACTGTCCACAAAACAAAAACAACTTCGTTTTCAGGCAATCCTCTAATTTTGCATCTTTCTCTTCAGCTTGGGTGTTTCGGCAGCAGTTTTAAAGGGGAAATCCAGTGTTTTGTATGAACAGTGTATCCAATAGGTCATGTAATATGTACCCTATTTTTACAATGTGATGTTAAACCCTCTCTCATTTAATAGTGTTTTGAGAAGATTTTTATCGAAAATTAAAAATTTTCAGGTGCGCTGCCATTTTCGCGAGTCACATGACCTAGGTGCGAGGATGTGATGTGTACCGTGCCGCAACAAAGGCTTCTTAAAGTGATTTAGTAAGCACTGTGAAACGACCTGTCTTTTTAGTTTTTTTGCCGGGGGGGTGGTGGTGAAAAAAAAACCGCGATGCAATGAATCCTCGATTTCACCTTCTCTTCTTTTCCTTTCGGCTTGTCCCGTTAGGGGTCGCCACGGCGTGTCATGTTTTTCCATCCAAGCCTATCTTGTGCATCTTCTTCTCTAACAACCACTCTCCTCATGTCCTCCCTCACAACATCCATCAACCTTTTCTTTGGTCTTCCTTTCGCTCTTTTGCCTGACAGCTCCATTCTCAGCACTCTTCTAACAATATACTCACTCTCTCGCCTCTGAACATGTCCATACCATCAAAGTCTGCTCTCTCTAACCTTGTCTCCAAAACATTAGACTTTGGCCATCCCTCTAATGAGCTCGTTTCTAATCCTATCCATCTGGCTCACACTGTGCAAGAACCTCAGCATCTTCATTTCTGCTACCTCCAGTCCTGCTTCTTGTTGTTTCTTCACTTCAGAGTCACTGTCTCTAATTTGTACATCACGGCCGGCCTCACCACTATTTTATAAACTTTGCCGTTCATCCCAGCGGAGACTCTTCTGTCACATAGAACACCAGACACCTTCTGCCAACTATTCCATCCTGCTTGTACCCGTTTCTTCACTTTCTTACCACACCCACCATTGCTCTTTATTGTTGACCCCAAGTATTTGAAGTCATCCACCTTCGCTATCTCTTCTCCCTGGAGCTTCACTCTTCCTCCTGCTCCGCCCCTCTCATTCACACAGATATTCTGTTTTACTTTGGCTAATCTTCATTCCTCTCCTTTCCAGTGCGTACCTCCATATTTGTAATTGTTCCTCCGCCTGCTCCCTGCTTTCATTGCAGATCACAATATTATCTGCGAACATCATGGTTCAAGATGATTCCAGTCCAACCTCGTCTGACAGCCTATCCATTACGACCGCAAACAGGAAGGAGCTCAGTGCGCATCCCTGATGCAGTCCCAACTCCACTTTAAATGCTTCTGACATACTTACGGCTCTCACCGCTGTTCTGCTGCCTTCTAACATGTCCTGTACTATTCTAACATATTTCTTCGCACCAGACTTGCTCATTCATTATCACAGTTCCTCTCTTGGTGCTCTGTCATGGGCTTTCTCTAGGTCTACAAAAACACAATGTAGCTCCTTCTGACTTTCCCTGTGCTTTTCCACGAGCATCGCAAGGCAAATAATGTATCTGTGGTACTCTTTCTAGGCATGAAACCATACTGTTGCTTACAGATACTTACTTCTGTCCTGAGTCTAGCCTTCACGACTCTTTCCCATAACCTCATTGTGCGGTACATCATCTTTATTCCTCTGTAGTTTCCACACTTGTGAACATCACCTTTGGTCTTAAAAATGGGGACTAGCACACTTTTCCTCCATTCTTTCGGCATCTTCTTTCCCGCTAGTATTCTATTGAATAAGTTGGTCAAAAACTCCACAGCCACCTCACCAAATTGCTTCCATACCTCTACTGGCATGTCATCGGGACCAACTTTCTTTCCATTTTTCATTCTGTTCAGTGCCTTTCTAACTTCATTCACGCTTGCCTCTTCTACTAGCCTTGTCTCCCATTTTCTTCATTCATTAACTTCTCAAAGTATTCTTTCCATCTACTTAGCACACTACTGACACCAGCCAACATATTTCCATCGCTCTCCTTAATCACCTTTACTTGCTGCACATCCTTCCCAAATAAGTGTTCACCACTGCCAATTCCATCCTTTTTGTGAAGTCCACCACCATCTGACCCTCAAAGTTCCTTTGCTGAATGCCATCCTTACCCATCACTTCTTCATCGCCCCTGTTTCTTTCGCCAACATGTCCATTGAAGTCTGCACCAATGACAACTCTCTTTCTGTCTGGGATGCTCAGGACTACTTCGTCTAGTTCCTTCCAGAATTTCTCTTTCAACTGCAGGTCACGTCCTACCTGTGGGGCATTGCCGCTAATCACATTATACATCATACCCTCAATTTCCAATTTCATCCTCATCACTCAATCGGATACTCTTTTCACCTCCAAGACATTCTTGGCCAACTCTTCTTTTAAAATAACCCCTACTACATTTCTCTTCCCATCTACTTCATGACAAAATAATTTAAACCCTGCACCTAAACTTCTAGCCTTACTACCTTTCCACTTGAACTCTTGTATGCACAATATATCAACCTATCTCCTAATCATGATGTCAACTAACCCCTGAGCTTTTCCTGTCATAGTCCCAACATTTAAAGTCCCTACACACAGCTGTAGGGTTTGTGCATTCCTCGTCTTCTTCTGCCGACTACGCTGCTTTCCTCGTCCTTTTTTGTCTTAGACCTAGCTTCAACACAAATGAATACGGCTACATATTGGGTACTAAGATTACACAGATGATTTTAGTCCACTGAAGTTGTCTCCAGGGGCGTCCCACGAAGAATGAAAGAAGAAAGAAAAGAAAGAACTAAGGAAAATCTGATCATGATAATAATAATAATAATAATAATTGCAACAACACCAGCAATAATAACATTAGTGATTTACAGTAAAAGCAAAAATAAACAAATGTGAATAAATCAAATGAATAAAAAGTACTCAGGGTGGGGTTTATTTTCATGATTTCAGAGGCATTAAAAAACAATATTATAGTTTATCGTGATAGTTTTGGGGACAATATCTTTAAAAATGTTTATCATGACAGCCCTACAGAAGGACATTTAAATTTTGCTAATTCAGTCTGTGGAATATCATATCATGACTAGATTTTAAAGGAGGCAGATTGCGTACTTTTATCCCGATTTAAAACAGTTTTCTTGTGTCTGCAAAATGTGTTTGTTAATATTCCCAAAGGTTTAAGAATTATAACATACTTTTCCTGTGCTATTTCTTGTTTTGCTCAAAATGGAGGTCGTTGATCATGCAAATGACCCATGGCTCACCCTGCACCATGTGCTGCTGGGTCAGTGTCGAGCACGGCTTTTGTCAGCATGATTACTGAGGGACACAATTGTTTTAAATTATGAAAATAAAAAGTGTGTTCCTCATTGAAATAATAAAAAAGGGTGAATAAATGTGATTAAAAATGTTAATGTGCTCGTTGTTATGTTAACAAGTGCTGAAAATATGCTTCAGAAATCAGGTGAACAAGAGGCATTCGAGGAGATGGAGGGAGTGAAACACATTGACCCCCTACATCAGCTCATCCAGCTTTTCAGTAGAACAGCCCTGATAGAGAAGTGGTATGACACACTAATTTTGCCTGTCCAAACAAGTTTATTTTTTTTTTTGCATAATTTCTAAATCAAATGTTTGTTGACTGTTGAAGTAAACTGCACGAAGATCATCTCTACATGGCTTACGCTGATATCATGGCGAAGGTACGAGTCAAATTTAGTATATCTTTTTTATTTTATATGGTTTATTACTATTGTAATGAGCAAGGCTTGGCCAAGAGGGGCATGGCCAGGCCACTGCTCTGGGCTGTGCCACTTCTGACACCTGTCACAGATGTTTCGCATTAGGCACTGTAATTAGACCAAGCATTTAGTTGGAGCTTTTGTCACTGGTATTTGCTGGTTCGTTGCTTTGTGTTAGTGACTATGCTTCACCGCATCCTGGGTTACTCCGTTACTTTGCCTCTTAGTCACTGAACCTTGTTTCTCATTTTTGGATCCTGCCTTCTTGGACTGTGTAGTTGTGCACCTCTTGAGTTGAGAATAAAACCCACTGAAGATTATGCCTTTACCTGGGAGTCCTGCATTTCAGTCCTCCCCCGCAATGCAGAGTCTTGCCAACTATAGTCCGGATTATACTGTTTATTTTCATGTAATATGATCAATAACAGTAAAGACGTGAAATGAAAAAAAATCTATTTTTTGTTAATTCTGTCACCTTGGTTTTATTCATCATACAGGCAATTTAGAGTTTTTAAGTAATGCATATTTTTGGGATGTGGGAGGGAACTGGAGTGTCCGGAGAAAACCCACGTGTGCACGGGGAGAAGATGCAAACTCCACACAGGCAGGGCTGAGATTTGGACCGCAGTGTGACGGTCTAAGTGCTCCCCCATGCTGAAAAGTCTCCTTGTGATGAATGCGCATGCGTTACTAACAGGGGAACTCTGGGTACGTAGCAGACGCTTACTGGCAAATCTCCTGGTCTCATAGTTCCCCTTCTTGTACATGGAGGGACCTAACATAAATCATAACCTAACCCTAACCTAACCTTAAAACAAAAGTTGATTAAAAAAAGATATAAACATATATGTACGGTCGCTGTGTTCGTCTTTCTGAGACATCCATAGCGGACATGAACACTTGGCGACAAGTTTTCAAATGGCAGATGTTGAAGCATGGATGGGGATGTTTCAGAATGGCCAGAAGTTTACAAAATACACGCGCATGCGCATTACTCACGAAGAGACTTTGCCACACCGGGAGCGCTCATATCGTAACACCACTCCTCAGAACTGTGGGGCAGACACTATTCCACACCTAGGTTATATATGGATACATTTGTCCCTTGCTGAAACAGCCACACTGAGTCCTGATTTCAACTGGTTTTTGATTATTTCAAATTTTAGGCATTCCTAGTAAAGGCAAGCCTGACTTTCAAAGCAAATGGTGTCAGCCCATTGAAATCCACTTTTATAACAGTGATGACAAACGTTTACGTTAATGTTTAATTAGCAGCTTCAGAAAACGTTGGAAATCATGAAACTTAATTTGAGACAAAGCCATTTTGGCACTAAAGGTTTGACATATTATTTTTGAGGGTTTTTTTCTTCTTAGAAACACCTAAGACCTTTTGATGATTAACTACTGTTAATAATTCAAATACTCCTGTCAGTTAAATTAATTGATTTCCTAAAGAACATTTTATGAGCCATGTCTTTACCATTATTGATCAAATTATATTAAAAAGACCCATATATTAAGTCCACACTATGCATTTGTATCTTGTTAAAATTTTCTTTCTCCAGAGCTGCCATGATGAAGAAGATGAAGATGGGGAAGAAGTGAAAAGTTTTGAAGTAGGTTTTCTTTATCATTTGACTTGTTATTGTTATTGCCGGACAAACTTATCCCACCCCCATTTTAATGTCTAGGAGAAGGAAATGGAAAAGCAGAAGCTGTTATACCAGCAGGAAAGGCTGCATGATCGTGGTGCTGCTGAAATGGTACTTCAGACCATTAGTGCCAGCAAAGGCAAGGGATTTTCATTTGTATTCTTCTTAAGTGGGTTTTAAGGTTTATCTGAACAATTAAATAAAGAGCCTGATAAATAATTGCAATCCAATGATACGTAGCCTCCATAATGAGAAACAATCGTGATCCAACACAAACCTTTTTATTTACCGGGACGTCAAGATTCATGGGGCCAAACAAAGTCTTCCACTGCAGTGGGATCTAACACGTGCATTAACTGAAAAGCAAAAGGTGTCTGCGTAAAAACAGTCTATGTGATTCCTTTGAACCAGGTGAAATGGGTTCCATGGTGGCCTCAACTCTAAAATTGGGCATTGCAATTCTCAATGGAGGAAACTCTACAGTACAACTGGTACCATCAGAATTATTTTCCATTATTCTCTCCATACACCACATTTTAAATGTCAACAGTGCAACTAGATTGTCTGATCTTTGGACAGAAAATGCTGGATTATCTGAAGAACAGAAAGGATGTGGGCTTCTTTCAGAGTCTTGCTGGCCTCATGGAGTTATGCAGGTAAACGTTTGTGAAGTAGAACTATGTAAAAAGTTAATCTTTACTGTGAGCTAGTATACATGTATGTTACATTAAAGTACCATTTAACATAATGAATGGACACCCGACTACTTCTATAAACTGGTTTGAAGGTTGTCATTCACTTGTACAATATCAAACTCTCTTTCCCAGTGTTCTGGATCTAAATGCATTTGAGAGACAGAACAAAGCGGAAGGCCTGGGAATGATCACTGAGGAGGGATCAGGTAAAATATATTCCCTATAAATAAATCAGAAAATACTCTGATTGTTACAGTGAAGAAAATACACATTTGAACACCCTGCAAAATTGCAAGTTCTCCCACTTAGAAACATGGAGGGGTCTGAAATTTTCATCGTCCATGGTGAGAGAGATCATCTAAAAGGAAAAATCCTGAAATCACAATGTATGATTTTGTAACAATTTATTTGTGTGATACAGCTGCAAATAAGTAGGTGCAAGTCAATAATCGACTTTGTGGTTGTGCCATCGGACTTGTGACTGCATGTCTTGGACACTCGGGTGAAGAGTGGGGCAGATCTTTCAACTGTTCACCACCTGGTGGTGAGTTGGCTCCGATGCTGTGGGAAGATGTCATTCCGACGTGGGAGGCCCAAACGTATTCTGAGAGTCTGCTGGGAACAGCTGTCAGATTCCCCTGTCAGAAGGAATTTCCACTCCCACCTCCGAAAGAACTTTGCTCAAGTCCCAGAGGAGGCGGGGGACATTGAGTCCGAGTGGACGATGTTACGCAACTCCATTGCTGAGGCGGCCGACCAGAGCTGTGGCCGTAAGGTGGTTGGTGCCTGTCGTGGTGGCAACCCATGAACACGTTGGTGGACGCCAACAGTGAGGGATGTTTTCAAGCTAAAAAGTCCTATTGAGCATTTTTGGGCCGTGGAACTCCCGAGGCAGCTGATAGGTACTGGCTGGCCAAGCAGAATGCAGCTTTGGTGGTCACAGAGGCAAAAACCCAGTTGTGGGAGGAATTTGGTGAGGCCATGGAAAACGACTTCAAGATAGCTTCAAGGAAATTCTGGTCCACTGTCCAGCGTCTCAGGAGGGGGAAGCAGTGCACTGTCAACACTGTGTATTGTAGGGATGGGGCACTGCTGACCTCAACTCAGGATGTTGTCAGTCGGTGGGGAGAATACTTTGAAGACCTCCTCAATTCCACCAACACGCCATCCCATGAGGAAGCAGAGTCTGGGTGCTCCGAGGCGGGGTCTTTTATCTCTGAGGTTGAGGTCAACGAGGTGGTTAAAAAGCTCCTTGGTGGCAATGCTCCAGGTGTGGATGAGATTCGCCTGGAGTTCCTAAAGGCTCTGGATGTTGTGGGGCTGTTCTGGTTGACATGCCTCTGCAACATCAAATGAATATCGGGGACAGTGCCTCTTGGATTGGCAGACTGTGATGGTGGTCCGCCTTTTTAAGAAGGGTGACCAGAGGGTGTGTTCCAACTACAGGGCGATAACACTCCTCAGCCTCCCTGGTAAGGTATTCAGGGATACTGGAGAGGAGGGTCCATCGGGAAGTTGAATCTTGGATTCATGAGGAGCATTGTGTTTTTTTTACTGGCCGTGTAACAGTGTACCATCTCTACATCGTCGGCAGGATCCTCTAGGGTGCATGGGAGTTCGCCCAACAAGTCTACATGTGTTTTGTGCACTTGAAGAAGGTGTTCGACCGTGTCCCTTGGGGAGTCCTGTGCGGGGGTTCTTCGGGAGTATGGGGTACCGAACCCCCTGATATGAGGTGTTTGATCGCTGTACGACCATTTGTACAGAGTTTGGTCCGCATTGTCGGCAATAAGTCAGACTTGTTTCCGGTGAGTGTTGGACTCCACCAAGCAATATTCCCTATAATTTCTTACGTGTCTGAGCAAACATACTAAGGCCTTGAGTGCTCCCTTTGACCACTGTGAGCAACATCAGACGTATGCACTGTGGTCAATCAGTCTCATCCATTGAAGTTACATGGCTCATTAAAAAGGTTCAGATTCTATTACCATCAGAACATTTTTAAGAACAAATTTGTGTTTTTGTTAACATAAACTGAAAATCTCAAAAAATACATTACAATACAAATACATACCAAGCCAACTATGAACTATAAATTTTAAAGGTCGCTTCCAGCTTTGTTTCATTTTATTTTTTTAACCCACAATGATATCCCCGTCTGTTTTTCTTGGTGTAAAACTGAATTATTGCTTGCGGAATATCTTTTGCAATGCATTTTGAAAGCTGAATGATGCTCCCAAGCAGTTTTAGGGGTAATGTTACGTTGTCTCCTATATTTAAAATACATAATTAGCTTTTTGGCCAATGTATCATCTGTGCTTTCGTCTCAATCAGGCTGTGCCAAGGTGGAGTTTTAATATTAGACACCATCTCATCCTGCACTTTCTCCTTTGGCTTCAGACCAGACCTTTCTCACTTAAAAAAGAGAAAATCTCGTCCAGTTTCACCACTTTTTCTTCTATTATTCACATACATGTGTTTGTAATTATGAGTGTACCCCTTTAAAATGGAGGGAGGGCGGTGTCAGGTAAACTAAGAAGTAGAGTGTGTGGCCTGGTGTGGCTGTGCAGCAGGTTTTTGTGAGAGGTGTTTAAAAAAAAAAAAACATGTCAGGCTGTAGTTCACTGCGCTGCATCTAATTTTCTCTGTGCTGATAGTGTGCGACAACTGCGCAAATGCGCACCTTAGAGGGAACATTCCCGCCAAGGCTGCCCTTTGTCACCGATTTTGTCCATAACATTTATGGACAGACTCTCTAGGCACAGCCGAGGCATAGAGTGTGTCCGGTTTGATGGCCTCAGCATGCATCTCTGCTCTTTGCAGATGATGTGGTTCTGTTGGCTTCATCAAGCCGTGACCTCCAACTGTCACTGGAGCGGTTGAAAGCAGAGTGTGAAGTGGTTGGGATGAGAATCAGCATCTCCAAATATGAGACCATGGTCCTCAGTTGGAAAAGGGTGGCGTGTCCTCTCCGGGTCGGGGATGAGATCATGCCCCAAGTGGAGGAGTTCAAGTATCTTGGGATCTTGTTCACGAGTGAGGGAAGAATGGAGCGGGAGATCGACAGACGGATCTGTGCAGCATCTGCAGTGATGTGGACTTTGTACCTGTCCGTTGTGGTAAAGAGGGAGCTAAGTCGAAAGGCAAAGCTTTCAATTTACCAGTCGATCTCCATTGCTACCCTCACCTATGGGCATGAGCTGTGGGTCGTGACCGAAAGAACGGGATCCTGGATACAAGCGGCCGAAATGAGTTTGCTCCACAGGGTGTCTAGGCTCTCCCTTAGAGATAGCGTGAGAAGGTTGGTCAACTGGGAGGGGCTCTTTGTCGAGCCGCTGCTCCTCTGCATTGAGAGGAGCCAGATGAGCTGGCTGGGGCATCTTATTCGGATGCCTCCTGGAGCCCTGATTGACTCCGCGGAAGACATCACTGTGATGTCCCAAGCTGTCTTCAATCAACATCTGACATTGCTACAAGCCAGTGGCCGTGAGGTCCAACTGGAATGGTGCGCCCTATCTGCGCATTTTCATTGTCGTTTATTCATTTTCACTAAACACCTTAACAATGCTCCACTGGACAATTGGCCCCATGACGTTCGTCCATCCGGTCCACGCGTCACCAATTGAATCTGTCCGACTGCTTCATCAGCCAAGACTTGCTTCTAAATTAATTTCGTTTTAATCAGAACCAATATACATTACACCTGTTAAAAAAAAATAATGAATAGTCATACAACTGTGCCAATATTTAATATCTATAGAAGTGCCATTTTGGGAAAGAGAGCTTGTGTCTGTTTTATTTAGTCTAAGTTATTTATTGTTCTGCATTACAATGTCAATGGTCAGTATTCTTAGAATTAAAATTGAATTGTTCTTTAAAAGGATGTACTTGAATTATTATGCTCCAATATGCTGGTTTAGTGGTATTTAAAGTTTATGCTGTAAATTCAAATTATTTTATCTTGTCAAGTGGTACCATGTCTCTTTTTAAATGTGTAAAACTTGAGGACAAAGTGACAGAAAACCTCTAAGTCTCATAATCTGAAGGTTTATACAGGAATGAGGCCAGAAGTCTTTTGTCAAATCCAAACATACATGTGGTGGAATTTAGGAGAAAATTTAAGGAATTCTAACAAAAATCTTCTGGGGAATCATCCAAAGAAAAACAAAACAAAGGACAGACAAACATTGGTAAAGGAAACTGAAATTCTGATGTGAGGGTGGAATGATCTTGCACAGTGACCGTGCCCCAAGTATTTGAAGCCATCGACCCTTGCTCTCTCTTCTCCCTGGAACGTCATTCTTCCCACTCTACCCCTATCATTCACACTCTTATATTCTTTGTTGGTTTTGGCTAATCTTCATACCTCTCCTTTACAGTGCAGGCCTCCATTATTCTAATTGTTCCTCCACCTGCTCCCTCCTTTCACTGCAGATCACAATATCATCTGTGAATATCATGGTCCAAGGGGATTCCAGTCTAACCTCATCTGTCATCTTATCCATCACCACAGCTCAATATGATTGTTTGCACAGTGCTCCTTGAGATGTTTATAGCTTGGGAAATCATTTTGTATCCAAATCTGGCTTTAAACGTCTCAACAACAGTATCTCGGACCTGCCTGGTTTGTTTCTTGGTCTTCATGATGCTCTCTGCACTTTAAACAGAACCCTGAGTAGGTGCATTTACACAGAAACTTGATTACACACAGGTGGATTCTATTTATCATCATCAGTCAATATTGGATCATTCAGTGATCCTCACTGAACTTCTGGAGTGTGTTTGCTGCACTGAAATTAAAGGCGCCGAATAATATTGCACACCCCACTTTTTAGTTTTATATTAGTTAAAAAAGCACAAGATATGCAATAAATTTCATTCCACTTCACGATTGTGGCCCAGTTGTTGTTGTTTCTTGACGAAAAAAATCATTTTATAGCCTTATGTTTGAAGGCTGAAGTGTGACAAAAGGTTGAAAAGTTGAAAGGGGCCAAATATTTTCACAAGGCACTGTATATTAAGCCTCGTGTTGTGGGTTTCCTGTAGGTGTGCATGTGTGTTGTGTGGGTTAGACGGACTGTGCATGCGTGTTTTAGTGTGAGTGAGAGAATACCGAAAGTTGACTCAAGGCAACCGTGAACTGTTGTGTGCCAGAAAGTAAAATAAGTGAGTATACAGCAAGTTGATGCTTTATGGATTCTCCCGCCATTGAACTTTGGAGTTTCCTGCATCTTACGACTACGGACCGGTGACCAGAGTAGGAACGGTTAACACTAGAGAAACCATGGGGTCACAATTTTAAAAGAGGATGTGAATGTCTTGAGTTCTCTAAAGTTAATAGTGCATCCATTATTCACATATTTTCATTATTCATGGGAGTGTCAGGAACGTAACCGCCTTGAATAACATGGGAACACTGTACTACTTTTTCCTCCCATTTACTTGTCTGTATTGCTTTACACTGTGCTGTCTGCTCCAATATTCTGTTCCCTGACTTTTTTTTGTGAATATATCTCTTTGTCTGAATGACTCTGATGTGTGTGTATTGTTTATCAGCACACACATGTCTTTGGAATTACCTACTTTATGTGTGTCTGCATGTATTTCTTTATCTGTAAATCTGTGTTGTTTTGTGCCGGTGTTGTCTGTGTTTTTTTCTCTTCGGAACAGGTGAGAAGGTTATCCAGGATGATGAGTTTACCTGTGACCTTTTCCGCTTCCTTCAGCTTCTCTGTGAAGGACACAATTCAGGTATTTTTGTAATTTCACCGTTTGCAGGGCAACAACTATACTAATTAACGTTCAACTGGAACTTGACCAAATCTGTTTGTTACAGATTTCCAAAACTACTTAAGGACTCAAACAGGGAACAATACAACTGTCAACATAATCATCTCGACTGTTGACTACCTTCTAAGACTACAGGTTGACACCCTTAATTTGTGTTTATAAAGTTAACTTTACGTAATTTAGAGAACAGTTGTTTTTATCATGGGCCACGTGTTAGTTATGGTTGCCCCCAAGGGGTTTATAAAGGTTATAACCACATAAGTAGCCGACATAACATCTCAACAAAATACATTCACCAGTGGTGTAATGGTATGCCAGACAATTACAGTTGAATAAAAAAAATCAATTCAATTTACCAGCACAGTGGATCAGCTGTAAAGTGTTGGCCTCACAGTTCTTAGGTCCAGGATTTGAGCCCGGCCATGCCTCTGTGGAATTTGCATGTTCTCCCTGTGCCTGTGTGGGTTTTCTTCGGGCACTCCAGTTTCTTCCCACATCCCAAAAACATGCAACATTAATTGGAGAGTCTAAATTGCTCCTAGGTGGGATTGTGAGTGCAGCTGTTTGTCTCGATGTGCCCTGCGATTGGCTGGCAACCAGTTCAGGGTGTACCCTGCCTCCTGCCCGTTGACAGTTGGGATAGGCTCCAGCACTCCTCTGACCCTCTTGAGGAGTAGCGGTTGATAAAATGAATGACTGGAGGGATTTTAAATTATTAGATACATATTTGGACTTCTTCTCCTTTCAGGTTGTCCCATTAGGGGTCTCCACCGTGCATCATCCTTTTCCATCTCAGCCTTTATCCTGCAGTTTCCTCTCCAGTGGTAGTGGTGTTGGTGGGGGCGGGATGGGGGGTGGGGGGTCAACATTCCCCCTCCTGAAATGAAATGGACTCAAAAGCGTTTTATTTTTGTAAAGTTCGTGGGGTATTGATTGTTATTTACCTGGCCGGAGTTTTGCTGCTAGTCTGGAGAGCCTGGCAGCTGTGAGAACTAGCAGCAGTCTTCTATAGTGATCCAAGAAGGTGTAAGTTTCGTGAGCGAAAAGTTAAAAATCTTGGAATCACTTTGCATTGAACATAAACAGGAAAAGATATTGATCCGAGTTGTGTTTTAACTAAATTAAAGGCATTTAAAATAATTCAAGAAGCTGGTTTAAGAAGGCAGGGTTACGTCAAGTCAGAACCCAACATTCAGCCAATCCAGTTACGCTTTTTTAGTATGTGACGTCACATGACTAAGAAAGCGTAACTGGATTGGCTGGTTGTTAGTGAATTTCAGACATCGAATTGTAGTAAGTTGAATTTCAGACAGCGAGTTGTAAGCCAGTTGAATCTCAAGAGACTGAAAACATTGCGTTTGAATTTTAAAGGTTGATTTTTTTTTTATATGGCGAATTTTTTAACATTGAAAATTTAACTGAAATACAGCTATTGCAAATGTGATCACTTTGAAATAATAATGTGAATTTTACAACATAAAATTTTCTGCGATATTTTTAATTCAAATTTTGGTGGCACATATTTACTTCCATATTCATTATTTAGGAATGCCATCCATGACATCTTTCGGACCCTAAAATCATGACAAATCCATTCTGAACACAGATCAGACCCAAAAACAATCTCATCAAATGATTTTATAAGATTTAAGATTGTTGTTTGATCCTGAATGTCCAAAATCAGCACAAAAACAGACTGATTATCTTTATATGTGTACCAGGCAAGACATTTCAGCTCTCATTTGAGCTGGCTTCATCTATTTATGCAACAAGGTTTACTTTATTTAGGACAGAACGAGCCTACTTCTGTCTGTTTTGTCATATTCACAGGTAACTTTAAACACAAAATAATGCAAAAATACGGAAACATGTGAGGGACATAACTTCAAATGATAATGAAAAAGGTCAGAAAATAAGAAGAGATAGCGAACTAAAGAGTTAAGTGCTGTCGCATTAATTTGAAACAGAGTTGTCCATTCCTACTGTATGTTCAAAAGGAAGCAACTGTTCATCTTTCCTTAGCTCATTGACATATTCCAATAAGATTAAGATCCCAGAAAGGTTACGCCTCTCGTGACTCTCATAATGTCTAGCATTTTTTTTTTCCAATTGTGTTTTTTATTCATGACAAAATTTTATCTGAGGGTTTCATTGGGGGGCTCGAACTTCAATTCATTTCAATTGGCAAATCTGATTTGATATACATACAAATACATTAAAGTTAGAAGCTTTGTTACAGAATTTATTACATCCATCCAGCCAGAACATAAATTAATGTACCAATAGAATTAATTGTTTTTCATTACTTTTGCACTTTTCCAAGAAGAACCTTTTTGTCTAATCTGGTCATTTTGAAATTTGCTGCTCTTCCTTTCATGTTGTATGCATGTTTTTTTTCTTTGACGTGGAATTTTTATGTGGACCTCTGATTACATTTTAGTTTACTTTTTTTTTTTTTAACTCTACCTCACTTTATCCTATCTGTTACTTGACTCTGTTTTTAGGAGTCTATTAGTGATTTCTACTGGTATTACTCTGGGAAAGATATAATCGATGAGCAGGGGCAGAGGAACTTCTCAAAGGCAATTAATGTGGCCAAGCAGATTTTCAACACGCTCACAGAGTATATCCAGGTACAACCATCTTGAGAAGTTTATCGAACTTCTTGAACGATCTACCAAAAACTATTGTATGTCGTAAACTATCACTGCAGGGGCAGCTTTTAATTTATATAAACACTTATTTGAAATAGAAGTTATCATATGTTTATTCAACAAACATATTTCCAAACAAATTTCTATTTAAAGCTATGCTGACTTTTTTTTTTTTTTTTTTGCTTGTAACAAACTGTTTATCATCCATAATATTTCAGGGTCCATGTACTGGAAATCAGCAGAGTTTGGCACACAGTCGTCTGTGGGATGCTGTGGTGGGCTTTCTCCATGTTTTTGCACATATGCAGATGAAACTGTCTCAGGTATGTTCTGGTTAAAATGGAAAAAGACGCCGATCGAACTTGAAGTGAGGATTTTTAGGATTTTTTTTCCCTTAACTTTAAATTCTTGTAATAGTGGTATACCAGTTTACTTTCTTTATATAGAGCTCGTGCACCGATGTCATAAAATCATGTGACATCGCCATATCGCTGGTCAGGCAAAGCATTGTTGCAAGTTAATTCCGTTGAGACGAAACAAAAAAATTTCATTGCACGACATCCAGAGTTTTGTCCGATACCGTTAAACATTTAGAAGGTGATAATAAATGAAGGCATGTGGTAAAATTAGAGACAATTGGCACAGAGGACCCATATTTAATGCCGAAGTCAATGTTTTCGCAGATAAGAAATTGATGAGAAATTGGACCGTTAATTCGATTCCGCTTGTCTTGGACAGCTGGTTATACACATGTATCTGTTCTCAATCGGGAATAAATCCCACATTGGGATGGACCCACTTGGATATTTTCAATACAAATACCAATATTTAAATACATGACACCTGGTTTTACACAACTTGCATTCATTAACTATGATTGCGAAAAAACTTTAGTATAGGGAGTCGTCTCCTACCATATTGCGGCCACACGTTAACCTCAGTAAACCTCTCTGCGAAAGACTTTTTTTTTAATACGCATTGTTCTCGAATGAGTCAACTTGGCATTTTAAATACCTCTTGGTAATTTGAGATTGAGAAGAATAATTTGTATCTGAAATGGAGTGATTGCTACACAGAGGCATGTGTATTTGGTTGGGCACCATCCATCACGTTTAATTACTGAAATCCATCAATCTTTTCTGGTCTTTTCAGCTGCTATTCTATAGAATGATCTCTTTGAAGGTCTGTCTCGTCTGTTTTGACAACCAACAGCACAAAAGGACTCGGGTGTTGTGAATATTCTGCTTCTGTTCAATGTCACCCACAATATCGAGCAGCTCTGTTTGACCAGCAATTTGGCGCTGTGAAAACAGTGACATCACGTGCACAAGCTCTAAACCGGTATACTTTCTTTACATACCTATATCTTTCGTCAATCTAGTGTATCTGTATCTTTCATCCATACAATATATGCATTCTTTTCTATTCTCGACATTACAGTGTAATCTCGGTTCACAATCTCAATTTATTCCGTGACTTTCGTTACCCCAAATATTTGCAACCGAAGCAATTTTACCCATTAAAATGAAAGCAAAACAGAAAAAGTCCATTCCAACCCCGAAAAAAGCCACAGATGCCTACACATATGGTCAGCAAGCGCAGTGGACGTCCACCATCCAAAGCAGATGCCTACCACAGCAAGGAGCGGATGAGAAGCCCTATATCCATCTCATGCCGCAGTTGAGCAGGTCGCAAAACCAAGCCCCGAGTGTCCCACCGAGCCATTGGAGCCCGTTTGAAAAGACCCACCCACCCACTCTGTCTGCTTAAAGTCCCACTGATACCAAAAGCATGATTTTTAGCATGTTTTCAAATTTTTTAAAAAAGGCAGCTGGAATAGACTCATCGATAGACTCATAGATTTTGACGTATATGGATTTTTGTACCTCCCGCAATGAAAATCCTCTCGAGGGATTTGTTTTGGAGAAGAATCAGGAAGTGACGTTATTAGCAGACGCCCACTCAGGCAGGTTCATATGTTTATACCAGTTTTACCTGCAGGAAGGTAGCTCTTTGTTCCTTCATCCTAGCCAAAATGCCAGCTCATTGTATTGCTGGATATTGGTCGAACACTCGGGAGGATGGATTAACTCTTTATACTTTTCCAAAAGACCCGGTTCGTCATGAAAAATGTATTGCACAGGTGCAAAGGACGAGAGCTTCGTGTGTTCCAAATGACCAGTAGGTGTGTATATGGTTATCAAAAAAAAAAATAGTTTGGGGGGGACAACGTAATCCTTCTTTCGTTGCCCGCGGCGCCAGGCCGCGGTGGATCATCACAGTGCCAGGCCAGGGTGGCTCATCGTGGCGCCGGGCCAGGCCGCTTTACAGCGTTGTCGTCGCTCGCGGTTGAGTACGCTACATACTGTCATACATATTGTTGGGGCATCTGTTGGTTGTTAGAAGTGATCTGCATATCATCTAAATATACCTCGAAACGATATGGTAATATTGCCCCGGTCACTTCACTCAACTGTGAGATGTTCTCTTTTTCAAAAAGAGCTTCCGTGTCAGAAGGGGCATCGGAAAGCAAGAGCTCACCAAAGACCGGCAGAACTGCAATACTATTCAGGCCTTCCTAATTGCACGATCACTTGCATTTTTTCACCTGTTTTGGAGCCACACTGAGAAGTCAACTCATTGAGAACTCATGGAGAGCAATGAAACAAAAAGATATTTATCTGTATGTAAATTATGTTGGGAATGTTCCTTCATACTGTATGAGATAAAGAACAATAGTGTTTTACCAGTAGTTACTTTAACAGTAAGTGTACTGAAGAATAGTTCACAGAGCAAAGCAATATTTGGGTACAAATTTTGAAACCAATTTGTTCATGAGCACCAGTGTTTGTCAACCAACATTCCACTTTACTTGTCTTGAATGGCTATTTGCCTGGAAGGCTGGGAGAAACTTCAGGGTGACATTTTTGTGTTTTTCCCCTACAGGACTCTAGTCAGATTGAGTTGCTAAAGGAACTGATGGATCTTCAGAAAGACATGGTGGTCATGTTGCTTTCAATGATGGAGGGTATGACTGTCATCTTTGTACTCATGGGTTCCATAGACTCAATGGGAGGGAAAATTACATTATGACAGTTATGTATTGATTTACTGTTTACATCTTTTATGCTGTATTGTTTTTAGATTAACATCAAGTGTTGATGTAATCAAATTAAACAAAAAATCTGATTCATATAAAATAAAACTATTTATTGAATTTGGATGCAAAGTGTTGAGAGAGAAGACTGCACAGCACAGTAATGTAACTTACCATCGCTAACCTAACAATCATCTCTCTCGAAATGTTAGTTGTGTTTTGTTTTATATCTGCAGGGAATGTAGTTAATGGGACCATTGGAAAGCAGATGGTTGACATGCTGGTGGAATCATCGAACAATGTAGAAATGATTCTGAAGTTCTTTGATATGTTCCTCAAGATGAAAGATGTCACCTCTTCTGATGCCTTTAAAGAGTATGACCCTGATGGAAAAGGCAAGTCTGTTTTCATAAACTGAATGTGAAGTGTATGATGATTCTAATGGCATTGATTAATGAATGAAATGAAAGGTGTAATATCCAAGAGGGACTTCCAGAAGGCAATGGAGAACTATAAGCACTACACCCAGTCTGAGACTGATTTCCTTCTCTCCTGTGCTGAAACTGATGAAAATGAGCTCCTGGACTATGTCAAATTTGTGGAGCGCTTTCATGAACCAGCTAAGGTAAGAAAAAGATTTTATTTTTTTTCAAAGTGCTTTTCAACCTGTAGTGTGTAATTTACAATGTGCCCCATTTACATGTAAAGCTGGGGCCGCAGTATCTCAGTCTGTATGGACTTGGGCTTTGGGGAATATGGGTCAGAGCTTCATTACAGACATAATGTAAAAATATTAACTAGATGTTGGAGAGACTCTAGTCTGCTTCCTGGCTCCTGCTGGGGTACCCTGAAAGGCATCATCATCACCGCGATAGCTCAAGTTGGTAGCTGTGGCTCAGTTTGTTAAGGGCATGGCCAAGCCACTGCCCTGGATGGTGCCGCCTCCGGCTGCAATCCCACAGCTGCACCGCATTGGGCGCTAATTAGACCAGACATTTAAGCCTTGAGAGTGTCATCTACATTTGCCAGTTTGTTGTGTCTCTGTGTGTTGGACTGCGTCATTGTGCATGAGTATGCAAGCGTTTTGTAGTGCTTCCCTTTGTGACAGCGTTTCTGTGCCATCGTAGTCAGGTCTTGGTTTTGTTCATGTTTCTAAGTTTTGCCTCATAGTCATTGGACCTCATTTCATGTTTTTGGATCTTGACTATAGCCTCGCGTTTTTGTGCTTCCGTGTATTTTGGACTGCTTACTTGTGAATGACTTTAGCCTGGAATAAAACCACCCCCAATATCATGCTCTCGCCTTGGTCAAGTTCCATGCCTTGTGATGATGACACAGTTAAGAGAGCGGGTCATCCACTGACCAAATGGTCGGCGATTTGAATCCTGCCTCCAACTGCCCACTATCAAAGACACTGAACAAAATTACCTCCGGGTCATCATGCAGATCAGCATGGTAAATGAGAAAGTGTTCTCAATCGCATTATCTGGTTAAACAAAGGAGAAATAAAATCTTTTGTTTCAGTCTTCATGCACCTTTCATTCAGAGTCTCTTTACATTAATGCTCCTTTGTGATCTGGTTTGTGTGTGTTATGCAACACAAAAGTACAAATTGGACTATAATAAATTCAAAATAAAATCCCGTTAGTAAGTGACAGTGCACATTGTAAAAAAGGTGGTTGTGAATTCCTTGGGTTCAATCTTTTGAATATTTCTTCAAGTTGGTGGTGTAGTATCAAAGTAACACAAACTTGACTACACAAGGTTCCATTTTGTCAACATTTAAACAAACACAAAGGATCTTTGACAAACTATTACAGTTACTATTTTCTTTAGTATGAATCTAGTGAAGCTCCTATTGTTCCATTTGTCTATCGTTACTTTAATAAACCTGTTTGCGTTAGGCAAACATATTATTAAAGTGGCGATTTGGCTGCTATTGTCTTGAGATTTGGTGGTCTCTCAAGTAATCAGGGTTACTACAGTGACAAAAAAAAAAAAAAAAAAAAAAAAGAAAAGCATTCCGTATGGAAACTGCTTCAACTTTATAATTCTAGCCGAAATCCTTTAATTAGTCTAACTACTAAATTTGAGTCTGGGTGGATGGCGCCTCGACTAGGTCAGTTGGGTCAAGTCTCAGGGTACAGAAAGGTCGGTTGCAGTTCATTGCAGAGCACTTTACACTTTTACACTTGGACTTTAACAATGTATTTTCCTTTGTCATTAGTTTTAGATGAAAAATGGTCTGTGTTGTGTTGTGTCTGAACAATATCTGCTGAGAAGGATATGGAAATTCTAAACCATACTGTAATTTAAAGGAGATTGGCTTCAATGTGGCGGTTTTGTTGACCAACTTGTCAGAGCACATGCCTCATGACAACCGGCTGCACACCTTCCTGGAGCTGGCACAAAGTGTTCTCAGCTACTTCCAACCCTACCTGGGTAGGATTGAGGTCATGGGCAGTGCCAAGCGTGTTGAGAGGGTCTACTTTGAGATCAGTGAGTCCAGTCGAACACAGTGGGAGAAACCTCAGGTAAGATTTTAATTCATATTCTTTTTCTTTTTTCTGATCTTTCATGTTCAACCTAGTCAAGTCTTTTTTTCTACATGTAACCAAATTTTAGGTTAAAGAATCTAAGCGCCAGTTCATATTTGATGTGGTAAATGAAGGAGGCGAGAAGGAAAAGATGGAATTGTTTGTGAATTTCTGTGAGGACACCATCTTTGAAATGCAACTGGCTGCTCAGATGTCAGACACTGGCGAGCGCTCATCTGTGAAAGAGGACAATGAGCAAGAGAAGCCAGATGTGGAAAATCCAGAGACAAGCTTCTTTTCAGTTACCACGGTTCACATGGCACTAATAGCACTGCACTTCAGTTTCATGCTATTTATTAAGGTCAGGCTCCTTAATTCAGAACTAAATTTTTAAGAGAGTTGTAGAGTTTCTCAAAATTGTGAATATTGAGATTATTAATAACAGCATTAATCCAACTGTATTAAGTGGACATTGCAAATTCAAGGTTAGTCTTGAGAACTAATTTAAGAAACCTGGGTTAATCGGTTACAAATATCTACTATGCACTATGCCCTTCACATAGCACACTTTATGCCCAAGTAGTCTCATGATCACAAGATCATTTAAAAAATCTTTACATGTATTTAAGCACCATTTTACTAATCAATCAATAAAACTTCTTTTTTTTCTTTTCTTTTCTTCTTTTTATTTTCTTCTTTTTTCTTTTTTGTACAAAACGTTTGTAGCATAGGTTTTTTCTATCTCTGTCTCTCTTTCTCTCTCTCTCTCTCTCTCTCTCTCTCTCTCTCTCCTCTCTCTCTCTCTCCTCTCTCTCTCTCTCTCTAATAATGGTGGTGCAGCTTTAGAGCGTTGGCCTCACATTTCTGAAGACCTGGGTTCAAAATACTGGACCCGTCTGTGTGGAGTTTGCATGTTCTCACCATGCCTGCATGGGCTTTCTCCGGGCACTTCGATTCCCTTCCACATCCCAAAAACATGCATAAATTGGAGACTCGAAATTGCCCCAAAGTGTAATTGTGAGTGCAACTGTTGTCTGTCTCTATGTGCCATGCGATTGGCTGGCAATTAATTCAGGGTTTACCCTGCCTCCTGTCCGTTGACAGCTGGCATACGCTCCAGCACTGCCGCAAACCTCATGAGGCTAAGTGGTTCACAAAAGGGATGCGTTATGAATGTGACCAAAACAATTATTTTTCAAATTGTCTGGATCACAATTATTAATAATAATACCTAATCATTAATAATGTTTGTTTTCCAAATAAATTTGCAATGTTACGTCAGTGTATAATTACTGAATATATAAATAGTATTGTAAGTGCGCCAGCATTAACATACAGGTTGACAGATTCCATCTCATTTCTCAGGTGCTGTCCATGAAGAGTTTGAAGAAGCAAATGAAGAAGCTAAAGTGTATGACGTCAAAAGACATGGTGACAGCACTGGTTTCATTCTATTGGTCTGTATTGCAGGACCTTTTCCATATTGGATTCAGTGTGCTCCGAGGATTTTTCAGAATTTTCTACAATAATATAGGAGGTAATCTGGTTGATGGGGCCAAGAGGATAAAGGTATAGAGTTGACATAGAGCTGTCTATTCATTGTCAACACTTTGAAATAAAACTTAACTAAAATGCCACTCTCCTCAGGTATCTGGGCTACTCACTAAAATGCCGGACCCCTCCCAGGATGGAATCAGGTTGAAGGGGAAAGACAAAGAGAGAAAATCATCTAACAGGAGCTCAGTGAAGGAGGACTTGTCTTACTTGACTGTCAATACCAGTGACACTGAGCTGCTGTCAGACATTTTTGGCCTGGACTTACGGAGAGAGGGAGGACAATATAAAATAAGTCCTCACAACCCCAATGCCAGTCTCAATGAAATTTTCAAAATCCCGCTTCCTCCTCCGTCCCTTTGTGCTACCTCAGCAGCACCTTCTCATGAGCTCAGACAAATGGATCAGGTGAGGATGGAAAAAAATACTTAACAGGTCCAGACACTGAAATGTCTGAAAATGATAAATTCTTATATTCGTTCACTCATTCATTTTCCGAGCGCCTTATCCTGCTTCTGGAGCCTATCTCAGCTGTCAACGGGCAAGAGGCAGAGTACACCCTGAACTGGTTGCCAACTAATTGCAGGGCACATCGAGACAAACAACAGTCACACTCACAATCACACCTAAGGGTAATTTAGAGTCCCCAATTAATGCATGTTTCTGTGATGTGGGAGGAAACCATAGTTACCAGAAAAACTCCACAGGCGGGGATGGGATTTGAATCCCGGTCCTCAGAACTGTGAGGCCAACCCTCTAACCAGTTGTTCCACTGTGCCACTACTATAATAATAGTAATTTTTCCCCGATGTGTTTTTTTTAAGATTTTACTTTAAATTTAATTTATTTAATTTATGTTTTTTTCCCCCGTGCCTGTGTGGGTTTTCTCTGGGCACTCCAGTTTACTCCCACATCCCCAAAACATGCAACATTAATTGGATACTCTAAATTCCACCGAGGTGTGAGTGGGAGTGCATCTGTTTTCTCCATCCATCCATTTTCTTAGCTGCTTATGCTCACAAGGGTCGCGGGAGTGCTGGAGCCAATCCCAGCTGTCAACGGGCAGGAGGCAGGGTACACCCTGAACTGGTTGCATGCCAATCGCAGAGCACTTAGAGTCAACCACCCGCACTCACAATCACACCTAGGGGGAACCAGCAGTACCAAAATCACCAGGCGTGAAGGCAGGCTCGTTAACGAGGCAGGGTTCGGCTCACAGAGTAGCAAGGACATAGGCAAAGGGTTGCGGGAACGTGGCATACTAGTACAACGATCTGGCAAGGACCAGACCGCACACGTGGCAATATATACATGGACCATAATCACTAGAACGAGATGCAGGTAAGCGCATCTATTCAGCAGAGCAGGTGCGCGCCGCATCGGGAACAGAGACACCCATGTCACCACATATTGACGGATTTTGCTCACTTGACTACACTTTCAGTGTGTGGTGGAAATGTAAGCTTTTTCTCCTTACATATGCAACCTGAAAATGGTCTTCTTTGTCTCATGGGCCCCACCATTTGGTAACATGCATGCTAACATTCAGTAGTTTGCATGTATGCTCTTCTATCTATGTAACCAGTGTGTTTAATTGTAGTTAATCGAAATATTCACTGAAAAAACCTAGATTTGATTTACACATAAGGCATGTTGTATTATAAAGTGCCATGTCCATTTTGGAGAAAATTAAATGTGCCTTATGGTTGTGAAAATACAGCACATATCATACATACGTGTTTTAAAACTGCATCAATTATTTGTAGATTTTTGGGAGTCACAGGGAGTAACCGCTCTGAAAAATGAGGGAAGAATGTACTTAGTTTATTTTAAAGTACAATATCCATCCATCCATCCATCCATCCATTTTCTTAGCTGCTTATCCTCACAAGGGTCGTGGGAGTGCTGGAGTCTATCCCAGCTGTCAACGGGCAGGAGGCAGGGTACACTCTGAACTGGTTGCCAGGCAAGAGCAGGGCACATAGAGACAAACAGCCGCACTCACAATCTCACCTAGTGGCAATTTTGAGTGTTGCATGGTTTTGTGATGTGGGAGGAAGCCCGGTGGAAACCCACGCAGGCACGGGGAGAACATGCAAACTACACATAGGGAGGGCTGGGATTGAACCCGGGTCCTCAGAACTGTGAAGCCAACGCTTTCCAGCTGAGCCACCGTGCCGCCCTAAATAATTTTAATTTATTAAAAAATTGCCCCGAGTTGTAATTGTCAGCGCGGCTGTTTGTCTCTATCTGCCCTGCGATTGGCTGGCAACCAGTTCAGGGTGTACCCTGACTCCTGCCTGTTGACAGCTGGGATAGGCTCCAGCACTCCCGCGACCCTTGTGAGGATAAGCACCTAAGAAAATGGATGATGGATGGATGGATGGACATTCCAAAAAAGCTGGGACAGGTGGCAAAAAAGACTGAGAATGTTGAGGATTGGATTTACGGACATGTTCCAGATGAAGCCGTAACGCCAGGCTTTCATCTTCTGGGGGGATCACAACATGGAGCTGGCAGGGAAATTGAAAAGCGGTGGGATATGCTTCGATACCCTGGACGTCACACAACTCAGCAAACAATGTAGCCCGCTTTTGGAGTTTCTGTTCTTGAATTGTAAGCCATTTTACTCATCGCATGGGTTTGCCTCGTTTATACACGTCAATGTCATTCACATTCCGCTCCAAGATAGCATGAATGCAGCACTGCTAATGCTCACCGAACAAGTAAACGAGATTGAGAGAGAAAACCCAGACAATCCACTCATGAGCCTTGTAGATTTTACAAAAGCTAAACTCACCCACAAACTCCCTTAATTCGCACAGCACATACAATGTCCGACGAGGAAAAAAAACACTGCATGTGCCCTGTGATTGGCAACCAATTCAAGGTTGTACCCTGCCTCCTGCTAGATAGACTCCAGCAATCCCGTGACCTTTATGAGGATAAGCGCCTCAGAAAATTGATGGATGGATGGATGGATGGATGGATGGATGGATGGATGGATGGATGGATGGATGGATGGATGGATGGATGTCATTCCCCGTACTTCCCTTGGCTCCTCTGATTATTGCTTAATCTACTTAACACCTACATACAGGCAAGAACTTAAGTGCGTGAAGCCATTGGTAAAATGTAGAAACCTTAGAAAAAGTAGACCAATGAGGCAAAATTAGAACATTTTTGACAGCACAGACTGAAGTGTCTTACACAATTCAGCATGGAGTCTAGATGAACACATGTATGCTGTTACTGCGTAAGCAAGTTTCTGTGGGGAGGTGTGTATACCAACAAAAACGTCTCGCACATTCAATAAAAAGCCATGGTTTACAGCCAGACTTGGGAAACTTTGCCTGGCTAAAGAGGTCACAAATTGTAGTAGGGATAGGGCCCTGTACAATCACACTCGAAACCAGGTGACTAAAGAAATAAACATTGTAAAAAGGGATTATGCAGCAAAGATGGAATACCACTTTGGTGCTAACGACTCCAAATCAGTCTGGCATGATTACAATCAATAACTAATTACATGCAGGAATCCCCCACAGTAGACAACTAGAATGGACTAGCCGACGACCTGAACAGAATTTAGAGTAGATTTGAAAAAGAGGTTTTGACTCCACACACCAACCAAGTCGCATCGCCGACCATTTCAACATCTCAGACTCCGCCGTTGGCCATCCATGACGCGACATGAGGTGGATCTTCAAACAACAAAAGATTAACAAAACGGTGGCCTAGACCTTGTGTTCCCATCCTGCCTCAAAGTCTGCATAAACCAACATGCTCCAGTCTTCACAAAGATCTTCAACAGGTCTGTAGAACTGTGTGAAGTACAGTGCCGACCTGCTTCAAATGCTCCACCATCATTCTGGTACCCAAGCAAAAGAAGAGACTGTAGACCTGTGTCCTTGACATCTGTGGACATGAAGTCCCTTGAACTTCTTGTGTTGGACCACCTCAAGAGTTTTCCCAGCTGGACCTAATGCAGTTTACCTACCGAGTTAATGGTCTGCGGATGATGCAGAAGAAGAATCCGGAAGACGAAGGAATACTTTCCATAAGCAGTTGTGAGCGACTTGGATGCTCGATTGATCAGGAAGACGGAGGAATACTTCCATACACAGCCGGTAAATGTATGGAAGTATTCCTCTGTCTTCCCGATCAACCCAGCTGCTGAGCTGCTCACGGCTGTGTATGGAAATATTGCTCCATCTTCCCGATCAACCGAGCGGCCGAGTGGCTGTGCCGCTCATGGCTGTGTATGGAAGTATTATTCCGTCTTCCAGATCAACCGATACTGCTATTTCTTCATCAGATGAGGATAAATCCAAAAAATCAGCGCTGGGCGTAAATGTTGTCCGATGTAATCGAGGCTTTGTTGGGGCACGTAACACGTCACATCCGTGCACGTAGGTCATGTGATTCGCAAAAATGGCAGTGCCCCTGAAAATTCGTAATTGAAAAAATCTTCTCAAAACACTATTGAAATGAGAGAAGACTTAACACCACATTGTCAAAATAGAGTACATATTATATGATCTATTGGATACATTGTCAATGCAAATCAGTGGATTTCCCCTTCAACAACAATCCAGAATTCATTTACATTTTCTTTCAGAAACAGCATTTCAATGTCACCCCACAAATTCTTGATTGGATTAAGACCCAGGGAATTGGGCTGGCCATTCCATGATATTAACTTTGTTGATTTGTCTTTGTTGTCCTCATCAGCATAAGGCAACATGACCTCTTCAAGTATTTTGACATATGCAAACCAATCCATTTTATCTGCTATGCTATAAATAGGCCCAACACCAATGTAGGAAATATATGACCATATCATAATGCTTGCACCACCACTTGCATCACTGTCTTCACTCTGTACTGTGGCTTGAATTCAGACTTTGAAGTTTGTCTCACAAACTGTTTATGGCCCCTGGACCCACAAAAAACAATTTTACTGTCATCAGTCCACAAAATGTTCCTCCATTTATCTTTAGGCCAGTTGATGTGTTCTTTGGCAATTTGTAGCCTCTTCTGTACAAGCCTTTTTTTAAACCTACGGACTTTGCAGGGGATTCTTGTAAATAGATGAGCTTCACACAAAGGTCTTCTTCCCCTTGTCACTGTACTTACAGGTAACTCCAGACTGTCTTTGATCATCCTGGAGCTGATCATTGGCTAAGCCTTTGCCATTCTGGTTATTCTGCGATCCATTTTGATGGTTGTCTTCTGTTTTCTGCCAAGTGTCTCTGGTTTTGCTCTCCATTTTAAAATAGTAGAGATTATTTTAGTTGAGCAGCCTAAAATTTTTCACACCTCTCTATAAGGTTCATCGTTAAATGGGGCACTGATAACTTGTTTGCCATGTATCAATAAAAACATAAAAATTCTGAAAATGTGGAATAATCTGGTTCATCACATTGGATTGTTTTTATTTTGAACGGTACTGTATTTAGCCAAAAAAGATGATAACTATTTTTAAACTTTTTTAATACATTTCAGTCCAAGAGCCCTTTCTTAGAGATGAAGAAGGAAGATGAAACAGAAAATGCGTGTCAAGGAAAGGAAAGGTAAGTATTAGCACATTTGATCTTTTCATTGTACAGTGAGAAACACGTTTTTTTTGGGGGGGGTGTCAATGCTAAAGTGGTGATTCAGCAATACGTCTCTACATCGTGGATCACCTATCGCTCATTCAAAGCATTCCGGATTTCTGCCCCCCCCACCCAAAAAAAAAACAAAAAACAAAAAAAACAAAGCCAGATCACTACATACTACATTACTGTACTGTATATTACAGGGGAATGCAATGCGCCATCCCTGGCATGCCGATGTGGACCAATGAAGCTAAATAAATAAAATACAATTAAAAAAACGCAGCATACATTAGTACACTACTGTAGCGGGAAGCCGCATTGATAGGGTAAAATGCGGCATCCCCAGCAAGATGACAAGGACCTCTGAAGCAAATAAATAAATAGAATCCATCCATTTTCTTCGCCACTTATCCTCAGCAGGGCCGCAGGGAGTGCTGGAGCCTATTCCTGCTGTCAACATACACCCTGAACTGGTTGCCAACCAATCCCACGGCACATAGAAACAAAGAGCCACACTCACAATCACACCTAGGGGCAATTTAGAGTGTCCAATTTATGTTGCATGTTTTTGGGATGTCGGAGGAAACCGGAGTGCCTAGAGAAAACATACGCAGGCATGGGGAGAACATGCAAATTCACACAGGCAGGGTCGGGATCGAACCCTGGGCCTCAGAACTGTGAGGCCAGCACTTTACAGCTGATCCACTGTCCCGCTTTATCATCAAAGTGGAAAATATTATTTGTAGTTATGATAACAATAACTATTTTAAAATGTGTTTTTTTTGTGTCAGTGGCACTTTAAATATCTTGTCTTTGTAGTGTATTCAATTAAATATACTGTCGGTAGGTTTGTAAATCATTGTATTATGTTTTTATTTAACACAACGTCACAACGTCATTGGAATTGGGGTTGTATAATGTTGTGTAATTAATATTTTTTAAGTTGGTTTTGTTGTGTTTGTTGTAGTTAGTCTGTCAGATTCATTACCGAGCTAACCTTTCACACTTCTAACGCACTGGTAATGTTATCTGAATTTTCTGGGATCAAAGTGTAACACGCATCTCCTGTCAGGTTCAGAGAAACACATAAACTACCTTGCAAGGCCAGAATGTAGTCCATGTCGCGTTTAAGTAGTGTTAGTCGATGGCTTCTTTAAGTGTTAGATAAGAGCTTGAACCCTTTGATCGTTTCATTAGCAAATCCCTGCAAACTATATATTATCAACGTGATCAGCAAAAAATGTCACACTGTACCTTAACAAAAATTCAATACCCCTTTTCTCTCCGAAATTAATTTACAATGATAAGCTTCCAAAGAATGGAACTTTTCCATTTCTCTTAATTCTGTAATTCTGCACTCCCTTATGATGCTTTTTCCCTGGTCCTTTTCCCCTTTTAATTGTTACGTTATAAGGAAGCCATAATGTTTCTGTATAGCAACAACCAGTCCAGCCAAAAGGCGAAAATTTATAAGCCTTCTATATTCTTGCATCTGAAAGCCAGTTGAACAACAGGGAGCTCCTAGATGCATTCTTTCAAGGGCTGTCCCCCGGGGTAAAGGACCAGCTGATCGCGCTGGACTTTCCGAAAGACCTGGACGCACAAATCACTCTCACTTTGAAAGTAGACAAACTCATGGATCGGGAGCAGGACAGCGCCTGGCAGAGAGACACACCTGCGCGTATCAGGGACGCAGATACTCCTCAAGGTACGTCTGATGAGGTGGTGAAGCCGAGGCAGCTGGGTCGCCCCTGCTTATCACCATAGTAATGCCTACGCCGGCAGAGGGACACACCTGCACGTATCAGGGACGCAGATACTCCTCAAGGTACGTCTGATGAGGTGGTGAAGCCGAGGCAGCTGGGTCGCCCCTGCTTAACACCATAGTAATGCCTACACCGGCAGAGGGACATAAGGTGACCCACTTCCCGGTGAAAACATCTGGTACCTCACTCCGAACCCTGACTAGGGTGCGTCTCAACCTCATTAAGGACATTCCGGACCAAGCACTTCCTCTTGTCACCCTGTGTTCGGGAGGACAGCCACTCAGGAAAACTGTGTTCATAGACTTGGGTTCGGAGGCCAATCTTTTAAATTCTGAGGTGGTCAAAAGCATGGGTCTAAAGACCTTCGCAATATAGTACCCCCGTAATGCTTACGCGGCAAATGTCAGTTTCCTCAGCAAAATAACGCACCGCACTCAGACGCTTACCCTGACATTTCAGGATTTACATTCGGAACGTATCACCTTCCATGTTTTAGAAACCATGGGCCATAACATAATCTTGAGGGGTCCCTGGATGAGAATACTGGACATGACCCCCATATTGACTGGATGACCGGAAAAATCAGGTCCTAGAGATTCAAGTGAGCACGTACGTGCCTTTTGTCGCAGGAAGAGGAGAGGAAAGTGGCCTCTCAAACCCCACGAGGTGAGCCGGACCTATCTTCTATCCCCTCCTTTTACCATGACCTGAGGGAAGTATATCCCAAGTTTAAGGCTACGTCGCTTCATCCTCACAGGCCATATAACGGCACCATTTACCTGCTGCACGGGTCCTCACCTCCTCGCAGGAGAGTATATTCTCTTTCAGGTCCGGAGCATCAACCCATGAAAGCATACGTGGAGGAGTCTACGGATGCAGACTTTTTTTTGTAGAAAAGAAGGGCAAGGCCCTGCGGCCCTGCATAGATTACCAAGGACTTAAGGACATCACAATAATGAACAGGTACCCTCTCCCCCACATTGCTACAGCCTTCGAATTTCTGAAGGAGCCAAGGTTTACACCAAGCTGGATTTGAGAAATGCGTACCACCTCGTGTGGATAAGAGAGGGGATGAGCGGAAAACAGTTTTGAAAACGCCCATGGGGCATTATGAATATTTGGTGATGCCGTTAGGACTTACAAATGCACCAGCCATATTTCAGAATTTTGTCAATGATGTTTTACGCAAAATGCTTAACATATGTGTTTTTGTGTACCTAGACAACATCCTGATTTTTTTTCCACCGACTGAATAATCTCATTTCAGGCACGTTTGTGCAGTGCTACAACAGTTATTGAAAAGTGTGAGTTCACCAACCCTCCATATCATTCTCGGGCTTTATCTTGCCGGAGGGAGAGATACCCATGGATCCCAGCAAGGACGAGGACGTTCTTCATTGGCCCACTCCGACTACCCGCAAGGAGGTGCAGAGGTTTATTGGATTAACCAACTTCTACCGCAAATTAGTCTGAAACTTTAGTACGGTTGCAGCCCCATTGCACACACTAACCTCACCCCATACTTCCTTCGTTTGGAACCCGGCCTGCCAGGTGGCCTTCCGTAAACTCAAGGCCATCTTTACATCAGCTCCGCTTCTTACCTTGCCCGATCCAGATAGGCAGTTTGTTGTCGAGGTTAATGCGTCGGATTCAGGGATAGGGCCGGTTCTCTCACAGAGAAGGCCCTAAAACCTATCTAAAAAAAAACTAACTCCAGCAGAATGAAATTACGACATTGGAGACCACGAACTTCTAGCACTCAAGACAGTGATGTCGGAATGGAAACATTGGTTAGAGGGGGCACAGGTCCCATTTTTGGTATTAACTGACCACAATAATTTAGAATATATTGGGTCAGCCATGAGGCTTAACGCTAGGCAAGCTAGATGGGTACTCTTCTTTATGCGGTTTCGCTTTGTGATGACCTATTAGCCGGGATCAAAGAATGAGAAACCCAATGCGCTGTCGCGTGTGCATGAAGGGGAAAAACTGAGTCTGACCCCTAGTCTATCCTCCCTGAGCCATGTTTCATCTCACTCTCCACCTGAGAAGTTGAAACTCAAGTCAAAGGACTCTAGTAGTTCTGAAGGCTGCCCCGATGACGGGCTTTATGTTGTTCCCCTGCTAAAAGGAACAGTAGATGACTGGTCCCACACCAATCGCACAGTGTGTCACCTCGGCATGGCCAAAACAGAGTCTGTCATAGAGCAAGGTTTCTGGTGGCCAAACATAAAAAAGACGTGTTAAGGTTGCACGTCCTTCCCGCTTGATGTGGTTTCCGACAGAGGGGCCCAGTTCATTTCCCGGTTCTGGAAAGTGTTTTGTTCTCTTATAGGGGCCACCATTAGTCTTTCCTCAGGCCATCACCCGGAAACCAATGGCCAGACCGAGCGCGTTAATCAGGACTTGGAAGTGGGCCTCCGGTGTCTCGCCTCTCGTGAACCATGCTCATGGAGCCAACAGTTGATCTGTGTTGAATACGAGCATAACACTCTTCCCTCAGTGTCCACTGGCATGTCCCCCTTTCACAATGTGCACGGTTATGCACTCTCTCTCTTCCCGTAGATTCAAACTCGTCGGTGCCGTCTGTGTTGGCTGTTTTGAGGCACTGCAAGGGAATCTGGGAGCGAGCCGGACAGATGCTACAGCGCAAGGGGCTCTCCTATAAGGCCGCAGCGGAACGTAAGAGGGTGCCAGTTCCAGTCTACAGGCTGGGTCAACGAGTCATGGGGTTCTGCTAAGGGCATCCCACTAAAAATGGAATTGCAGAAGCTCGCTCCCAGGTTCGTCAGTCTGTTCCCGATTACTAAATTAATCAATCCAGTCACGATGAGATTAAAACTCCCGAAGTCGATGCGGGTCCACCCGGCTTTTCGTGTTAGCCAGCTCAAACCTGCTCCAGTGTCCTTGTTGGTCTCGCCTGCCAGGCCCCCTCCTGGACGGGGGCCCTGTCTACACGGTACACACATGTTGGACTGGGAGGCCTACGGTCCCCAGGAGTGGTTGGGGCTTACTTACCGATTCGTGGTCAACCCCTCACTCAGTCAGGGCTTCCATGCATCGCATCCTGGGGCTCCTAGGCTGTCTGGGGACGGCCGTTTGGTACTGTCATGGGTGTGTCCGTTCCCAATGCGGCGCGCACTTGCTCCGATGAGCAGATGTGCTCACCTGCGTCTCGTTTTGGTGATTACTGTCCATGTATATATTGCCATGTATGCGGTCTGGTCCTTGCTGGATCGTCATACTACTATGTCACGTTCCCCGAACAATTTGCCTATGTCCTTGCTACTCTGTGTACTGAACCCTGCCTCATTAATGACTGATTTTGGTACTGCTGCTTCTTTGGACTGCTAGCAGACGCTTTCCGAACTGTACCTGATCTCGTGAGTCATGCATTTTGGGTTCACCCTCGTGTTCAAGTCATGACACTAATGTACGATTCGTTACTTGCAATGTCACCCACTCGGCCTCCGCTGGGCCTCCGCTGGGCCTTGTCTCGCAAAGAGAAAGTCAATGAATATGTCTTAAGCCTTTCTCCGAATGGATGTACCTTAGACGTCATCAGGTAATATACACACTCGGAAATTCCCATTAATCTAACAATGTGACCCGTTTGAACAAAAACAAATTGTTAATTCCACTGGCTTCACCGCTATCAAATCTAGTACAGTGGATTGGAGATCCTCATGTTTTCCTAGCAGGTTTAAATACTGTAAATCTCATATCTAATCACATTCTTTACTGCCCACTCTGATATTATTGTCATACCATATCAGGTAATGTGGTGTAGGATTGCCATGCATGAAAGCTAACCTGGCTGTTGGCAATGGCATAGCAATGGAATCGGTGCAATTTTGAAAATGGACAGCTATTTACTGGAAGGAGAAACCCTGACCAAACATGGTGCTTTGCCTACATCAGACTCTAATTGAATGCTTCAGCTGCTGAAAACACATATTTCTACCTGCCCAAAGGTCATCGCTTTTATTGGCAAAGAGTCAAAACCAAAAGCATTCCATTTAGTTTGCCATTTTTTAAAACCATTTTATTTTTATCATTTATTATTCCCAACCTTTTCCGTGATCAATTTGGGTTCATTAACTGTCTCAGAATTGACAGTCTGTGGCACAGCCACAGTCTCCATAAAATTAGTGCCTGTACTGTACTCTCATTTGTGTATCTTTTCCTAATAGAGATAGAAGTTGTCTGAACTTTTGGAAGAATCTGTAATTTTGAAAAAAAAAAAAAAAAAACACAAAAATGGTCACAAATAGCCATATCCTTAATATTGATCGATAGAATTTCAACATCCTTCGACATTACCAGGTCTAATATGTGACTTTGAGTGTGAGTTGGACTCGTAATGTTTAGAGAGGTTAAATCTGTCTCATATGGCATAAAGTTCTTTGGATGTTTTTTCCATGGTATTGTCAACATGAATGGTAAAGTCCCCTTTTATGACAAATTAGTTGTACTCAGTACAAATAACTGACAGCAGTTCTTAAAAATCCTCCATCTTTTTTCTATTGTATCTTGGAGGTCTATAAATTATTAAAACAATAACCCAATATAATTCCTTTACATTGAAATAATGATTTAAAAATAACGGCATTACCACCACCATTTTTATTTGTTCGACACCTGTTCATACAATTAAAATTTGCTGGTGTTGCCTCAATTAAAATGGTATTACAGCTACTCTCTGTTAACCACATGTCATTTAATGACAAAAAGTCTGGCTCATAGGTTGTAATGATGTCATTAATCAACATTGATTTGTTGCCCAGTGACCTGATATTAAAAAGAGCTAGTCTTGCAAAGATAGCTGGAGACAATGTTTTGATAGACTAATATTTTATCCTCGCTAAGTTAGAAGTTGTACTTTTTTTGTGCCATACCTCTTTGACCATCTTTCTGTCCCTTGTAATTACAGGGATGAAAAATGCCTGATTTCCATAGTGGTCAGAGTTATTCTAGCAAAATATCAGGCAGACGAGCATTTAAGAGTCTCATGAGTGGAGGAAGGGCATTTCGCATCTTAGTGAACAGTGGTTTCAGCCGTGGGGGGATGGAAGGTGTCATGATCCAGCCGCTTCAGCACGAGCTGTGCGGGTGCCCGCGCGGCTGCGCTAATTGGGAGCCGCACACCTGCGACTCATGCGGGCGGATCATCCCCTGTGTATATATAGGACCCGGTGACGACTGGTCTGCTGCCAGTTCGTTGAGCTTTATGTCCCATTCCAGCACTCTCGTATTCCTGATTGATCCTGTGTGTACCGACCTTCGTCCGTTCTCCGACCAACCTTGCAAGCCTGACTCCTTGATCCTTCTGCCTGCGTTGATTGTTTCCCCGTATACCGACTACTGCCTGCCCACTCATCTGCTCTCTTCGCCCGACGCCCCAACTACCGCTGCTGCACCGGACTGCCTGCTCGATCCCCGACCTCTGCATACAATAAACGTGTCTTTTCTTGAACTACCTTGCGTCTTCCGAGTTCCTGCATTTGGGTCCTACTCTCGTTTCCGATGGGAGGTGACAGAAGGAAGATCTTAGCATGTTATGGCTGGACTCCATCCTTGACATTAGTCTTTATCTTAATCATCAGACCCAACATTACATTCAGGCTGGGACTAGGGGAGCCAATGTCTACTGCAGATTGTTTGATGGTCATAGTCATCGAGGGGAAATTCTGATGCTTGGATAGCTCCAATGGGGCAAGAAGAGGTGTGGCGTTTTAAAGTGCTGGCACATTGCATTTGTCATTTGCTCTTCTGATTGTTCGGATGATCCAAATTAGTCTGCATGCACCTCATCTCGCCTTTTCTCTTGTTCCTCTGATTGTTTGGGTACAACTTGTCCTTTTGTCCTTAGTTTTTATCAGCATTTTCTTTACAGGGCTGTGAAAGACGCACACAGTAAAAAATGTTGGCAGCAAATAACTTAACCCCTTGTCTATTTAGACAGAAACGGTCTGGTTTGTAAAGATGTTTACACTCCCAAAAAAGGCAGAAATTGTCTATTAAACTCACAGATAGTGCAGTACACACTTCGCTTAACCATTTATTCAATTGACGGAGCTTCGAGAAACATTGATCCCCAGATCGTACAAGTAGGAGAGGTCCACTTATAAAATTCTCAGCATCCAAACCTTGCACTTTTGTTAGGACAGCAATGAAATCTCGCTTCACTACTTCCTATTGCTGCTTAGGAACATCCAGGGCCCCTGTATGTATAATGACATATTTCACAGTTGGGTGCTGATCAGTGATCTCCATATCTTGAGAGATATCAGACACCTTGTCAATAGTAAAACACAGTACTTTGGTGTGCTTCTCACTGAAAAAGCATTTCACATCCTTGATGGCTCCATCACCAAGTATTAATGTTTGGGGTCCAAATTTTTTCTTTGATGATTTCATTTGGTACCGTTCAGTGGTGGTGGAGGTTGAGCATTCTTGGCCGGGGTCTTGTAAAAGTGGCTTAAATCTATTTGTACTCTAAGTTTGATGTCAATGTTTTGCTCTGACTCACATTCTTTTTTCTGTTCTTCGTTGTTACCACCATCCATGGCCGCTCACTCAATGTTGAGGCAGCCTGCAATGCAGGCCAACCAGATTCCTCAGTAATCTCCTGGTACTGATGTGTATTCCATTTTAGATATATCCCATATTTTTGGGCTTTGCTCCCAGTAAATTCCAGGGAGAACTGCTGGAGGATCCATTATTGTTTCCACAGTCCATTTCTGTCTTCGTTGTTGAGCTTTGTGGCTGTCAATTAACATACCTCTGCTCCCCATTTTGAGACATCGGTAGAGTGGTTTAATTTCCCGACTGTCCACTTACATCTACATAGACGGCAGATTTTCAATTTCAGATTGACACCTGTAATGTTTTGGCTACAGTTATTGTTTGAACTTTGATCTTGAAATTCCTTTGACAAACAAACACTGTAACTAGAGGTGATTGATGCACTTGTGCTGGAGTGAGGAATAAAGAAAGAAACCACTTGTGAAACTCAAGAGCAAGTATCATCCCGTTATTTTTAGATTGAGCTATAGTACTTCTCATATATAGCAAGATCAAAACATGATGTCAGAGTGACAGTAGTATAACTATAAGGGGGGTGTGCACCAGTCATACAACTGCTTAGGCAGGAAACTAAGTTCAAGTGGAACGCGACACAAGAAAATGCATTCCAGAAGATGGAGATCATCACAGCAGAGCCAGGGCCAGTGTTAGCCTACTTTGATCCGGAAAAGAGGTAACACTACAAGTGGATGCATGAAAACATGGCGTAGTTGCAACTATCATGCAGGAAGGCGGCCCAATAGCGTATGCATCCACGATGCTCAACAGCACCGAACAAAATTACGCACAGATTGAAAAGGTCCATGCAGTCCTGTACGAATCTGATCACAAACCAGTGGAGACAATACTCCGAAAACCCCTAGCTCTTGCTCCACCGCACTTATAGCGCATGATGCTTGCGTTGCAAAAGTACAGCAAAACTCTCATCCACACACCAGGCAAAGAGATCCTTGTGGCCGACGCACTGTCGAGAAAATCCCTGGATGAAGAGGATAAGTTTCTAAGCAAGGCTATGGAGACACAAGTCCACTTTGTCATCACCACAGCTCCAGTACGTACTGATAGGCTAGATGACATCAGGACACAGACAGCTCAGGATGAACAGCTCTCCACTTTGAAGCAAGTCATTTGGTCAGGCTGGCCAGAGACCCAAATACAATGAGACTCATCAGTGAGTACTGGAACCACCGTGATGAGATCACAGAAGCTGATGGGATCTTGCTATATAATAATTCCACACTAGCTCAGACAAAATGCATCCACACAAGAGACATGATGTTTTGGCCAGGCATAGGACAACAGATTGAAGAAACAGGGAAAAGGTGTGACATGTCAATCACACCGCAGTTCCAGTATAGCGATCATGCACCTATGTCATAAAATCACATAATTTTTGTTTACGTCACCATATTGTCAGTCAAACAAAGCATTGTTGAAAGTTAATTCCGTTGAGACGAAACAAAAATATGCCGTGTAACACAACACCCAAAGTTTTTTGTCCGATACCGTTACATATTTATAAGGTGTGGCGGCACAGTGTCTCAGCTGGAAAGCATTGGTCTCACAGTTCTGAGGTCCCGGGTTCGATCCCGAACCCGCATGTGTGGAGTTTTCATGTTCTGCCCATGTATCCGTGGGTTTTCTCCGGGCACTCCGGTTTCCTCCCACATCCCAAAAACATGCAACATTAATTGGACACTCTAAATTGCCCCTACGTGTGATTGTGAGTGAAGCTGTTTGTCTCTATGTGCCCTGCAATTGGCTGGCAACCAGTTCAGGTTGTACCCTGCCTCCTGCCCGTTGACATCTGGGATAGGCTCTAGCACTCCTGGGACCCTCGTGAGGATAAGCGGCCAAGAAAATGGATTGATGTAGAAGGTGATAATAAACAAAGGTACATGGAAAAATTAGAGACACTTGGCATAGAGGATTCATATTTAATGCCGAAGTCGATGTTTTCACCGATAAGAAATTTGTTAGTTCACTTCCGGTTGTCTTGACAACTGCATATATATAATTTTCTGGTGAATATGTTGTCGAGATTTACACAAAAGAGTTTGAAAGCGTATGAAAGTCTGGACGCATACAAATTCTTCATTACTGGATCTGTTCTCAATTAAGACCCACTCATATTTTTTTTTAAATACAAATACAGTGGTACCAGTTGACTCACACACTCCTGATTGCTGACGTTTTCCAGTACTGTAGTAACTTTTTTTTCTTCAAATTGAGCAACATTAACCCCCAATCATGGCTCCAAGGATGGAAAGTGGAACTGCTGCTGCTGAAAAAAGGAAAGTGGTGCGTAAAACTGTTTGTTGACTTCAAGAAGGATTTGATAGCCGAGCACGAATCTGGTGTACGTGTTTCTGAGCTATCGAAGAAGTATGGCATGGCAAAATTGACAATCACCGCCATCCTGAAACAAAAGAATGCCTTCAAAGCAAGTGATGTTGCTAAAGGAGCAACCGTGTTGACCAAGCAGAGGCCACAGATCTTGGAGGAAGTTGAAAAGTTGCTTCTTATTTTTGGTAGAACAAGCAGCTGAGCTGTGGTTAGTGTTGGCAAGAAAGGGATTTGCGCCAAAGCTAGAAATCTGTATTCTGTCATGACCCATCGATACGGAGGGAGGACCCAAATGCAGGACTCTAGAGACGCAGAAGTAATTCGGGAAAAACGTTTATTGTTCCAAGGTTGGGGATCAGGCAGACAGTCAGGTGCAGCAGCGCTAGTCAGGATGTCGGGCGTAGAGAGTAGGTCTGCAGGCAGGCAGGAATTGGTACACGGGAGATCGACCGAAGAAGGCAATAGTGTCAAAAGAGTCAGGCTTCAGTCAGGGGTCGGGCGGAGAACAGGTGGAGGTCGGTACACACAGGTTCACGATCAGACAAACGGGGCATGAGTTGCAACGATCTGGCGAAGGACCAGTCGTCCCCAGGGTCCAGTATACACCGGGACCAATCAGCCACCATGAGGCGCAGGTGTGCTCCTCCCAAGCAGCGTGGCTCCCGCACAGCCAGGGCTGGACCGGCAGGACCATGACATGTACAGATATAAAAAGAAAAGACCTCAGTCTAGTTCCTGAGGGCTTTGAATTCAAAGCAAGTCGACAATGGTTCGAAATTTTCAGCAAAAGAAGTGGGATACACTCCGTTGTTCACCATGGGGAGCGCTGCAAGTTCTGACCAGACCGCCGCGGAAAAGTTCAAATCCGAGTTTGCTGGAGGAGCATCGTGCCGAGCTCACAACTGAGGAAACTCCTGAACCTTCAAGAGGAGCAGAAGAAGACGTTGGAGGAGGAGATGTCATCTGATGAGGTTGAAGGCAGGAAGGATTTCTCAAGTGCCGATATTAAAGCTATCTATGCTAAATGGAACGACATCCATAATTTTGTAGCACCTCATCACCCGAATAAAGCTGAATGTTGCATAGCACTGCAAAATTGTAATGATGTTGTTCTGAGCCACTTCAGAAAAGTGCTTAAAAGAAGGCAGAAACAAATCACATTGGATTCGTTCTTTGCAAAAAAAAAATGGGCAAGTCACCCCCACCGAAGACATCTGAAACTGTTGTTTTGCATTGCTTTTTTTCTTTTGTTCCAGTAACCCTACCTCTAGTTGGAAGTTCCTTTTTTTTACGTTACGTACTTTCTGTGTAAATAAAAAACAATTTGTCACTCCCCCCCCCCCATTATCACTAGTTTAAAGTTATTCTGCACTTTTGTTAATAAAAAAAAAGGTAGTAGCATACTTTACTAGGCTAAAGCATACACTTTAGACAAAAAATAAATATGTTTATAAAATGATTTAGTTATATAAAGTATTTAAACTATACATGCATTTCTAGTATGCAGTTTATTATCAGGAAAAGCTAAAAAAAATCGCTTTAAAAACTATTTTTTAGGCTTGGAAATTATTTCATTTTCCATTCATTGTAATGGGAAAACGTGTTTCAGTTTTCGAATGTTTTGGTTTTCAACCAGCCTTCTGGAACAGATTGTGTTTGAGAACCGAGGCACCACTGTACCGATATTTAAATAAATGACCCCTAGACTGGGAAAATTTTTAGGACAGGGAGTCATCTCCTCTGTACACTGAAGCATATTGCTGCCACACACTTACCTCTGTACGCAGAAGTGTATTGCTGCCTTCGTAAACTTCTCTGTGACAGACATTTTTTTTTAAATACGCACTGTTCTCAAATGAGTGAATTTGGCGTTTTAAATACTTTTTGATAATTTGAGATTGAGATGAATAATTCCTACCTGAAATGAAATGATCGGTACACAGGCGTGTGTATTTCGTTGGGCACATCCATCCCGAAATCCATTGATCTTTTTTCATCTTTTCAGCAGGTATTCTATAGAATGATCTATTTGAAGAACTGTCTCGTCTATTGTGACAACCAACAGCACAAAAGGTCTCGGGCATTGCGATAAATCATTCAATGACTCCCGCACTGCAGAGCAGCTTTGTTTGACCAGCAATATGGTGCTGTGAAAATGGTGACGTCATGTGCACGATCTCTTTAAGGGAACATATGCTCCCACGTGTCATCCCAGAGACCCCATGGGGTACTGTAGCCACTGATCTATTCACATGGAATTCTGAAAACTGCATAATCATCTGTGATTACCTCAGCACATACTTTGAAGTAGAGGATCTGCACAACATCACCACAGCTGCCGTTATCCAAAAGATGTAAGCAGTATTTCCGAGGCATGGAGTTGCCCGCCAGGTTGTCAGTGACAATGGACTGTTTTACAACTCCAGAGAATTTAAGCAGTTTGCAGAGTCATGGGGCTTCCACGACATCACCTCAGGCCCACATTTCCAGCAGAGCAATGGGTTGGCAGAAAAAAAACTGTCCAAACTGCAAAGCGGAGTACAGAAACAAACCTGTTGACGGCTTAAAATCACCAGCCCAGATCTTGATGAGCCATAGACTGTGTTCTATCCTTCCTGTGACAATACAGCAACTTTGACCTCAGGTGGCTCCTGAAGCAACTGTCCGTGCAAGGAGGGAGAACTGTCAGGAGCGCCAGAAGCGAAGCTACGACAGATCTACTAGGCCGATGTCAACACTACCTGCTGGCTCACCCATCCGTTTCCAGCAGGAAGATGGCACATGGAAATCAGCGACAGTCACTCAATCCACTGAGACACCACGAAGCTACCACATCCAGACCAGTGATTGCCAGTCCTTCAGACGTAACCAGCGACATCTGCTGGACAACAGTGCAACAACAACAGAGGAACTAGTAACCAATGAGGGCAATCCAGTTCTACAGAAGAGGACCCACATGCACAACGTCATCACACCAGGTCAGAGTGCGAAACGGATTATGCTGAGCCTTACCAATGCACCAGGTTTGGACGTATCATGAAGCCAAGGAAAATCCTCAACTTATAATTGAGTGAATGTACAAGGTGTAGGCGGCTCGCTACCCTTGAGAATTTTTATTTTATTTGTAGGAATGCTGTATCATGCTCTGAAATTAATTGCATTAAAAAAAATTATAGTATGACTTTCAAATGCCATTGAATAGTTTTTCAAGAGCAATAGTAAGATCATAACAACACCCTGGGTAGTAGTCTGTGATAGTCCTCAGTAGAGAAGGGAGGCATCTTGATGGCTGGTCTTTTTGGCAAAACCTGGCTTATGCTAATTAGCAGGCCACAGTCATGTAATGATGGAACAACTGGTTAGCCACAAAAAAAGAAAAAAATAGTCCCACAGATTTAAAAGTATCCAGGAGTCCCTGCTTCAATTTTTTTTAGAAGAAAAACAAGCTTCTCAAAGAAAAATATGTAAACAGAGGCAAAGCAAGCAGAGCAAGGAAAAAAAGTTTCTGCACTGTACAAGAAGTGAGAAGCCAAATCCTTTGTCTATTGCCTGCACATTTGAATATCCTGCACTCAGCAATCCCCAACATGGTAACATGACCCATCTGTCCAAATTCCAGGTCTGCTTCCTGTAGAGAGAGGGCTTTCACGTCTGCTCTTAGTCTACAGTACTTCTCTGCTTCCTGAATGGACTTATGTGGCTCCCCATTTACTAAAGTTGCGAAAGTTCCGTGGAGTTCACGGTCGTACGCCTCGAGAGAGTCACATCCTCCTCTTCCACTTGTCCTGGGATTTTCACAGTAGCAAATCCCCTGTTCCATCAATCATAACTGTAATTTCCATAACGGAGTGCTACAAGCATTTCCAGCCTGCTGTTTACACTCAGGCAAGGCGAGCTAGCTTTCGGTACCAACCCATTGTGATGTCACACTACCAGCTCGGGGTCCCCCCAGGCTGGCCTCGGTTGTCCCTGGGAGAAGAGGAATAATTAGTTTGCCTAGTAAGGTGGCGAGTTTTGCCCGCAAGCACGCTCCAGCTATTCCTTCTCACGGGACCCCAGTCCGCCGTTCCATGGAGATTACCCCAATTGGGAGCGTGCCCCGCCACTCCCCATTCGGCAATCACATGGGGGGCGTTATGCGTACTGCTCTCACCTCTCGTGAGGTATCCACAAACCAGATGCTCTTCCCTCCTTAGGCGTGTGCAACTCTACTGGGCCGATCACCATTCGCATGCATAAGCACTTTCCAACAGATCAGCTGTGCCACAACTACTACTCTCGTCAAAACATCTCCAATGTCCCCAAAATCACAACCCACTATCCTACAAATCCAACTGCTGAGTCAAGATCAGACGGAAAAAAAACCCAATTTGCTTCCGCATTCTCTGCATATCCACCATGCCCCTCTGTCGTCTCGTACGGGAACAAGCACAGAGTCTCCCTACATGTTTGTCTCCAGCTCTCTCCCTTATAGCGTTACGGTTTCTAATTTTCATTCATTAATTTCATTATTATAACTAATGGGTACCCATGAAAGTGCTTATCTGCCTGTATATTTATTATAGTCATATCAGTCACAATACACACATTGGCTGCTTTATTTCTGCTGATGGGAGGTCCACTATGCCGATTAGATTTCTCGTTTATTTGTATCTTAATTTTGCTTACATATGCTTTTCATAATTCACCCAACCGTCAGATGTGGTCACAGCTGTGACTTCCGCTTCAACTACTGGTCAACCATGAAATTAATATGTAGTCATGCAACGTCATTCCTCCAGGCCTCCAAACGCATGTACTGTGCGTAGAAACGCATCAAACCCAAATTTCTTGAGCGCCAGACACATGCGGTGGCTCATCGGTTAACCCATGCACACAAGGAACACATGCTGGATGAAGACCCGCCGTATTTTAAGAACCCCAACTCATGCGGCAGCTCATCGGTGAATACATAAAAGCTGAAATTCCAGGGCCCCAAAATCATGCGGCAGCTCTTCAGATTCCCAACCCCTATGAGAGCCTTATTTGCCGAACACATGAAAGCCGTAATTCAAGAGCTCCAAACTCATGTGGCAGCTCAACGGCTAGACTAAGACATGCCGTATTTCTCGAGCTCCAAACGCGTGTGGCAGCTCTTGAGACTCCCAATCCATGGTGAAGTCTTATACTGTACAGAGAACACATGCACTCGTGCAAACAAGCGCTGTTACAAACAAACTACTCATTTTGTCTCCGAAGCCTTCAACCACCTTGCAACCACAATCAGCTTACAAGAGCTGAATTCTAAAGCCACAGTTCCGCACAGTGAAGCCACTGGGTGGCCACGAGTACATATTGTGAGAAAACACTCATGTTTAAGTCGGAAGGTAATTGGAGCAGCCCACAGCGCCACGGCAGGAGAAGGGCTCTCCGAATCCTGTTCGTGATACCACCAGAAGTGTCATTTCCCCTTGATTCTGGGCAGTAAACAGAGTAAACACTCTCAGACATTGAAGTTTGGACTAATTGTTTTATTTAGAGGTGTCACAGCTGCAAGTTACAGATCAGATCATGTGTTGTGTTTTTAGAGGCCACCTAGAGAAAAAGTCCCCCCTCAACCTTTGTTCTCCAGGCTATTTTAAGGGGGAAGACCTGTCTGAGGTGTGTGAACCAGGGCTTCCCATGCCCCAAATACTGCTGGGCCAATGGCTAGTTCAGGCCCTGGTAACGAAAATGACAATATAGATAGCGATAGAGGGCAACAACATGGAAAACCAGCCCAAAAGCACCCTTTTCATGAGCCTATGTCTGACCGAATATGCTTGCGGAACTTGTCACTTAGTGTCCGTGTATGTTGGTCTTCTAGGAACTGTTGGAGGATGCTTTTTATCTCTGCGTGTTTGTTTAATTTTGGATAGTGAGAATGTTGGTTATCCAAATAAAGGCTGGAGATGATGAACAGTTTGTTCGAAGAATTTACTTACATAATGTTCTGGGCACTTATGAGTTACAGACAATGGCTGTAGAGAGCAGATCAGAAGTGCCAAGGTACAGAGAAAGAACACATCCTTTATCTTGTCAGAAGGTCGGACTATGGATGGTATCAAACCTGTGGCGTGAGTTCGGGGCTTCCCACTGAAACAAAGGGTTTGTGTCTCAACCGGTTCTTGCTGGCAATGGATTATTACAAAGTGTCCAATATATGCAGTTCATCAAGATTAGCCTACGAGCAGAGATGTGCTCAAGGACACTTCTGGCTAGATCTGAGGACATGAGGAAATTATGTAGTCATGACTAAATATGGGCATAAGACATACTTCAATCCCCCTTTCGGACTTGAAAGAGTCCGACACTTGAAATGAACAAAATTAAAGAAAGGTGCCAGCATCATCATCGTCTGGAGTTGGTGGTGCATCGGGCATGGGGCCTTTTCCTCTGGGATGAGTTGAGCTGGGGCGCAGTCAGCTTCCTTGTCGAATGATGTCATCAGCGGGTGCCAGCCGGCACTGGAGAAGATGTGGTTTTCCGGTTGTCGTCAGGTGGAGGGATCTGGCAGGTCATGTAGACGAAATGTAGAACCACGTGTCCCCCTTTCCTGCATGACGTACTGCTGTGATCGTCTGCTCCGTGACCTGAAAGGGACCTGTAATCCTAGGTTTAGACTATTTACGTTTAGTTACTTTTAACCACACAGATTCACAAGTATTCATTTCGAGGGGAGGATCTGGTTGTGAATGTAGTGATTAACTAAATGTTTTAACACAATGCTTGCTGTTTCAGATTTCCAGGGATATGGCTCTGGCCATTACAAAAAGGAAACTACTATGACTAGTAAATACCGGTAACCTGAACACTGTTTTAATCATATCAGTAAAATCCTATTGAAATCACCTGACCAGGGGCGTCCACATCCGGATCATGGACTCCCTATGGTGATTTCACTGTTGGCATACAGTTATACCTACTGCAAACACTGCAGTCCTGCAGTTCACCTATAAAAATTTGTCTCATGAAAGGATGCCACCAGGTGTGGAGTCGTCTCAGTGTTTCATCCACACCTACATGGCATGTTCCATGGGCTTCAAAAATTAGATTTTTCAATTGTGTCTGAGATGGAATGCACTTACCCTCTTTACACCATATGCCGTCCTCATCTTTGACACCCCCTTTTGACTTCCACACTCTCTTTTCTTCTGGACTTGCTTTTTCCTGCCAAAACTTAACTGTTTCTACTATCACCTCCTGTTGATTGTCACGTTCAGAGTCACTTACAGTTAGCTGGAGTGTTGGTCGGTACCCCGCAACCTTTTTTGCTGCCCGATCTGCTGATTCATTTCCTGCTGACACAAAATCATTAGTTCAAGAGTGACCTTTGCATTTAAGGACTGCAACTGCTGTCGGGAGTATTAAAGCATCTCGCAATTCGAGAGTATCGTCCTGATTTTTAGTAGGTGTACCGGTTGTAGTTTGGAAATTGTTTCGCTGCCATTCTTTTATTGCAACATGAACTGTCATGTGTGCATACGCCAAATCTGTGTAAATGTTAACAGACGGATTTTTTGCCATCTTGAGAGCCGCTGTTAACGCCAACATTTCTGCTCTTTGTGCTGACTGGGAGCCGGGAATTTCTTCCGCTTGCACTTCTTCAAAACCTGTTTCTGTGGGTTGGGTTACTGCAAATCCAGATTGTAGGCCATCGTTGCCTCTGAAGCAACATCCGTCTGTGAAAAGAATCAAGTCCGGGTTGTCAAGAGGTCTCGTCGAGTCCACTGCGGAGTGAGTTTTCTTCCGTCGTTTTTCGTACACAACAATGCGGTTCTCCTCCGAGCAGACCTTCAGCCATGTTTACCCGTTCTCGAGTAAAGAGAATATGTGGTTGTGTTAAAATTGTTTCAATTTTCCTCTGTCTTCCTCCAGCCATGGTGAAAGCTCGACTCGTGACATACTGGACTGTACTGTGTGATGTTCGCACAGTCGGCGGATGATGAAGAACAATGTGGGAAGTCTTCTGAATCACTCTGGCTAGAGCAGATGCGAAAGAAGCGCAAATTGAGTGTCTTGCTCGTATTTTTCCAATGGAGTTGATGCATACAGACAAACTTCTTCCTTCCCTTTTCTGATTAAGAGCAGCAGAAACAGTGCTGATCTTTTCAGACATGTCAAGATAGAACACACAACTGTAATCGGGAATCGCAAGAGCTGCGGCACTGGAAAGATGTTGTTTCAAAGAGATGAAGGAAGTGTCTGCTTCCGTGGTCCAACAAAGAGTGTTAGAAAGATTGCGCATACCTTGTTCATTGACCATCCGTCGGAGTGGGTGAGTGAGTTCAGCAATGTTTGGAACATGATGCCGAGAGTAGTTGCAATCTGGAGTTTGGAGTTGGAACACCTCAGTCCAACAGAGGCCAAATGAGCAAGCAAAGACCTAGTGGCTTCGAGACAAGAAGTTTCAGATGGAGCTGCCACCAAGAGGTCATCCACATACTGCACCAGGCGAAGCCCATGAGGCAATTCAAGTGGAGACAGCAACTGACGAAGAAATTCATTGAAGAGTCCAGGTGAAAGGACAAAGCCTTGAGCCAGACGATTATAGGAATAGCAAACACCATTCCAATTGAAAGCAAAAAAAATCTTCATGGATGAAGCGGAATGCAAAAGAAAGCATTAGCCAAGTCAATGCAAGTGAAATGAGTGTGGGCTAATGTAATTTGGGACAGTGCCAAGTGTGGGTTCGGGACGGGAAAAGTGAGGGTTAACACGGCTGCATTTAATGGTTGCAGGTCATGGACCATGCGAAACTTTCCAGTGTTTTTCTTTTCAACAGGCAAGATGGGGGTGTTAAAATCAGAGCCAGGAATTTCACACAACACCCCTGCTTTGAGCAAGCCGTCAATTGTTTCCGAAATGCCAATCATCCCAGCCTCTTTTACAGAGTATTGGGGAACATATATTGGTCCTGGTTTCATGTGAAACACAACAGGTGAAACATTGCAGAGACCAACGTCAGTGGGATCAATGGACCACAGCAATGTGGGAAGGGAATCAAGAGGTTGACCAGCAAAATCGCTGTCGGTGGTTTCACGCCCATGGTGTCTATCCAGAAGCTGCTGCTCCAAAACAGAAGTGAGTAAAAACGTGTTAGACTGAATCCATTAAGCATCAAGTGACGGGGAATAGAGCAATTCAGAGTGAAATGAATTTTGCCAATCAGTGGCCTGTGTGCATGCCCGGACAAACGGACCGAGATCCTTCGTTGTGTGCTGAGGCGAGACCATCAAGGAGTCATGTGGGCGACAAGGAGGCATAGAAGGATCCGTGGGATCCGCCATCATGTACCATTGGAGTTGTTCAAGAGTCAGGAACACCGAAAAGGTGACACCTGGTTTGCCTGCAAACAAATCACCCATGTTCAATTTCCATATGTTGTTTTCAATTTCCTGAAATGCCTCATTATACATCTCATTCCCTGTTCTCATAGTACAGAGTGCAATGCATAGAATCAATTACCATATAATAAGATCTGAGGTTGCGAACCCAAGGTGACCAGAGAGTCGAAAAGTGTTCAGCTTCGAGCCAACCACTGGAGTCATTATCCACTCTTGCTCAGTAGATGTCAGCAGTGGTGCATGCCACAGGGCGTTGCTCAACAAGCGGGAACTGGGAGGTGGCACCGGAGGCAGAGCAGCAGTAGGTGTTAACATCTGGAAATACCAGGATGAGTCCATCAAGGCTGTATTTGATGAGAGGGCATCTGGCGATGAGGAGCTCTGCCCAAAAGATTGACTGGACAGTTAGGTGCAAACACAAAAGAAGGCAAAAGAGTCTGTGACTGTTGGTTTGACTCTCTTGGTTGTAACCTCCTTGATTGTAGCCACATGCTCCATTCAGACGCTTGAGGTCGCTGTCTGCACTCGTGGGCCCAATGACCAGGCTGTCCACAATTGAAGCACACGTTACGGCCACCAGGGGTGCACCTCGACCCATGAATGAACCTGCTTGATGCATCATGCACTCGGATCCGATAGGGGGAGATGAGATCAGAGCAAGAGTGGCTTCTTCCTGCTTTTTAGATTTTGCAACTGCAACATGGCAAGTTGTGTTTCTGTAGTTTTTGTTTGTCTACCTTAGACTATTTTTCTTTAGCATGTCTCCTCAAATGATGTTTACCACCAGTCAACCTCAGCACCAGGAAGTCCGGATTGGCCTCCATGGCTTGTGCCACAGACTTGGGAACCCCCTTCAAAATGGCTGCTCAGAACACTTGCGAATGCAAAGCGGAGGCTGTAGGGGTGTGACCTGTTTTCAGAGTGTAATCAGTGAGGGCTCGGTCAAGAAAAGCTGTGGCCTTCTCATCTGCTTTGGGAGCAACCAAATCTGGAATGACACACTCAGGGTGTGGGAATAAAGTATCTAACGCTGTAGACACGGTCAAATAATTTTCTTGTGTAAGAGCCTGCTGTTAACATTTGTCCCATAATTGCTCTCTGCACTGCTAGAAGCCAATTGCCACCACCAGAAGTTTCTGCAGCAACACACTCACATCAGTGGGAGAGAAAGATTTGTAAAACATAGCAGAGTTACCAGTAGCTGGGTGAACTTTGGCTAACATGGGTGCCTGCAAGATTTGGGTATGAGTCACACACCGATGAGGAGGAAAAGCTGGACTTTTGGAAGATTCATCTGGGTCTAAAGGACCTCTGGTTCGATCCAAAACGGAGTCAGGGTGGGTACCTGAAAGATTCTGGACATGAGACTTTAATTTTGCTAATTGATTATAACTCAGGAACATACAACTTGTTTTCTGCTTCCCCATTTGAAGAGCCTCTAGGTGCGTGTTCCGCAGTGGAGACACTCACTATTCTCTTTTCAGTCCGTCTGCTTCTAGTTCAGCGTGAAGGGCTTGCTTTTCCGCTTCATCGTTCGCTCTATCTTCATCTTCAGTAGCGGTTCTATTAAGTTGATTTCTCATATTTTATGGAACCTCTTGGTGTCTGTTTAATTCTGCTTTGTACAGTCCTAGCTGAGTCAAACGTGTGAATAGGTCAGCTCTCAAATTGTCCACTTTTTCCAATCTGCCTTCTAATTCTTTAATGGCGGCGGTCACTCCAGCAGCCAAAGTTTCCGCAACTGTATTCATTTCCGATGTCTGTTGTGCATGAGTGAGAGACATTTGATCGCCTACATCTACTTCGAGCCGGCCCGCAATTACATTCAATACTGGAGCCTGAAATTCATTTTAAGTTTTCCTGGCTTTATGGTAAGGTGACGGTACAATGGGTTACTTGGAGACAATGCCCAAGGCCATTTCTCCTCCAAGTGAGGAGGTGGCGTGGAGGGCAATTTGGGTGTTGACGGTACCAGGCCAACACTTTCTTCCTTGACAGCCAAACGGGACAACTTTAACGCACATCCCATTGCCATCATTCTTGCTTTCACTTTCATTTCCACAACTTTCTTTGTATTCTCCCTCGCGTTTCTACCTTTTGAAGATAGTCTGTTAATTTTTTCCACTTCCAACTTTAGAGCGGACACTCTTTTAACACAAGCTTATTCCGTTTCTTTCATTAATGTCACCAAACATGCAGTCGAAGACAATGGAGGGAACCATTCTCACAACATTTCATCCATTCTTTCAACTGTTCTTTCTCACTATCTTTCTTTTTCAGGCAACCCTCCAACACACACATCACATGCATTTCTCACTTGTACATTTAGCAACAAATGCTCAGAATGGTTTGGTATTTGCCGCAAATCGAATTTTCTCTATCAATGTGTCCCTGCATTTTGTTTTAAATCGAACCCCCCCCCCTTTTTTTTGTTTTTAGTCAACAGGTCTTTCTATTACTAACAGAGAGGCAGATAAGTGACAAAGGAACAATAACGCAGGAGGTGGGCCACCTTGCACACTCACACAACCAACAACTCAAAGAACTCAACCTTAAAAATGCAAATAATACATAATTATAATATATAAAAACAAGAATGAGAACAGCAAACGTACAAGCAGTGTTGCCTCCGTTGATCTTGCACACACACACACTTGCCCCACCACTCTCCAATCAAGTGTGTGTGTGTGTGCGAGCCAGCAGATGTCGAAGGACGCTGTTTTTTTTTTTTTTTTTTTTAACTACCACTGGGTATCGTCATACACTTCTTAGGCCATTTTATTAAGGTCACTTTAATTTCTACACTTCGTGATCTCTCAGATGGATTATTATTATTATATGTTTTCCCTCTTATCTAGTTACTCATTTATATATATATATATATATATAATATATATATATATATATATATATATATATAATTTTTTTTATGCTCAAGCCCCTTTGTTTTGATCAAACAGTCATTTGATTTTGAATGAGGAATTCGAGTCTCAAAGATTCTCCGAAAAGAACTAGAAAACATCGGGGTCCAGAAATTTTTGGGCTGTCCTCAACCTTATCGGTATGTTCTGCCAGGCCCGGGATTTACAACCTTTTTGTGTCGGCACAACCTCCGAACACAGGGCACTTCTAAACCCTTTTTAGAGTGGTACGCCAACACACTCTATGGCTTTTCAACCATTTAGGTGGGACACGATGGTTACCCACCAGGGCCTCAAACCCAGGACTTATTAATGTTCAATTTCCCCTACTGTTCATCCAGCCCAAAACTATAATTTCACAGTTTAACAAATTGAAACGTGACACGGACCTCAACCCCAGTTAACAGACAGAAGATCATTTTTGGAGGATAAATGTCCTCTTACCTTATCAATTGTTGGCCGGCCGATGTTCTGTCTGTCAACCAACACCTCAGTCCGAAATCTAAGCTATCAGGAGGTGGGGTATATCCTGAAATGGTCCCTAGCCAATGGCAGGGCACATATAAACAATCAGCTATTTGCACACATCCACATCTATGGGTAATTTTAGAGTCTTAAATTAACCTACCATGCTTGTTTTTTTTTTTTTTGAGATGTGGGGGGTAATCGGAGTGCCTGGAGAAAACCCATGCAGGTTTCAGCTGAATATACAAACTCCACAGAGGTGGGCAAGGGCTTTATCCCCATTCCTCAGAATTGTGAGGCAATGTGCGAACCAGTCGTCCACCATGGTGCCCCCACAAACACTTTTTCTGAAATATGCAGATTCCAAAAGATATCTTTGGTTGTTGAATGTCACACGTGATATCTCTGAGGCACTCCATAGCTGCAGGTGTTTAAATACAAGCAAACAAATTAACTTTTCTGTTTTGTTCCCTTTTAAAAAAAATTACAATGCAGTTAAAATTAAAGCTGTTATATTTGTAAAGGCTGAACACTTGATATACTATCGCTCTCTATCAGCTCTCATTAGATATAAAAATATCTATTTTGGCTATACTTACAGCATCTGATATAAGTATTTAACATGTTACCATTTTTCTCACTGAATATATTTCCAAATGTGCTATTGACAAGAAATTTTCATCAGATTTTGTTGGGAAAAAAAGTAATGCATACAAAGAAATCAGAAGAAATAAGATCAGAAATTATTTTATGTGTAATAATGTGAAATGACATGGGTAAAAAGTACTACATGAACACATGAAGTAAGGGAAGTGCAAAAAGGCAAGGAACACCAAGACAACACCTATTATCTATTTGATGAAATTTCAATAGCACTTTTGGAAACATATTTAGTGAGAAAAATGGTGACGTGGAAAATACTTATTTCAAGTCCTGTACATACTGTATTCACTTACAAACATAAGCCACAATAAGAAAGAGCTTTGTATATAAAATACATATTTAACATACCGTTTCCGATCTGACCAAGTCACTGTATTTGATCTCAAAAGCACAAAATTGATGTGACAATTTCATGAAAATGTTTGGAAATGACTTGTACTTTTTAGGGGTGATCATGAAGAGAAAGAGGAGAAGAATGTGAAGATGAAATCAAACAAGAAAGGCCACAGGAGCTCAAAGGAAGAAACAGATTTGCAGGAGTCAGCATTCTCAAAGAAGATCATTGTGTATCAAAGGAAACTCCTGGTACATAGAACTTCTTTTTGTTTGTCTTTTTGTTGTTCTGCTTTATGGTCATGTGTTGTCTGTTGTGCTTTTTCCACATCTTTTGTTCCTTCCACAGAACTATTTTGCTAGGAATTTTTACAACATGAGGATGCTGGCTCTATTAGTTGCATTTGCCATAAACTTCATTCTCCTATTCTATAAGGTATTTTTGGCCATTGCACTTGTGAAATGGATGGTGTAATCTTGCAAACAGTCGCAGCCAATCTTGATAAGCACTTGCCATAGAAAATAAAATATAGGAGAAACTTTCTCTCAACTCCCTTAACACTTTCTGATTATTTGTAATATATAGGTTTCCAAATCTTCATCAGGGGCTGAGGAAGTGATTACAAACAGCCAACCAGACAACACTATTCAGTGGGATACACTCAGTGGTGAGCCTATGGTGGAGAAGAAAGATGTTGTAATGGATGACGTTGGATCGCCCTTGAGGTTCGCTGTGGTCCATTTTGTCTTGGAGGAGGGCAGCGGATACATGGAGCCCACACTGCGGATCTTGGCTATCCTTCACACTGTCATCTCTTTCTTCTGTATCATCGGATATTATTGCCTCAAGGTAAACAGTTTTGCTGCTCTTTGAAAATATTTCATTTCCTCCTGTCCTCTTAATCATGCAGTATAAATGAATAAAATAAGAGTAGTTCCAGAGGAGTATAAAAACTACTAAGACACAAATCTCAACTCGGTGAAACAGTAACCAAAAAGACAAGATTTTATCTAACAATAATGCACTACTTTAAATCAGTGTTCCGCAAAGTTTTTTGCACTGTGGACCAGTTTAGAGTAGGCATGTTTCTGATGGACCAGATATGAGTGAAACGGGCAACAAAGCAGCAGAGGGTTACGTATTGTAAATAAAGTAATCCCTCGTTTTTCAATATTAATTGGTACCAGAACCACCCGCTTAAAGTGAAAAACCACAAAGTAGCATGGGATGTATGTTTACGTAAGTACCAGAATGTTAAAAATATGTAAACAGTATTTGTACTTTGCATATTTGAGACAAAGAGGAATTTAGTTAAATCTTGAATTATAAAACCTTATAAATATAATATATAGAGTATTAGAAATGTAGAATATAATTATACATTATAAAACACTCACTGTAATATATCACTGTATAGTTATAATCGGAGACTCTGCTGCAGCTGCTGCGTGGGGACCAGAATGTTTAATTAACAGTACATCATTTATACTTTTCCCACTTAAGACAAAAATTACAACACTACATGTGTCAGGTTAAACAATAACATATATATATTTTTTAGCAGCACAAAAATTCACAAACAAATGAAACGCGTGATGTCTTCTCGTGTTGCACCTAGTGATCTAAAAAAAAGAAAAGACTGGATAGCACATACACATCGAATGGTATGTCGATTGGTTGAAGCCAGCTGGCCGCCATCTTGGTACTCCCAAAATGCGTGGAAGACATGGTTTACCAGTTGGATTATGGCGGGGCATTTCCTCAAAATTTGGCATGTGGAATTAAAACTTGTCGTGTGAGCTAGACCTTTTTTCAGTTCTGGTAATTTGAAGGATTTTTAATTTGACTTGGTAAACCAAAAAAGGCTAAGTGCAAAGGAAAGACATACAATACCATGACAACCAAGAAACTTTGCATATTACCAATGGCCCGATTTCCGTGACTTGTTCACTTTTCCCAAAATATGCTGTGAAGCACTATCATCATAACTAACATTATGGCAGGGTACACCCTGAACTGGTTGCCAGCCAATCGCAGAGCACATGGAGACAGACAATAGTTGCACTCACAATCACACGTACGGGCATTTTAGAGTGTCCAAGTAATGTTGCATGTTTTGGGGATGTGTGAGGAAACCAGAGCGCCATGAGAAAGGCACAGGGAGAACATGCAAACTCCACGCAGTCGGGGCTGGGATTGAATCCGGTACCTCAGAACTGTGAGGCCAATGCTTTACCAGCTGAACCACCGTGCCGCATCAGTTAGAAATACTTACGAAAATAAGGACTCGCGATAGGAAAATACATACGAAACACATTGTTCATTTGTGACATCCTGCGACATCCTATTTCAGACAAAATTTAAACTTTTTTTCTCGCATTTGAAAATCAAATTTAATTTGCAGTTATATATTATGAAATTCATCAAAAATTTCACAGAAAATGTGTTTTCTTACTTATCCGCTGATGAAGTTTGGGAAAATATTTTCATCGCTTTTTCACGAAAAACCTTCGGCCTATAGAGGTGCCCCCTCCTCACTTTTGTTCGCGAGGAGAAAGCCGAATGTGTCTTTCTCACCGTCGCTAGCTCATTCTGGCCACATTTCTGAAAATCTCTTTATTTACAAAGCTTCATCTTCTTCTTTTTCGGCTTGTCCCGATTAGAGGTTGCCACAGGTGTCATCTTTCTTCATGTCTTCCCTCACAACATCAATCAACCTTTTCTTTGGTCTTCCTCCCGCTCTTTTCCCTGGCAACTCCATCCTCAGCACCCTTCAACCAATATACTCACTCTCTCACCTCTGGACATGTCCAAACCATCAGAGTCTGCTCTCTCTAACCTTGTCTCCAAAACATCCATCTTTGGTTGTCCCTCTAATGAGATCATTACAAATCCTATCCAACCTGCTCACTCTGAGCGAGAACCTCAACATCTTCATTTCTGCCACCTCCAGTTCTGCTTCCTGTTGTTTCTTCAGTGCCACCGTCTCTAATCCGTACATCATGGCCGGCCTCACCACTGTTTTGTAAACTTTGCCCTTCATCCTAGCAGAGACTCTTCTGTCACATAACACACCAGACACCTTTCGCCAGCTGTTCCAACCTCCTTGGACCCGTTTCTTCACTTCCTTATCACACTCACCATTGTTCTGGATTGTTGACCCTAAATATTTGAAGTCCTCCACCCTCGCTATCTCTTCTCCCTGTAGCCTCACTCTTCCCCCTCCACCTTTCTCATTCACGGACATATATTCTGTTGTACTCCAGCTAATCTTCATTCCTCTCCTTTCCAGTGTGTGCCTCCATCTTTGTAATGGTTCCTCCACCTGCTCCCTGCTTTCACTGCAGATCACAATATCATCTGCGAACATTATGGTCCAAGGGGAATCTTACCTCATCTGTCAGCCCATTTATGACTACCGCAAACAGGAAGAAGCTCAGAGCGGATCCCTGATGCAGTCCCCCCTCCACCTTAAATTCTTCTGACACACCCATGGCACATCTCACCGCTGTTCTGCTGTTCTCATACATGTCCTGTACTATTCTAACATATTTCTCCGCCGCACCGGACTTGCGCATGCAGAACCTCTCTTGGTACTCTGTCAATGGCCTTCTCTAGGTCTACAAAGACACAATGTAGCTCCTTCTGACCTTCTCTGTACTTTTCCACGAGCATCCTCAAGGCAAATAATGCATCTGTGGTACTCTTTCTCGGCATGAAACCATATTGTTGCTAGCATATACTTACTTCTGACCTGAGTCTAGCCTCCACTACTCTTTCTCATAACTTTATTGTGTGGCTCATCATCTTTATTCCTCTGTAGTTTCCACAGTTCGGAACCTCGCCTTTGTTCTTACTAAAGGGAACTAGTACACGTTTCCTCCATTCTTCTGGCTTCTTCTCTCCCGCTAGTATTCTATTGAATAAGTTGGTGAAAAACTCCACAGCCACCCCTCCAAATTGTTTCCATACCTCCACTGGTATGTCATCAGGTCCAACTGTCTTTCCATTTTTCATCCTTTTCAGTGCCTTTCTAACCTCCCCTTACTAATCATTGCCACTTCCTGGTCATTCATGCTTGCCTCTTCTCCTCTTCCTTCTCTCCCATTTTCTTCATTCATTAACTTCTCAAAGTACTCTTTCCATCTACTGAGCACACTACTGGCATCAGTCAACATATTTTCATCGCTATCTTGAAACACCTTTACTTGCTGCACATCCATCCCATCTCTATCCCTCTGTCTGGCCAACCTGTAGAGACCTTTTCTCCTTCTTTCGTATCCATCCTGGTGTACATGTCGTCATATGCCTCTTGTTTAGCATTCACCACCTCTACCTTTTCCCTATGTTGCATCCCAATGTACTCATTTTGCCTCTCGTCAGTCCTCTCCGTGTGCCACTTCTAATCTCTTTCCTTGAATGACTTCCTGTATTTTGGGATTGGACCACCAAGTTTCCTTCTCCCTTTCCTTTCAGAAAACACCCTAAGTACTCTCCTGCCTGCCTCTCTTAAAACCTTGGCAGTAGTATTCCAGTCTTCTGGAAGCTCTTCCTGTCTGTCTCAAGTCTGTCTCGCCTCTTTCCGAAAGGCCACACAACATTCTTCCTTTCTTAACTCCCACCACCTGATTATCTGCTCTACCTTTGCCTTCTTAATCTTCCTACCTGCTACCAGGTCATCCTACACACCACCATCCTATGATGTTGAGCTACACTCTCCCCCACCACTACGTTACAGTCAGTAACCTCCTTCAAATTACATCGCCTGCACAAAATATGGAACAACATATGGAACAACTGGCGTGTTTCCACCTTTGCTCTTGTAGGTCACTCTATATTCTTGTCTCTTCTGAAAATAAGTGTTCACCACTGCCCATACCATCCTTTTTGCGAAGTACACCACCATTTGACCCTCAAAGTTCCTTTGCTGGATGCCGTACTTACCCATCACTTCTTCCACACCCCTGTTTCCTTCGCCAACATGTCCATTGAAATCTGCACCAGTCACGACTCTCTCTCTGACTGGGATGCTCAGGACTACTTCGTCTTGTTCCTTCCAGAATTTCTCTTTCAACTCGAGGTCACATCCAATCTGTGGGTTAATAACAATAATAATTATAATACCCTCAAATTCAAATTTCATCCTCATCACTCAATCTGATACTCTTTTCACCTCCAATACATTCTCAGCCAACACTTCCTTTCGAATAACCCCAACTTAATTTCTCTTCCCATCGACTCCATGGTACAAAAAATTTAAACCCTCCTCCTAAACTTCTAGCCTTACTCCCTTTCCACTGGGTCTCCTGGATGCATACGAGATCAACCTTTCTCCTAATCATCATGTCAACTAACTCCTTAGCTTTTCCTGTCATAGTCCCAATAATCAAAGTCCCTACACCGAGCTGTAGGGTCTGTGCATTCCTCTTCTTCTTCTGCCGACCAAGCCGCTTTCCTCCTCTCAGACAGGTTGCTTACAATGGATACCGTCGCATGACGAACCCAGCCATTGATGAATTGGTTGTAGGCCTCCAGACCTTTGTAATTCTTTAGTTGGTCCACACTTCTTGCTGTAACGGTTTCTTGAAACAACATCTAATGAGTACCGATAACTTTCTAAAGTCTTTTTAGCCATCATGTGTCACTTTTAACAGTCGTACGAACATTTGTGTAACTGGTCTACATGCAAAAGTATTAGAGTGAACAGCTTGTCAGTAGAGTAGGGAAGGATGTGCAGCAGGTAAGGGTGATTAAGGATAGAGATGGAAATGTGTTGACTGGTAACAGTCGTGTGCTCAATAGATGGAAAGAATACTTTGAGAAGTTGATGAATGAAGAAAATGAGAGAGAAGGAAGAGTTGAAGAGGCACGTGTGAAGGACCAGGAAGTGGAAGTGATTACTAAGGGGGAAGTCAGAAAGGCATTACAAAGGATGAAAAATGGAAAGACAGTTGGTCCTGATGACATACCAGTAGAGGTATGGAAGCAATTTTTAGAGATAGCTGTGGAGTTTTTGACCAACTTATTCAACAGAATACTAGCGGGCGAAAAGATGCCTGAAGAATGGAGGAAAAGTGTTCTAGTTCCCATTTTTAAGAACAAAGGGGATGTTCAGAGCTGTGGGAACTATAGAGGAATAAAGTTGATGAGCCACACAATGAAGTTATGGGAAAGAGTAGGGGAGGCTAGACTCAGGACAGAAGTAAGTATCTGCGAGCAACAGTATGGTTTCATGCCTAGAAAGATTACCACAGATGCATTATTTGCTTTGAGGATGCTAGTGGAAAAGTACAGAGAAGGTCAGAAGGAGCAACATTGTGTCTTTGTGGATCTAGAGAAACCCTATGACAGAGTAACAAGAGAGGAACTGTGGTACTGCATGCGTAAGTCTGGTGTGGCAGAGAAGTATGTTAAAATAGTACAGGACATGTATGATGGCAGCAGAACAGTGGTGATGTGTGCCTTAGGTGTGACAGAGGAATTTAAGGTGGAGGTGGGACTGCATCAGGGATCAGCTCTGAGCCCCTTCCTGTTTGAAGTGGTAATGGATAGGCTGACAGATGAGGTTAGACTGGAATCCCCTTGGACCATGATGTTCGCAGATGATATTGTGATATGCAGTGAAAGCAGGGAGCATGCAGAGGAACAATTAGAAAGATGGAGACATGCATTGGAAAGGAGAGGAATGAAGATTAGCCGGAGTGAAACAGAATATATGTGCGTGAATGAGAAAGGTGGAGGGGGAAGAGTGAGGCTACAGGGAGAAGAGATAGCAAGGGTGGAGGACTTCAAATATTTAGGGTCAACAATCCAGAACAATGGTGAGTGTGGTAAGGAAGTGAAGAAACGGGTCCAAGCAGGTTGGAACAGCTGGCGAAAGGTGTCTGGTGTGTTATGTGACAGAAGAGTTTCTGCTAGGATGAAGGGCAAAGTTTACAAAACAGTGGTGAGCCCGGCCATGATGTAAGGATTAGAGACGGTGGCGCTGAAGAAACAACAGGAAGCAGAACTGGAGGTAGGAGAAATGAAGATGTTGAGGTTCTCGCTTGGAGTGAGCAGGTTGGATAGGATTAGAAATGAGCCAAAGTTGGATGTTTTGGAGACAAGATTCGAGAGAGCAGACTTCGATGGTTTGGACATGTTCAGAGGCGAGAGAGTGAGTATATTGGTAGAAGGATGCTGAGGATGGCGCTCCCAGGCAAAAGAGCGAGAGGAAGACCAAAAGAGAAGGTTTGTGATGTGGTGAGGGAAGACATGAGGGCAGTTGGGGTTAGAGAGGAAAATGCAGGAGATAGGCTAAGATGGCAAAAGATGACATGCTGTGGCGACCCCTAACGGGACAAGCCGAAAGGAAAAGAAGAAGAAGAAGAACTGTGTCAGTAGAGTGAACCCATCTAACACGGCCAGGTGCCCCGGATGTAGTCACGTGGTCATAAACAGTCTATTATTGGAGACTGAGACCTCACTTTTAATATTGACTTCAGGTAGATGCCATCTTATGCAGTGTCGGATTATGCAGTTTTACTGTATTTTCAGTTCCATGTTTTTATGCCGACAGTACCAACAGGCTACTTCAACCGATAATTTCCATGAAATATGAAATTTGGCTCGTGTCACGTCCCATCTGAACGAGAGGTAGGACCCAAATGCAGGAACTCGGAAGACGCAAGGTAGTTCAAGAAGAGACACGTTTATTGTATGCCGAGATCGGGGATCGAGCAGGCAGTCCGGTGCAGCAGCGGTTGTTGGGGCGTCGGGCGAAAAGAGCAGATGAGTGGTCAGGCAGGAGTCGGTACACGGGAGAACAATCAACGCAGGCAGAAGTGTCAAGGAATCAGGCTTACAAGGTTGGTCAGAGAACGGACGAAGGTCGGTACACACAGGTTCAGTCAGGAATACGAGGGTGCTGGAACGGGACATAAAGCTCAACGAACTGGCGGCTGACCAGTTGTCACTGGGTCCTAAATATACGGGGGATGATCAGCCCGCATGAGGCACAGGTGTGTGCCTCCCAATTAGCGCACCCGCACAGCTTGTGCTGGAGCGGCAGGATCATGACAGCTCGAAAAAGGTGGTCTGCCAATAACTTGGATAGTTTTGGCTCGAACCACACCTGTTCTTGGTCTCAGTGAATGATTGAATGGTTCATGATTAATGTCCAACCTAACAGTATTTCAGTCACATGACAACAGTATTTACGTGTTGAAGGATCCTTTTCTACAGCTGTTGTCTTATGCTACCTCACAGAGGTCATTTGCCAAAGACACAGTCTAGTCAGCCCCCTGACACTCACATATGATAATACTGACACACTGCAAACCAGTTGCCGTTGTGATACGAATTACTGAACTTCAAGTGAAACACTGGCAGCTATCAATTTTATTTCTGGTTTGTCTGCCAGTATTTGGGGTGGTTTTGGCTCATACCACATTTATATTCGTACGAATCATTGGATAATTGGTGTTAATGTCTTGCATTACAGTATTGTAGTCCTTTGACAATGGTGTCTCCTTCTAGCAGGACAGATTTCCATTGCTCTTTATTTGGTGCTGCCTCACCAAGACAACTAGGCAAAGACACCCAGCAAGCCCCCTCACTCAGTCACATTATGGGCGTACAAACAATGGGCCAACCAGTCGCTGCTCTAAGTCCTATTGCTGAGTGCCACGCGAGACAGACAGCTTCCGCTGTTACATGTAGTCTTGTGTCAGACTTAAACCAGGTTTTAAACCTGGATTTCTCAGCCTAGAAGCAGATGCTCTTCAGGCAAAATAATTTCTATTTACACCGATAAATGTAAGCCAGAGCTGTACAAGCTATGCATACAGGATGGCTTTTATCTACGTCGTATTTGTAATTTATTTACGGGACGATCAACTATCATCTGGAGTTTTGCTGCAAACTCTCTTTCCTGCTTTGGAGTGTTGAAATAGTGTGGGTATACAAATTGGGTGGGGGTGTGGGGGTAAACTAACCATAAATTTGGTCTACCTTGTTCAGTTCCTGGGGCCTCTCTGGCTTAATCAATATACAGTGAAGAAAATAAGTATTTGAACACCCTGCTCCCCACTTAGAAATCATGGAGGGGTCTGAATTTATCATCATACGAGCATGTCCACTGTGAGAAGGATAATGTAAAAAGGAAAATCCAGGAATCACAATGTATGATTTTTTTTAACGATTGTTCCGTTTCCAAGGTGACTGTTGGTACGACACAAAGACATCATGGTTTGATATCTGGCATGGCACGGAAGGTTCCCCTGCTTAAACCAGCACGTCAAGGCCCGTCTTAAGTTTGCCAATGACCATTTGGATGATACAGACGAATCATGGGAGAAAGTTTTGTGGTCAAATGAGACAAAAATATAACTTTTGGTCAAAATTCCAATAACCACTCTGAAGCAGAAGAACAAAAACGTCTAATCATCAGAAGTGTTAGAACTGCTGCCTGTTAAAGAAATGATGACCACACATTTATTCAGCAATCTTCCACACATGCAAATGCACATGAACAAACATGTACACCTTGTTTCCAAATGTTCTGCGTGCCGTCTCCTTATTGTAACATCCATGTAAATAAGGGGCGTCTTAAAACTAAATAAATAGATATAATAATAATATAATAGGATAATCAGAGAGTGGAGTGGCGAATTGTACGAGACAGTTCCTCTCCTCTCTCCTCACGAGACTTGAACTGGTGTCTTTGCTTCCTTTTTTTGTCCTGTTTAATGAATGTCTAATTGGTGAACCTGACAATTGTGTATGGACTCCGTTTTTTTTTTGTTTTTTTTTTATATATGTGCCCATGACACTCGTAGTTTGAGCTGACACTGTTTTGTTATCCACTTGAAGCCATTGAGGCGAGCTGTGGTTGTTTCGGACTGCCGCGCTACTTCCGGTGGCATCATCGGCATGAATGATGACACATTTCTTTTAAAAGCATCTGCACAACTAGCCATTGTAAGTTGACATTTTTTTGTATTAGTTTAAGTCAAAACAAACTCACAGGATGTTGTTTCTGATCTTCGGTGCAGTAGCAAGAAACATTCTAAGCTAACAATTGTAAAATGCAAGCTCTCCAAGGAGCTCAGAAAGCTCAGGTTGGGGGTGCAGATTACTGTAATATGTATAAATGTGTAATAGAAGACATTGAATATCATATCGAAATGTATATGTATACATTTTTTAACACTCTATGAACCTGTATACAACTTTTTCATCCAAACCTAAATATAATGCGCTCTATTAACTTTTGAAAATATTTTTGGAAAAATTTGCACATTATTTTTGAGAAATTACAGTATATGGGCTATAGGAGGTTTGAGGCAGTTTGATTTGACCAGCTTGTAAATGTTGTGAAGGAAAGACGTTAGGGGCTGCTCTCTGGAATTTGAAAATAGCATATAGCTGCCTTTGCGCCTGAACTCTTCATAGGCGAGTCACAGGTGTAGTGTCGTCCTCACAGTTCTGAGGACCTGGGTTCAAATCATCTGTGATGGTGTATGATTATACACCTACAAAAGGCAATTGGATTTATGTAACTTAATTCCTCCATGCATAATAATGCATTTTGAACACTGTTAACTTTAAAGTTAAATCTTCAAAAAAATTAATTGGGGAGAGAATTATTTTGATCATAATAGTGGCACGGTGGAGCAACTGCTTAGAACAGACATGTCCAAAGTCCGGCCCCCGGGCCAATTGCGGCCCGTGGACAAATTTTTACCGGCCCGCGGCCTCTATCATGAAATCAATAATATGCGGCCCGCCAGAACTGTTGACCACAGTATAAAATACATGTGTACAAAAAGCTATTTTTCATATTTTTCATTTCACCAGAAGATGGCAGTAGCCCTGTGGCCGCACTCTGGCCGCCGTGACCCTTGACCTTGCATGATCGTTTCAGCCCAGCCCATTTCTAACATGGCGTCTGTAAACAAAAAAAGGAAAGTTGACCGCGAAGGCCGCCGCTTCCAGGACAAGTGGAAATTTGAGTATTTTTTCACTGAAATACGAAACAACTGTGTCTGCCTAATTTGCCAAGAGACTGTGGCTGTTTTCAAGGAATTCAACATCAAGAGGCACTACCAGACGAAACATGCTAGCTACGACATGCTAACTGGGAACAAACGCGGTGAAAAAGTGAAGCAACTGGAAGCTGTTTTAACGGCACAGCAAAGCTTTTTCACAAGAGTCCGTGAGTCAAATGAAAATGCCACAAAGGCAAGCTACGAAGTGGCAACGCTGATTGCAAAGCACTGCAAACCTTTCACTGAGGGTGAATTTATTAAAGACTGTGTAATGGAAATGGTTGAGAATATTTGTCCCGCGAAGAAGCAAGAGTTTGCCAATATTTGCCTGGCTCGTAATACTGTGGTACGGAGAATTGAAGACGTTTCATTAGATATTAAGAGACAGTTAGAGGCAAAAGGAACTGAGTTGACTTTTTCTCGTTAGCGTGCGATGAAAGCACGGATGCGTCCGACACCGCTCAGTTACTGATCTTTTTAAGAGGAGTGGACAATGACATGAACGTGAGTGAAGAGCTTCTGGACCTCCAGAGTCTGAAGGGCCAAACAAGAGGAACGGATTTATTTGTTTCTGTTTGTTCCACCGTAGATGACATGAAACTACAGTGGAATAAAGTCACCGGGATTATTACGGACGGCGCACCTGCCATGGCTGGCGAGCGGAGTGGATTATCAAGCCTTGTCTGTAACAAAGTCAGCGAAGAAGGAGGCAGCGCTATTAAACTCCACTGTATTATTCATCAAGAAGTTCTCTGTGCCAAATATATGAAATATAATAATGTTATGAAACCGGTGATAAAGACTATTAATTATATTCGCTCCAAAGCGCTGTGCCACCGCCAGTTTCAACAGTTTCTTCTCGACATCCAGGCTGAATACGGAGATGTTTTGTATCACACCGACGTAAGGTGGCTCAGTCGGGGGTCTGCGCTGCAGCGCTTCTTCTCTCTCAGGGAGGAAATTGGACAATTCTTGACTAAAAAGGGACAACCCATGCCACAATTAAATGATCCTGTTTGGCTGGCTGATTTGGGATTTTTAGTTGACTTAACGCGACATCTGAATGCGCTGAACACAAGCCTTCAAGGGCAAAATGCAGTGGTAAGCCAACTGTATTCACACATCAAAGCCTTTCGGACCAAGCTGCTACTTTTCCAAAGACACCTGTCACAGGCGCAGCCCAATACCGCACATTTCCCGTCGCTGCAGGAAATTGTGACCAGTTTCCCACAGATCATATCAGTGCGCAAATGACAAAGTATGCAGCAGACATCTCATCTCTGGTTGAGGAGTTTCAGCAGCGCTTTCGGGACTTTGCAGCTATTGAAAAGGAGATCACGCTTTTTTCCTCTCCTTTCTCCGTGGACCCTGATGACGCTCCAGACCACCTGCAACTGGAGCTCATTGAGCTGCAGTGTAACGCCGAGCATCGCAGTCGGCACCAACAGCTCCCTCTTGTCAACTTCTACCGCCAGCTGGATGAAGGCAGGTTCCAAGCAATTCGGACATTTGCTAAGAAAATGCTGAGCTTGTTTGGCTCCACATACATGTGCGAGAAGACATTCTCCGTTATGAACATTAACAAGAGCCGCATGAGGACGAGACTGAGTGACTCTCACCTGCGTGACGTCTTGCGCATCAAAACCACTGCTCTTGAGCCAGACATGGACTACATACTGCAGTCAAGATCCCAGTATCACCCTTCACATTAGTGCAGGCAAGACCTTTGTTAAGTCCTCTGAGTTGAATAAATTCTTAAATCTCAGTTAATTAATTTTTTTGTGATGGTCAAAATCACAGTTTGAATATGCAGTGATCATTGTTTTGTTTTCAGCACTTTTCCTACAGTGAGCATATAATAGTGAATAATATGTAATGTTTCACATGAACTTAGATATCCTTTATAGTTTTCTTAATTTTTTGTGGTTTGTGATTTCGGTAAAAACCTAAATGTAAAAAAAATTGTAAAAGTAAAAGTATGCCATTTGTAATTAAATTAAAAAAAATCCCAAAAAGTTAATTTGTATTTAATGTTAATGGTTCAAAGAATGTCAGGCTAAATAGTCGGCCCCCACACATTTTCACCTTACCAAATCTGGCCCTCTTTGCAAAAAGTTTGGACACCCCTGGCTTGAAGGTTGGCCTCACAGTGTTACGTGCATACGACATGGGGTAGGACCCAAATGCAGGAATCCGAGGAAGGGACATGATGTTGAGGGTGCTTTTATTCCAGGCAGAGGTCATACACAGGTAAGCAGTCCAAAAAGGCATAGGCACAAAAACACATGGCAACAGGCAAGGGCCAAAAAAAATTGAAAACAAGGTTGGATTACTTCTAGGCAAAAAAAACAAGATTTGACTTAGCTGTGGTGGCACAGGAACGCTGGCCATGGCAATGAGATACACAACAAGGGGCTTGTATACTCACGCAGACTGATGCAGTCTTAAGCACAACAAACCGGCAACTGAGAATAAAGAACATAAGGCTAATATGCCTGGCCCAATTATCGTCAATAAGGTGCAGGTGTGGAGCTGCTGCTGGAGGCAGCTGCACCCAGGACAGTTGCCAGACATAGCCTCGGCCAATGCGCAGATCCTAGATGCGACAAAAAAAAAAAAAAAAAAACACCAGGGGTGAGTGAAAAAAGGGCCCGGAGTAGGGCACAAACCCCCACCCCAGTCTGTCTGGTGGCCGTCAAGGCCACTCAAAGCGAGGTGCTTGGTTGGGTAGTTCAGGAGGTCGGCTAGGATGCCAAGCACCAGGGTCCCTACAGGGTGACTCGGGTGGACATCCATGAAGAGGGTCCCAATGGCAAAGCAGGAACCAAACAGAAGCAAGTTACAGGTGCAGACAGTGCCTTGGCAGTGCTCGAGAGCCGGCAGCTGTTGAGGCTGCTGGTCGAGCATTGCCAAGGCTTTGTCGAGAGGCGGCGGCTGATGCTGGTCGAGTATCGCCCAGGCATGGTTGAGAGGCGGCGGGCTGCTACTGCTGATGCTGGTCAAGCACTCCCGAGGTGTGGTCAAGAGACGGTGGGTGCTGCTGTTGTTGTTGTTGTCGAGCAATGACAGAAATAGCAGGTAGTTTAGTTATGGGCTGGGACACATCCGGTAGGTCGGGCGTGGTCGTCCATTTCTCCCAGATGGCCAACGTCATAGACAGGTTTTTCTTACAATCATATCTGGATAAGGGGGATCTGCTGACGGCCTGTGCATACAGGGGCAATCGTAGATGACATGCTCCGCAGTCTCCTCCCCTAGGCCACATTTTCTGCAGATGGTGTCCACTGCCCTGACGATCTTGGCCAACAAGTACTTCAGGGCGGGGTGATGACCACACTGGATCCGACTCAATGTCACTTGGTCTTGGCATCTGAAGGTCATTTTTGCTTGGCGGTTGATCAGGCTGCTTCGGTCACAGTAGATTCAGTGCGTTCATTCATGGGACGGCGAGCCATCCCTTGTTGCTTTGCAGATTATTGCTTTTGCTATGTCTTAATGGTGATCGACTTCGGTTTGGTCCGCGACTGATCCAGCTTTCACCTGGGTATCAACTAGCTTGTTGCCGACGATAGTGCAATGACCCGTGCACCAAGTGAAGGTCACCCGGCACCCACGCTCCGACAGGAGTATGAGGATATTTCATTTGTCGTTGTTCTTGAGGATGTTCGACGGGTTCATTTTCTGGTTGTGAAGGAGGCAAAAAAGGCTGTCACTGACCACCCGGGCTTTCAGGATGGTGTTGTCGGCGCGGATGATTTGCAACACCTTGACCTTTGATCTCTGCCTGGATGGAGGAACACCATCGGCCTCTTGGAATGGCGAAGGAGCGGTGGACTTGGGGGTCACTTGGGTGGCCAGTGGTGACGACGATTCCACCACTGCCTGTTGCAGTACTCATTGCTAATCCGTCTGTGTAGAGGAACATGGCGAAGGTGCCCCATCCTTCCTCCAGTCATTGAAGGGCTCACTTCTTGTCGGCTTCCACATCTCCTGACTTACTGCCGATAGTCTCAAAGACGTGTCCACCTGTCTTAGACCAGGGTGGGAGAAGTTCTGGCTGCTGGGGGGTTGGATGCTCCAAAGTCGGATTTCCAGGTCTCACCGACCTTCTGGCACCAGCTGGGCTTTTTGGTTCATTGTTTCACTTCTTTCTGCGCAATTTCAAACTGTGGGTGTGAGGGGGCAAGCCATTTCCACTTTTCAATTATAAGTGGCGCTAAGATGTGTCCCTCTCATGGTGATTGTCAGCATGTCTGCCTCCGCCAAGATAGCCTCTGCCGGAGTGGGTTTGACTTGGCCTGGGATGGCTTGACCCGCAAAGACACGTTTCTAGCTTATCCATCGTGGTTGATGAGACCCATGGGAGCCAAGCTGCTGCTGCGTATTTGTCTTGTACTCGACCCATGGCGATGTAAGTTAAGCGTAGAGTTTGCTTGTTGTAACCCCACTCAGATGTTGCTAGGCTTGTCAGGGCTCCCGCCTGGCGTCGCAGTTTCCCGCCCACGATTGCTGCATGGTTGGCTGGCAGTCGTACGTTAAGCCCAGGAATTTAGGGTGGGGATTGTACTTCAACGGTTGACTGTTTAGCTGAAGAGATGGGCGCCAGCTGGCCTCATGTGGGTTGGTGATGAAGAAAGAGCTGTAGGGATTTGCGAGTTTGGACCCTACGCGTGTTTGCTTATCGAGGAAGAGATGACCAATGATTAGACGAGTAAATGCATTTATTACAAAGGAATGTGCAATACAGACATTCGGGTCTTATGTAGGTATCTGCCGCACATGAGACATGCTGCCGCACATAAGACATGTGTCTTCTGGCAGGATAGCCCAGAGAAGAAGACAAGAGCTGCCCGGAAACCCAAGGCTTTTATACGTATGGGTCCATGGTAAAGGTGGCTGCCCCCCCCCTCCCCAACCCCCTTCACGCAGTCTGGTCCTGGGCCAAGATGGTAATTTTCCGCTCCTTATCTGGTGTCGTTCGTCTCCGCGGAAATGCCTGGGAGAGGAGGCTGCCACCAGCCGGTTTTCTGCGTACAAAGGTCAAGGACAGCCACTACGCTCCACAACACATCCTTGTCTGATTAGCAAATGGACAACACTTTATCTGTTGATTAAACATATAAGGTCATATTTAAGCAAATAATGAAAGTGCAATAAAAGTAAAATTGTCTTCAGAGCATTCCGATTTTTGGACTGAAAGTTAAATTTTCCAACGTCAACTCCAGGTCTCAATACGGTTCAGTGACTGTTGCAGTGAGCGTTCTGCCTGGTGGAGGTCTGAACCAAACTTGCGAAGGGTGGTCGTCATGGACCTTGCGCTGATGAAATAGGTGAATAAAAAAATAGGTGAACGTCACGAGCAGTGTGTCACCGGAACAAAAACAAGGGGTGGCAGCTGGTCGATTAATCTCCTCTCCTGAACCCACGTGAACCGCAACCAATTAGGCCAGCTCCTTCATCATTGAATGCCTCCGCTCACATTGATCCTTGAAATGGAGCATGAAGGCAACAAATTCTTTGGCCCGCTGCACTCGAAGGGTAGCAAATCCTACATCGCTCTGGGCTTGGAGTTTGGAGCATTTATTGTGTCTGTGTCCGCTGGGTCCATGTATGGCCAGTTCGTTCTGTCACATGCACACAACATGGGGTAGGTCCCAAATTCAGGACTCGGGGGCAGTGACATAATGTTGAGGGTGGTTTTATTCAAGGCAGAGGGCATACACAGTTAAGCAGTCCAAAAACGCAGAGTCACAAAAACATGTGACAACAAGCAAGGTCCAAAATAACATGACAACGAGGTTGGATTACTACTTGGCAAAAAACAAGATGTGACTTAGTTGTGGTGGCACAGAAATAATGTCTGTGACAACGAGGCTCATATTTTCACGCAAACGAATGCGGTCTCAAGCACAGCGATCTGGCAACTGAGAATGAAGAACACAAGGCTAGTTAGTTAGTTAGGTCTAGTTAGCATCAATAAGGTGCAGGTGTGGAGCAGCACCTCTGCCCAGTGGCCTGGCCACGCCGTTGACACTCAGTTCTGAGGATCTGGGTTAAAATCCCGGCCTTGCCTGTGTCCAGTTTGCATGTTGTCCACGTGCCTGCATGGGATTCCAGTTTCCTCCCACATCCCAAAGACATGCATTTATTGGAGAGTCTAAATTGTCCGTAGGTGTGCTTGTGGGTGCGACTGTTGTCTGTCTTAATGTACCCTGTGATTGGCACTCAACCAGTTCAGGGTGGACCCTCCTTCCAGTCTGATGACAGCTGTGATTGGCTCCAGCACTGCCAGAACCCTCGTGAAGATAAGCGGCTCAGAAAATGGATGGATGGATGGATGGATGTATACACGCATGCAAGCAAGCAATCATCATGGGAATCTCCAGCCATCACACCGCTCTGTGCCCCAGAGATGAACGTATTTCGGTCTGAAATGTGTGAAACAACGCCAGAACAAAAACTAATGAACTGGTGACAATGTCGGATGAAGCTGATTGGAAAGTGTAATTATTCACAGTGAAGAGTCCTGCACTTGGACTGAAAGGCTACTCACTGAGAATGAACCCACTACTCCTGAAGAAACATGAAAAAAAAAAACAGATTACAGTTTGCAAAAAGACACCATAACAAAAATCTCAACTTCTGGACACATGTCCGATGGTCTGATGGAACAAAAGTGGAGCTGTTTGGCCAGAATGACCAATGTTACATCTTGAAGCTTGTAGATTTGAGAACACCATACCAAATATGAAGCGTGGAGGTGTCAGCATCATGTTGTGAGACTGTTTCGATCTAGCAGGAACTGGAACGCTTTATAAAATAGATGGCATCATAAAGAAGGAAAATTCTTGTTTTCCTTTCGGCTTGTCCCGTTAGGGGTCGCCACAGCGTGTCATCTTTTGCAATCTTAGCCTATCTCCTGTATTTTCCTCTCTAACCCCAACTGCCCTCATGTCTTCCCTCACCACATCCATCTGAACATGTCCAAACCGTCGAAGTCTGCTCTCTCGAATCTTGTCTCCAAAATATCCAACTTTGGCTGTCCCTCTAATGAGCTCATTTCTAATCCTATTCAACCTGCTCACTCCGAGCGAGAACCTCAACATCTTCATTTCTGCCACCTCTAGTTCTGCTTCCTGTTGTTTCTTCAGTGCCACCGTCTCTAATCCGTACATCATGGCCGGCCTCACCACTGTTTTGTAAACTTTGCCCTTCATCCTAGCAGAGACTCTTCTGTCACATAACACACCAGACACCTTTCGCCAGCTGTTCCAACCTGCTTGGACCCGTTTCTTCACTTCCTTATCACACTCACCATTGTTCTGGATTGTTGACCCTAAATATTTGAAGTCCTCCACCCTCGCTATCTCTTCTCCCTGTAGCCTCACTCTTCCCCCTCCACCTTTCTCATTCACGGACATATATTCTGTTTTACTCCAGCTAATCTTCATTACTCTCCTTTCCAGTGCATGTCTCCATCTTTCTAATTGTTCCTCCGCATGCTCCCTGCTTTCACTGCATATCACAATATCATCTGCGAACATCATGGTCCAAGGGGAATCCAGTCTAACCTCATCTGTCAGCCTATCCATTACCACTGCAAACGGGAAGGGGCTCAGTGCTGATCCCTGATGCAGTCCCACCTCCACCTTGAATTCCTCTGTGACACCTAAGGCACACCTCACCATTGTTCTGCTGCCATCATACATGTCCCGTACTATTTTAACATACTTCTCTGCCACACCAGACTTAGGCATGCAGTACCACAGTTCCTCTCTTGGTACTCTGTCATAGGCTTTCTCTAGATCCACAAAGACACAATGTAGCTCCTTCTGACCTTCTCTGTACTTTTCCACTAGCATCCTCAAGGCAAATAATGCATCTGTGGTACTCTTTCTCGGCATGAAACCATACTGTTGCTCGCAGATACTTACTTCTGTCCTGAGTCTAGCCTCCACTACTCTTTCCCATAACTTCATTGTGTGGCTCATCAACTTTATTCCTCTATAGTTCCCACAGCTCTGGTTATCCCCTTTGTTCTTAAAAATTGGAACTAGAACACTTTTCCTCCATTCTTCAGGCATCTTTTCGCCCGCTAGTATTCTGTTGAATAAGTTGGTCAAAAATTCCACAGCCATCTCTCCAAATTGCTTCCATACCTCTACCGGTATGACATCAGGACCAACTGCCTTTCCATTTTTCATCCTTTGTAATGCCTTTCTGACTTCCCCCTTAGTAATCACTTCCACTTCCTGGTCCTTCACACGTGCCTCTTCAACTCTTCCTTCTCTCTCATTTTCTTCATTCATCAATTTCTCAAAGTATTCTTTCCATCTATTTAGCACACTACTGGCACCAGTCAACACATTTCCATCTCTATCCTTAATCACCCTTACCTGCTGCACATCCTTCCCATCTCTATCCCTCTGTCTGGCCAACCTGTAGAGATCCTTTTCTCGTTTCATGTCCAACCTGGTGTACATGTCTTCATATGCCTCTTGTTTAGCCTTTGCCACCTCTACCTTTCCCCTATGTCGCATCTCGATGTACTCCTTTCGCCTCTCCTCAGTCCTCTCAGTATCACACTTCTTCTTCGCTAATCTCTTTCCTTGTATGACTCCCTGTATTTTGGGGTTCCACCACCAAGTCTCCTTCTACCCTTTCCTACCAAAAGACACACCAAGTACTCTCCTGCCTGTCTCTCTGATTACCTTGGCTGTCGTTGTCCAGTCTTCCGGGAGCTTCTGCTGTCCATCGAGAGCCTGTCTCACCTCTTTCCGAAAGGCCGCACAACATTCTTCCTTTCTCAGCTTCCACCACATGGTTCTCTGCTCTACCTTTGTTTTCTTAATCTTCCTACCCACCACCAGAGTCATCCTACACACTACCATCCTATGCTGTCGAGCTACACTCTCCCCTACCACTACTTTATAGTCAGTAACCTCCTTTAGATTACATTGTCTGCACAAAATTTAATCCACCTGCGTGCTTCTACCTCCACTCTTGTAGGTCACTATATGTTCCTCCCTCTTCTGGAAACAAGTGTTCACTACAGCCATCTCCATCCTTTTTACAAAGTGCACCACCATTTGTCCCTCAAAGTTCCTTTCCTGGATGCCGTACTTACCCATCACTTCTTCATTGCCCCTGTTTCCTTTACTAATATGTCCATTACAATCTGCACCAATCACAACTCTCTGCTGTCTGGGATGCTCAGAACTACTTCATCTAGTTCCTTCCAGAATTTCTCTTTCAACTCTAGGTCACATGCTACCTGTGGGGCACAGCCGCTAACCACATTATACATAACACCCTCAATTTCAAATTTTAGTCTCATCACTCGATCTGATACTCTTTTCACCTCCAAGACCTTCTTAGCCAGCTATTCCTTTAAAATAACCCCTACTCCATTTCTCTTCCCATCTACTTCATGGTAGAATAATTTAAACCCTGCTCCTAAACTTCTAGCCTTACTACCTTTTCACCTGCTCTCTTGGATGCACAGAATATCAACCTTTCTCCTAATCATCATGTCAACCAACTCCTGAGCTTTTCCTGTCATAGTCCCAACATTCAAAGTCCCTACACTCAGTTGTGGGCTCTGTGCATTCCTCTTTTTCTTCTGACGATGGATCCAGGTTCCTCCTCTTCTTTGTCTTCGACCCAGAGTTGCTGAATTTCCACTGACGACCTGCAGGTTAGCAGTGCTGGGGGCGGGCGTTGTTAACCTGGGCCACGACCGATCCGGTATGGGATTCTTTAGATGAACGCTCATATTTGTTTGGCACAGTTTTTACGCCGGATGCCCTTCCTGACGCAACCCACTGCATTTATCCTGGCTTGGGACCGGCCTACAGATTGCACTGGCTTGTGCCCCCCATAGGGCTGCATTAAAGAAGGAAAATTACATGGAGATATTAAGGTAACATCTCAAGACATCAGCCAAGAAGCTAAAATTTGGGTGCAAATGGGTCTTCCAAATAGACAATGACCCAAAGCATACGGTCAAAATGGTTTAAAAGTTACTTGAGGATAACAAATTCAATGTCTTGGAATGGCCATCACAAAGTTCTCATCTGAATACCATCAAAAATTTGTGGGCAGATCTGAAAAGGCATTTGTGAGCAAGGCAACAGACAAACCTGACTGAGTTACACCAGGAGAAATAGGCCAGGATCCCAGCAGAATACTGTGGAATTTTGTGTATATTGTCGAAGGTTATCTAAAATGTTTGGCCCAAGTCATGCAGTTCAAACAACATGCAACTTGATACAAAGGAAATTTATTTAAACTTTTCTCCAAGAAACTCCTCTCATTTTCATGGAACTTAACAAAATTAAAGAATTTTGGTGATCCTGACTGACCAGAAATGAGAGAGGTTTAGTCTGATTTGGCTTCGGACAGTAAGACAAAAACTTAAATGCGTTTTTGCAGTGTATGTAAACTTCTGTCTTCAACTGTACATAAATGTACAATACAAACACACGACGATTTCTTTCACAATGAATAAATACATTTTTCTACACCAAAAACAACTACTGAAATACAGTAGCACTGTTGCTTTGGTGTGCATGTATGTGCCTGGATATGTATCATGCATTTGGCTAACTGTGTCTTGTAGGTTCCATTGGTGGTCTTTAAGCGTGAAAAGGAGGTTGCCAGGAAGTTGGAGTTTGACGGCCTTTACGTAACAGAGCAGCCATCTGAGGATGATATCAAAGGACAGTGGGACAGACTGGTTATCAACACACAGTAAGTAAATTTGTTAATTTTGGATCATGGATCTTGAAGAAAACGCTTTGAAAAAAATTGCAGAACTGAACAGAGATGTTTTCCATAAGAATGGGAGATGAAAGTAGTATACATTGTGCCCTTACCCATTTGAAGTTCTAAGTTTGTGGACCTGCATATTCATGAATTAAAGTTATTGTTTTTTTGTTTTTTTTTACAATGTACCATTTTTCGTGACTATAAGATGCAATTCTCTCTTAATGAGCTGGGGCACCTTATGTGCACACTGTTTTCCAAAATCTTTCAATGTTGTCATGTGACTAGTCCAATGAAGTACACTTGTACACGCTATTTACACTGCTAACATGCATGCTGACGTGTTCTAGCGTGTATGTACACTACCATATGAAGGCATTCATAAGACAGTGAGGAACAATTACAATTTTACATTTGCAAGCATAAGAAGCTTACATTGTCCCACAAACTGCCAGTGTAGGCAAGTCATTAATCACACTCGGTGTTACATCAAACTAAAATGATAACATCACAACAAATAGAATAGCATAACTAGCATATCATAAACAAATAAACAATGACTTGAGAAATAATTGACACAAAATATGCACTTTAAAAGGTATTTACATGCTCCCAGGATACTTTGCAGCACTAAGGAGGCCCTTGCCCCACGTAGGTTCACCATTCCGTTGCTTATGTTTATGGCACCGGTTGCTTTGACATGACAGTTCCTCACGTAATGACCTGAATGCCCACAATAGAAGCACCATCCCTCTCTCTGCCGGCGTTAAAGCACCTCAAGAGAGACCGATACTGCCTGATTCGTGTGAGGCGACACAGGCCCGTTGGCCGAGGCTGCCGACAGGTGTTCTACCTTGGTTCGGCTACTCACTGACATTCGTTTTGTCTATACCTCGTGACGTATCCTTCCATCGATCTCTGTCTAGCTCACGATCAATGAGCCCCTTGTCGATCATAATTGCGAGAGCTATGAGCGTGTCCAACTCGGTTGGAAGATAAAATGGGACCAAGTGATTCTTGACGGCAGGGGACAGCCAATGAAAATATGCATCACGTACCGCTGTATTGTTCCACTTACTATCAGCCGCTAGGATACGGAATTCTATGGCATAATCAGACACCCTATCCTTACTTGCTCCAACGCAATTAAGGAATTATCTGCCTCACACTCCTGGGTGGAGTACTTGAAAATCTGCTCCATTGTCTTGTCTTGACAAACAAGGTCCAAGAATGAAATGTGACAAAGTCCGGCTCAATTCGGCAGTTGCCCACACCTCCGCAGTCCCAGTCGTGTGGGATATGATGAAAGCAATTTTTGCACACTCAGTGCAGAACACAGCTGCCTGTAGCTCAAAATGGAGTTTGCATTGCATGATTAATGGCTTGATGTTCTCGGAGTCTGCCGAGTACCTACCAGACAGCAGCAGAGGTGTTAAGTGGTGGCATGGTGAGTGACTGTTCCCTGAGTTTGTGTCATATTGACGTAATTTCCCAACTGTGAGACCACCTGTCTCACAACAATGTCATGCTCTTCCTTAAAAGATAGGTGCAGGGCACCAAGTTGTTCCTCCAGCTGCGCGATGTTTCGTCCCAGTGTTTGAAGTGCTTTACGCACCGGGTCTGAGTCTGCAGGGTCCATGTCTTGCTAGTTTGTTCTGTCATGAGCAATGGCAAGGGGTAGGACCCAAATGCAATGACTCGAATGCAAATAGCAGTTGAAGAGGGAGGTTTAATTCCAGGACAACCCACCCTAACCCACAAGTAAGCAGTTCAAAAAGCCGACAGCACAAAATGTGAGGCAAAAAGCAAGATGTAAAAAAGCTTTAGAGATTATCTGCTCACATGCCTTTTATGGACCTTGTATCCACCATGTACTATAATGCAATACTTAACCTGTTACTCTGTCACAAAGTACAGTTTGCATACATATTTTCTTGTGTTAGTGTATTGGCATGTTCCCTCATTATTTGCAGGGGTTATGTTCCTTCGCCCCCCTGCCGCCGCGAACAATGAAAAGCCGTGACTAACGGATGCAGTATTAAAATACCTACATATAATATGTAGCATACTTTTGCAACCATAAGGTGCAGTTAAAAGTCTTCAATTTTTTTCCAAAACGGACAGGGCACATTAAGTTCACCAAGAGTTCCAAAGTCTGTAAGTGTTGTTGTGTGACTAGACCAGTGAAGAATGCCTGAACACACCAGTTACATTATTGGCATGGACTAAAGGAGAGCGCTCATAATACAGTGAGGAACAATTGCAATTTTACATTTGCAAGCAGAAGAATTGTACATTTTCTCACACACTACCAATGGATACAAGTTATTACTCAAGATGTTGTTCAAACTAACGGTATCACATCGAAACTAAAATTATTACACCACACCAAACAGAATAACATAACCAGCGTATAATAAACATCCTTACATCCTCCCAGTTAAAGAGGTCCTGACCAATGTTCCCTCTAAGCTGGGGGTCGAGAACCTTTTTGACTGAAAGAACCATAAATGCCAAATATTTTAAAATGTTATTCCAAAAGATCCATATAATATTTAAAAAAATATATATAGAAGTATTTGCGGATTTATGTAAGACCAACACTTTTAGAGTACAATAAGTCTCTAAATTCTTTTAAATAACATTGTTACACTGTTGCTAAAGCACGGGTGTCATCCCTATAAACATTCTAAAATAGATATTGTAATGAAAAATACATATAACAGTATTCACTTCAATTTCTATACGGAAAAAAAAAAGTGAGTGTAGAGCGCGTCATCCATGCACAAAGTTGCGCAATTCAGTGTCCCTCGACATCAAAGTGGTCGCAATATCAGTCGTGTCATCTGTCCTTGACGTCATCGTCACTACCACCGTTGAAAACGCGCAGTGCCTGCTACTACAGAAGCCGAACAACAGAGATATTCGCATTTTTCCGACGCCCCTTCTGACACCCAAGTTCTTTTCGAAAAGGGCAACACCTCACAACCGAGTGAAGTTACCGGGGCAATATTACACTATTGTTTCAAGCCCTCAGGGCAATATTAGACTATTGTTTCGAGCCATATTCAGATATCCGATCACGGCCAAACCACATCCTGTCCGATCCACTCCCGCTGCGGAAATGAGCCATCGCGGCTCATCGCAGCCGGCCGGTGTGGATTATGACGGAGCCGAGCGGTGCTGCTTTAGTCACAGTCGAGATGGGGCGCTTTATGCGCGCACGCGACTGAGTAACGCATTCTCGGCTGGGTTCTTCAGAGCCGCCCCTGTCGCAAAGCCCGACGCACAGCCTTCGCAGAAGCTGTGACCGCCGAACGCGGCGCCTCAGCCGGTGTGGCTGAGTGTGGCTGAGTTTCGGCTCCCTTGGTGGCATATAAGGAGGAGGTGGAGCCTAGCTATGTTGCTTTTAGGGGTATGCTCGAAGTCGCTGCAGTACTCGATGAACACTATCGAGACATTGTTGGCTGGGCGACGCGCACATCGACACATTTCATACGTGGATCTTTTGTTACGTTATGAGAGAGACCGATTTCGTTGTCCACCCCGCACTATTTTGTTTAGCAGCTGTATGTGCACATCAACACATTTCAGACGCGGATCTTTTGCTACGTTATGAGAGAGACCGATTACGTGGTCTGCCCCAACTTTTTTTTTTTTTTTGGAGCTGTATACACACCTACCTGTTATTTGGAACCCACAAAGCTCTCGTCCTCTGCACCCGTGAAATCCATTTTTCACAGCGAACAGGGTCTCTTTCAAACTTATGAAGGGTAATTCCATTCTCCCGAGTGTTCAAGCAATGTCCAGCAATGCAATGAGTAGTATTTTGGTTAACACAAAGGAACAACGAGCTATCTTCCCGGAGGTAAAACTAATGGAAACAAACGAGTCCACTAGGGGGCGCCTCTGTCCTGCTTCTTCTCGAAAACAAATCCCTCAAGAGGATTTTCATGGCGGGAGTTACAAAAAGCTGTATACGTCAAAATCATATTTTGTGGTGAAACAACACATGGGACCATATTGGCTGTGGGTTTTTCATTAATAATATACCAAAAATCATCCATTTGACAACACTTGAGCTTTAAGCTTCACACAGCCGTTGAGACTTCCAAGCATTAATCGTGAATGTAAATCAATTTAATTTGCCATCATGATGGTACAATGGCGAATAGTTCTTGCCGACAAAGGCGTGTCTTTTATTCGTTTGATTATCTTGCCTTTATGTTGTTGGAATGTTTATTGGCAACATCGAGTACGAATGCTTAGGCATACTGATACTCCCCATCTGTGAATTTAGACACACAGCATAACCGTCTCTCTCCACAAAGGCTGTCCATTCTTGTTAAAACCTCCGATATGCCTCTTTTTTTTTTTCTTTGAGCAACCTTTGTCAACTAAAAAGTGTTTCCATAATTAGTTACTGCAACCGATCGGCGTTCGACCCTTTTGCACCAACTGCACGTACTCAACTTCTACGGCAAACTACGGCAAGCCCAGTTGGCCAAACTGTCTCTGGGTGCGTTGCATGCATGACAGAAATCACATGTTTGTTGTTATGAGGGCTCCGCGAGCCATATGGAACCATCAAAAGAACCAGGTATGATTTGCGAGGCATAGGTTCCCAACTCCTGCTCTAAGCTGTGCGTGCACACTATTGCACACTGCTGATGTGGTCTACGTGCACAGACATTTTGCGTTGTGCACAAAAAAAAAAAAAAAAAAAAAAGAAGAAGAAGAAGTACAATATAAGATGCAAAAGTCCCATTTGAAATATGTTTTCAATGAGTGAGGGGTGACTAGCTGCATCCAATTCACATACATAGAGTGGTTTGGGCATAGTAGAGCGAAGACAAGCGAGACACACTACCTATGTTTACCCTCGTGGTGAAAGTAAAACGGTAAGCAAAAGAAATACTCTTATTTTACGATGCAATGACTGTCAGAGTATGTGCAAATAGAAGAAAAAGCAGTAAAACTGGACACGATATTCCTCTTTTTTCAAGAGAGAAAGATCTGGTCTGAAAAGTACCTGAGTACACCAGAAAGCTGACATAGCAAAAGTTATGCCTTTGAATTTTTTTATTAAATCAAACAGTGGAGGATGAGATGGTGTGTATAAGTTCCAACTTGGCACACCACCATGGATGAAAGCACAGAATACATTGCACAAAAATATAGTTATCTATTTTAAATATAGGGAGCCAAATAACATTCAACATCAAACTGTTTGGGAGCATCATTCAATTGTCAGCATGCACTGCGAAAGAATATTGTGCAAACAGTAATTCAGTTTTACACCATGAAAAACAGACTGAAATATCATTGTGAAAAAATGCGTGAAATAAATTTGGAAGGGGGCTTTCAAATTTATAGTTCATAGTTTAGTTCAGTATAATTTGCAAAAACACTTAAATAAAACTGTTCCTAATCAAAGTGTTATGATGGTAATGTAAATGCTGCAATCAGATTCTTTTAATAACCCATGTAACTTCAATGGATGACATGTCTGAGTTTCCTCATAGTGGTCAAAGGGATCGCTGAGATGCTTAGTGTGTTTGACATTTGACATTAAAAATTAGAGCTAACACTGGTCATAAGTGCCTTAGATCACAGATAGCTGTGGGTGAAATGAGTTTCCCTCAGCAGGTTCTCCAGGCTCTCCCTTACAGACAGTTGCTGAAGCTCTGTCATCTGGGAGGGGCTCAGAGTAGAGCTGCTTCTCCTACACATTAGGAGGAGATAAATGAGAATCTGTTCTCACTTTCCTGAGCAGTACAGATAAGGTTAAATAGATAAAATGAAAATACTGTAAATTGCAGAAAATATCTGTGTTCAGTTTCAGATATGGTTTCTGCCTTTTTTGTGTCTTTACAGTTTTTTTTTGTGTGATTACTTTCAAAGGATTCTCAATGTAAAATTGTCTTTTTCACGTCATTGATTTTTAATTTCTTTAAATACTTATGCTTACTTCAAAGTTATTGATCCGTTCAAAATATTGTCAACTTCTGATATAAATACCTGCAAATTAAGGATGAAATGTTGATCTTCTATTCAGTTTGTTGCAAAAATAAAGGAATTGGCCTCTCTGTTCCAATAATTTTGGAGGAGATTGTATGTTATACATCGTGGTCGAATTATTAATACCTTGATATTTATATTTCAATTGTGAAGCTGATGATAGACCTGTGACTCCAGAATGAACCAGGGCACAGGTGGAGATAGGCATCAGCAAGGAGTTGTGGAATGTGGGATGAATCTTCAATGATTACCGAAGTTTACATGGCAATTTCCTGAGATTTAGCACAGAGATTGAGAAACCGAAAGAGAAGATCATTTTCTTACCATATCCCAGTAAATCTGCCTGGCCTCTCTAGAGGTGATCTTCTACAGAAGGAACTACCATCTTTGCTCTTGTATTTCTAAAAGTGTGGTTTGTAAACAAGAGAGAGACACACACAGAAGTGCCTTCCAGCCACCACTCACAGGACTGAAGGAAATTACATGACAATTCCGTGAGATTTAGCACAGAGATTGAGAAACCATAAGAGAAAATCATTTCATTACAATATCCCCGCAAATCTGCACTACTCTAGTGGAATAATGCAGGACCAAAGATGTGCAAAGGAGTCAGCAACTCCAGCAACAAGAAAACAAAAAGGGCAACTTAAGTAGCGGACAATTCAAAAGAGGATCAATATTGGGATAGCCTTCCCCAGGTGGAAGGAGCTCATGAGAAAAAAAATCTTTAAAGCAGTGGTTCGTAACTTGGTTTGAATCGAACCCGAGCGGTTAGGTGAGGCAGTCGCTGGGATTCATTTAGGACGTTACACACGCTATGTGTGGGTATGTTCATGCATCCGTAAAAGCCTTTTTGCACTTCATTTTGAATGCTGCCTTCATGCTGTTCAAAACGCTGCTTGAAAGTGTGCGTCTACTGTTGCAGCGCTGTGCTTCGAGTTGAAATACTTTATTTTTTCATTTATCTCTATATTTGAATACTTCAATGATGCACTTGAGTTGATAGCATTCCTGTGATGTCAATTGCGGTAGATTCTTCTTCTATGTGCAATTGAGGTAGATTCTTTGTGCACTCCAGGTAAATTCTTCTATGCGCGCTTGAGGCAAAGTCTTCAACACATTGGAGGCATTTGCAAATTTTCAAACCTGAGTATGTTAGAGGAAAAGGCCAAGTTTTAACCATTATCTTCCAACAAGGTTTTGTTGTCTGTTTAAACTCCTTTTTCTTCTTTTACTTTCGGCTTGTCCCATTAGGGGTCCCCACAGCGTTTCATCTTTTTCCATCCAAGCCTACCTCGTGCATCTTCTTCACTAAAACCCAATGTCCTCATATCCTCCCACACAACATCCATCATCTCCACCCCAAAAAAAAAAATCAATATTTTACCTGCATTGTTAAAATATACCACGGGGTTCACAGCACTGCAAAAAAGTAGGACTTTGTCATCCAGAAAATACGGTAGCACATACTTTTGAATATCATAGTGTGTTGTAGACACATTGTTGAGCAACGTTAGCACTTTGGCAGCATTCGTTTTTGTTTGTTACCAAATTGTAGGTCCATTCTAGCTTGCTGCCACACGGTAACTACATAAAAAATAGCATGTACACACACATACACACAAACACACAATAATAATACAAGGCATTTCGTAATATTTATGAAATTATGAATCTCTTCATGTCAGTCAACACCGCATCTGTCCATCCATTCTCAACACTGCTTACCCTGGCTAGGGTCACAGTCAACTCGAGCCTAGACCAGCTGACTTCAGGTGAAAGGCAGCCTATACCCTGAACCAGTTGCCAGTCAGTCACAGGGCACCTATATAACTTATATATGAGCATTCACACTCACATTCACACTGTCACTGAATGCTCCATGAAATATCAAATGACATCTTTGCCAATTATCACCATGAACAATACCATGAACTGATTGCCAGTCAATCGCAGGACACATGGAGACAGAAAACACTCGCAGTCACAATCAAACCTAAGGGCAATTTAGTGTCTCCAGTTAATGCATATTTTTGGGATGTGGGAGGAAACCAAAGTGCCAAGAGAAAATCCACGCAGACACAGGGAGAATATGCAAACTCCACACAGGTGTTTTGAACCCCGGTCCTCAGAACTGTGACACCAACGCTTTACAGCCACTCCACCGTGCTGCAATTATGTATTATTGTTGTTATTATTATTATTCTTATTGTTACATTTTTTAAAAAGGCTTTAATAATTACATTAGTGACACCGCGGGAATGATATGTATTGGTACACACACATTTATTATTCATTGATGTTTATTTTAAATACGTGTACTTGTTTTTTTTTGTGCTTAACTCACTCAAAATTAGCTGTTAGCTTGAAGAAAGAGTTTATGCCTGTCTTAAACCTATGATGGCATAAATGAAACTTCAGTCCGCTTCATAAAGAAGGACCAAAATAACATCTGGGTGAGAGCCACAATATTCTTGCCACACTACAATTGGCATCAACTTTAATGATTAGTACCTTCATTTTAAAATGTTGTTAATATTATATATTTAAGTTCATTAAAAAAATGTTTTAAGGTGAAAGGAAATATTCATGAGGACAGTAGAGGTTAATAAGGGTAATGGAACATTAAAGAATAAGTGTGGAACTGGAGAAATTCATATGACTAAGAAATCTGTAAGAAAAAAAAAGGAATTGTTCAGCGTAAATATTGTTAATACTATATATTTTATATATATATTTTATGTATATATATTTTTTACATATTATATGTTTATAAAAAGGTGTTTATAAAGTGCCAGTGACACCTAAAACATAAAATTTAGTATGTTGTTAACCAAAAATCAGCCGGAATGGACTCATCCGTTTGTTCACAGCACATCAGAATGTTGTTCTATATCGATTTTTTTCATCTCCCACCATGAAAAGCCTCTCGAGGATTTTGTGTTGAAGAAGAACCAGGAAGTGATGTTTTTTTGCAGATGCCTACAGTGTCGGGGTCAAGTGATTATACCTATTGTAGCGGCGAGAAATTAGCTGTTTTTTCTTTGTTAGCCAAAATACCTAATGCTCGCTGTATTGCTGGATTTTGCTCGTACACTCGGGAGGATGGATTCACTCTTCAGACATTTCCAAAAGACCCGATTCATGGTGAAAAATGGATTGCACAGGTGCAATGGACAAGAGCTTTGTGTATTCCAAATGACAGATTTGTGTGGATAGATCTATTTAAAAAAAACGAACTAACTAGCCAAACAATGTATAGTCACCAAACTTGAACAAATGTTATTTCCAGCAAATGTTCCAGGAGGGCAGTGTGGTGTCCGTGTAGTTGTCCGAAAGCAGCAATATTAATAAAAAGATCTGTCCATGTCTGACGACGTAATCCTTCTCACAGAATGTAGCAGAAGATCAGCGTCATAATAACTTAAAAAAGTACGTAAGTCAGGGATGCTAAATGTGTTGATGGGCGTAGGCCGCCGTTCGCTGGTTGCCGCTGTTTCCCCTGATGCAGAGGTGGTTTGGTAGAGCTTAATAAGAGTAATGGAACATGAATAAATGAAAGAAATAAATGAGAGAGCATGGTATGTGTTTTAAAAACTGAAACATTAGCGTACACTATTCGTTTGGGTGTAATACACAATTTCAATGCAAGATGGGTCTAATTCATGGAAAGAAACTCCGTTTAATGGTACTACTTGCCACATTAATGGTGGTAAAAGTTCAATAAATTTGGTCAATAATGCTGGAGGAAAGGAGCGTCCTTCTCTGCTCCCCTGGTAGAATGTACAGCTGAATGAGCTGATCCCATTTGTAATCGCGTAATTGCTTTGTTTTTATCCAGCGGATGGACAATTCTCAATAGACATGTTTCCATATGGTGCTCTGCAAGATGTTATTTATACTGTTTCTGAAGGTCCAGAGCAAAGCGAGATAGTCAGGACAATGAACGCCATGCTGTGAATTTTTGTGATTAAATTTGAAAAACAATCCAGTATAATTGAATTAGATCAAATGATGCATCTGATTATTTAAATATTTGCTTTATAATTTCTAGATCTTTCCCGAACAACTATTGGGATAAATTTGTGAAGCGAAAGGTATGGGTCTTTGACAATTTTCTATTCTATTTGTAAAATTCAATATTAAATATCTCTCTTCAATAGGTCAATAGAATTCCACTCTGCTTTTCCTCAGGTGATGGATAAATATGGGGAATTTTATGGTTGTTACCGGATCAGTGAGCTTCTCGGCTTGGACAAGACAACTCTGGACTTCAGTGATGCTCATAAAAGAAAGCCCAGAAAAGACACCTACCTAGCTGCTGTGTGAGTACATTGCACTTTTATGAGAGAGAGTACTTTGAGTACATATCCGTTTTCAAAAAGAGATTGGGCCTCATTTACCACCAGTCCAGGTTCTAAACATTTATTAAGAAGTTATGTGAATACACTTTTCAAGAAAATGTGGAATTTTCCAATGAATGTTTTCTTGACCTTCAAAATTCTTCAGGATATCAACTTGGTTAGGTAAAGTAATAGTTTACAGAATTTTCTGTAACTAAGGCCAGGTCATGGCGAATAGTAGTTATCAGATCTGTCTCACAGTTTGGAGGACGCAGTTTCAAATCTGACCTTTCCTGTGCGGCGCATGAATGTTCTCCCCATCCATGGGTTTTCTCCAGGGACTGGGGTTTCCTCCCACAGTCATGGTTGATTTAAATTACCCGTAAGTGTGAAAAGGAATGTGGGTGTGAATCGTGGTTTGTTTACATGCGACGTGTGATTGGCTGTCAACTGCTTCATGGTGTACCCAGGTCACCCAGAGTCAGCTGTAATGGGCTCCAGCACCTTATCCACCCTAGTGAAGGGAAGCGGTGTGGAAAATGGATGGATAGATAGGTCCAGCTGAAGAGTTTAAAGGCAAAAGCAGACAGCTCCATTTGTTAAATAAATCTATGGTTCCTTAATAAAAAGATAATAGATAATTAGAAAATAATTTTATTTAAGATATTGTACATTAAGGTGGCACGGTGGATCAACTGAAAAGCGTTGGCCTCACAATTCTGAGGACCCAGGTTCAATCCCAGCCCTCCCTGTGTGGAGTTTGCATGTTCTCCCCATGGCTGGGTGGGTTTCCTCCGGGCACTCCGGTTTCCTCCCACATCACAAAAACATGCAAAATAAATTGGACACTCTAAATTGCCCCTAGGGGTGATTGTGAGCACATGGACCCAGCCAACTCAGATTGGGTGCACAACGCCCTGCAGCCTCAAGGACGGCATCTGTTTGTCTCGATGTGCCCTGCAATTGGCTGGCAACCAGTTCAGGATGTACCCTGCCTCCTGCCCATTGACAGGTGGGATAGGCTCCAGCACTCCTACGACCCTTGTGAGGATAAGTGGCTAACAAAATGGATGGATGGATATTGCACTTTAAAATATATTAAGTACATTGTTCCCTCATTTTTCAGAGGAGTTACTCCCTGTGACTCTCAAAAATCTGCAAATAGTTGATGCAGTTTTAAAACACGTATGTATGATATGTGCTGTATTTTCCACAACCATAAGGCAGACTTAATTTTCTCCAAAATGGACAGGGCACTTTATAATCCGACATGCCTTATGTGTGCATCAAATCTATGTTTTTTGAGTGAATATTTAAATTAACTACAACTAAACACACTGGTTACATAGATTGGAGAGGTTACATGCAAACTATTAAATGTGAGCAGAGCAGATGCACTTATCTGTGTCTCGTTTTAGTGATTAGGGTCCATGTATATATTGCCACGCGTGTGGTCTGGTCCTTGCTAGATCGTTTTACTAGTATGTCACGTTCTCGCAAGCCTTTGCCTATGTCCTTGCTACTCTGTGAACCGAACCCTGCCTTGTTAACTAGCCAGCCTTCACGCCTGCTGATTTTGGTACTGCTGCTTCTTTGGACTGCCTGCCTGTGTTTCGATCTTGGACTGAATAAAGACGCTTCCCGAACTGTACCTGGTCTGCGGCAAGGCAAGCCCCAGGTCTCCGACTACGCCATTGACTTCTATATTCTTGCATCCGAAAGCCAGTTGAACAACAGGGAGCTCCTAGATGCATTCTTTCAAGGGCTGTCCCCCGGGGTAAAGGACCAGCTGATCCCGCTGGACTTGCCGACAGACCTGGACGCACTCATCGCTCTCACTATGAAAATAGAGAAGAGACTCATGGATTGGGAGCAGGACAGCAGGCCTGGCTGAGGGACACACCTGCGCATAACAGGGACATCTGATGAAGTGGAGAAGCACAGGTTGGGCCGCCCCTGCCGTCACCAAAGGAACGCGTATGCTGGCAGAGGGAGGGACTCTGCTTCTACTGCTGGCAGTCGGGCCACACAGTGACCCACTGCTCGGTCAAACCTCACCCCGAAACCTGACGAGGGTACGCTCAACCTCACTCAGGATAGTCTGGACCAAGCACTTCCTCTTGTCATTCTGTATTCGGGAGGACAGCCACTCAGGACAACTGCATTCATCGACTCGAGTTCGGACAACAATTTTTTTAATCCTCAGCTGGTTAAAAGCATGGGTCTAAGGACCTCCGCAGTACAGCATCCCCATAATGGTTATGCAGCAAATGGCAGTTTCCTCAGCAAAATAACCCACCACACTCAGACACTCATTCTGACATTTCAGGCTTCACATTTGTAATGTATCATCTTCCATGTTTTTGACACCAAGGGGCATAACATAATCTTGGAGGGCCCCTGGCTTAGAATGCACAACCCCCATATTGACTGGTCGAATGGAAAACTCGGGTCCTGGGGAGCCAAGTGCGCATGTACATTCCTCTCGCCCCAGGAAGCGGAGAGGGAAGAAGCCACTCAATCCCCGCGATTTTCTAAGTATAAGGCCAAGTCGCTTCCTTCTCACAGGCCATACGACTGCGCCATTAACCTGCTGCCCGGGTCCTCAGCCTCTCGCGGGAGCCTATATTCTCTTTCAGGTCTGGAGCATCAGGCAATGAAAGCATACGTGGAGGAGTCACTGGCCGGGGGAGGCTACTTTTCATGGCCCTGCATCGATTACCAAGGACTGAACGGCATCATGATAAAGAACAGGTACTCTCTCCCCCTCATTGCTACAGCCTTCAAACTTCTGAAGGGGGCCAAGGTTTTCACCAAGCTGGATTTAATAAATACTTACCACCTAGTGCGGATAAGAGTGAGGGATGAGTGGAAAACTGCTTTCAACACGCCCGCGGGGCAGTATGAATATTTGGGGATGTCATTTTGACTTACAAACGCACCAGCCGTATTTCAGAATTTTGTCAATGATGTTATATGCGAAATGCTCAATACATATGTTTTTGTGTACCTAGACAACACCTGATTTTTTTCCCCCGGATGAAAAATCCCATGTCAGGCGTGTTCGTGTGGTACTACAACAGTTATTGCGTCACGACCTATATGTCAAGGCTGAAAAGTGTGAGTTCAACCATCGTGTCATTATTAGGCATTGTCTTAGCAGAGGGAGAGATACGCAGCGATCCCAGCAATGACGAGGCCGTTCTTCATTGGCCCACTCCAAGTACCCACAAGGAGGTGCAGAGGTTTATTAGGTTCGCCAACTTCTACCTCAAATTCATCTGAAACATTAGTACGGTTGCGGCCCCATTGCACGCACTAACCTCACCCCACAGTTCCTTCATTTGGAACCCAGCCCACCAGGTGGGCTTCCGTAAGATCAAGGCCAGCTTTAGCTCAGATCCGGTCCTCACCTGGTCCGATCCAGATAGGCAGTTTGTCATTGAGGTTGATGCGTCAGATTCAGGGATAGGGGCAGTTCTCTCACAGAGAAGTCCCAAGGATGGAAGATTACACCCCTGCTCATTGTTATCTAAAAAAAACTAACTCCAGAATGAAATTACGACATCGGCAACCCTGAACTTATAGCAGTCAAGACAATGATATCGGAATGGAGACATTGGTTAGAGTGGGCATAGGTCCCGTTCTTGGTATTTACAGACCACTAATATTTTGAACACATTTGGTCAGTCATGATCCTGAACGCCAGGCAAGCTAGATGGGCTCTCTTATTTACGCTTTGTGATGACCTATCGGCTGGGGTCAAAGAATGGGAAACCCGATGCGCTGTCACGTGTCTATGAATGGGAAAAAACTGAGTCCGATCTTGCGCCTATTCTCCCTGAAGTTTGTTTCATCTCACTCTTAACCTGAGAAATTGAAACTCAAGTCAAAGACGTGCTAAAGGACTCTAGCAGGATGACAGGCTATATGTCGTTCCCCACACCAATCGCACACTGTGTCACCCGGGCGTGGCCAAAACACAGTCTGTAAGAGAGTAATGTTTCTGGTGGCCAAACATAAAAAAAAAAAAACACATCAGGGAGTACCTCAACGCGTGTCCTGTTTGCGCAACAAATAAACCCTCCTGGCAATGCCCCTCAGAGGACTTACGCCCCCTGTCCATTCCACGACGACCCTGGTCACACATTTCTCGAGACTTCGTCACCGGGCTGCCAGCTTCACAGGGTCACACCATTGTTCTCTCAGTGGTGGACTGCTTCTCCAAAACTGTTCATTTCATTCTGCTACCTAAAGTCCCCTCCGCAAAACAAACGGCCGAGTTTGTGATCAATAACGTATTCAGGTTGCACAGCCTTCCCACTGATGTGGTTTCCGACAGGGAGCCCCAGTTGATTTCCCAGTTCTGGAAGTTTTTTTTTTCTCTTATGTGGCCCCCGTTAGTCTATCCTCGGGCCATCACCGTAAACCAATGGCCAGACTGAGCGCGTTAATCAGGACTTGGAAGTAGGCCTCCGGTGTCTCGGTTCTCGTGAACCGCGCTCGTGGAGTCCAAATGTTGATATGGGTCGAATACACACATAACTCCCTTCTCTTAGCGTCCACTGGCATGTCCCTGTTTCACATAGTGCACGGTTATCCACTCTCTCTCTTCACATCCCTAGATTAAAACTCGTCGGTGCTGCCTGCGTTGGCTGTTGTGAGGCGCTGCAAGCGAACCTGGGAGCGAGCCCGACAGATACTACAGCACAAGGGGCTCTCCAATAAGGCCGCAGCGGACCGTAAGAGGGCGCCAGCTCCACTATACAGGGTGGGTCATTGACTCTGGGTGTCTGCTAAGGGCCTCCCACTCAGAGTGGAATCCTGCTTGCTCCCAGGTTCGTCGGTCCATTCCGTATTACAAAGATAAATACAATCACGATGAAATTAAAACTCCCGAAGTCGATGCAGGTCCACCTGACTTTTCCCGTTAGTCACCTCAAGTCTGCTCAAGTGTCCTCGTTGGTCCCGCCTGCCAGACCCCCTTCTTCCCCCCCGTATGGTGGTCTACACCTGGGGTCGCGAACCTTTTAGGGTGAGAGCCATAAACGGCAAATATTTTAAAATGTAATTCCAAGAGCCATACAATATATTTAAAACTAAATACAGGTTTATTTGTGCATTTTTTGTCAGACCAACACTTTCAGAGTACAATAAGTATCTAAAGTCATTTAAATAACATTTTGATGTGTTATGTGTGTGGGTATTTTTATTCTTTGTTCTCTTTATTTTCCTTATATGCTTTTAAGTTGTTATGATGCAGAACTTTGTGACACTGTTTCCTTTCATACTTTTAAGTCCTTATGATGTGACATGGTTTCCTCTAATACTCTTGGGTGTCTTTTGTGACGCGGAAGTCTGAAATGTTTCAAGGATTACCTATATAAAGGACGAGAAAGACGGACAACGAGGCTTCTTCTTACAACCTTACCACTGCTCTGGGAAATTACACTGCTTGGAACACTAACTACACGGACGCCTGCTGCCTTTCGTTTTCCAACCGGCTGGAACTTTCGCTAACTTGGAATAACCGCTGGGACGAACATTTGCTTGTTTGTGAACACTTGTTCAACATTGGTGACTATTGGCCGTTGTGGCTCAACTACTATGTTCTTGAGCGCCTATTTTGTGCTAGCTGTTTTATCGTGTTTGTGTTGTGTTGATGTGTGTGAGATTAAATTGTCAGAAACGCCTTGTTGCATTTTGCTGGTTTGAACAAAGGGGACGTTAGTCTAAATTCACACGTAACAGATGTTGCTAACCCATGATGACAAAAGTACTTCTTACCATTAATGTGACTTCTTTGCTGATGGCTTTGTCGTCTGTTTCATACGTCATTACTTCCATCCGTTATTCGTGAACATAGGTTGGTTTTAATGTTTTTTTTAATGTGAGAAAAACCTTTCATATGCATAGGTGCAACCAAACATTCTCAGTGCAGCAATACTCACACACCACAATGTGTCTTAGTCCGTTCCAAGTTTTCACAATCAGCTGGTCTCGAGGTTGGATTTTTTTCCATTTGTCGCCACTTATGTGCGTTCACTAACAATGCTTGCCGACAGAGGCATGTCTTCACGTAAAAAAAATTTACGGTGGTGTGCAGCGCATAAGCAAGCTGTAATTATAAACCACATAGATAGGCTGCGTTAGAACTGTTACATTTGTAATTATGAGTGTACCCCATTTAGAGGGAAGTGGGTGGCGGTCCAAGGTAAACTAGGAAGAAGAGCCGTGCATTACGTGTGTTGCCAAAATGTTCAGCAAAAAAAAAACACGTCAGGCTGACGTCTTTTTTTTCCAGGCACGCCGTCATGTGATCGACAAGAACTGCCTCACGATCGACTGGTCAATCGCAATGGACACATTGAGCACCCCTACTGTATACAGTATGTAGTTATGAGGGGTCTGCGTGCCATATACAAGCATCAAAAGAGCCAGATATGGCTCGCGAGCTATAGGTTTCCGACCCCTGGTCTACACAGTACGCCAGCTCCTGTCGTCGCACCCTCGGGGGTTGGGGGGGGGGGGGTTTAGTACCTGGTGGACTTAGAGTGCTACGGTCACGAGGAGCGGTCGTATGTTCCTTCCCAGTTCGTGGTCGACCGCTCGCTCATTAGGGACTTCCATGCATCACATCTTGAGGCTCCTGGGCCGTCCGGGGCCGGCCGTTAGTGATGGGTTACTGTCATGGGTGTGTCTGTTCCTGCTGAGCAGATGCACTCACCTGCGTCTCGTTTTAGTGATTTCGGTCCAAGTACAATATATATTGCCATGCATGTGGTCTGGTCCTTGCCAGATCATTGTACTACTATATGTCACATTCCTGCAACCCTTTGCCTCTCTCCTACTACTCTGTGCACCGATTTCTGCCTCGTTAATGACAATGCCGTCAGGCCTGCTGATTTTGGTACTAATGCTTCTTTGGACTGCCTGCCTGTGTTTCAACTTTGGACTGAATTAAGACCCTTCACGAACTGTACCTGGTCTCGTGAGTCGTGCATTTTGGGTTCAGCCTCGTGTTCTGGTCATGACATGCAGGGCTCTGAATGGTGAACTGCATACTGTGGTTATGAGGCTAAAATATCTTTCAGTCTTGTGGTCTGCTAATAGGCGTGGTTCTACTTTTGTCTGATGTGTTTGTGCCTAGTGTTTTAACTTTTCAGCTATTTAAAAAAAAACTTCTACGCTCCCAACTCTGTGGCAATAAAAACTCATTTGCAACATACTTACACCAGCAATTTCACAAACTATTTGTAAGTGGCTGAACACAAGAGGGCGTAACAGGCCTCTACAAATTGACAAACCAGTGTCAAAAAAGGGTGGGAAAAAAAACAGTACAATCATTTCTAAATCATGTTCAGCCTGTCATAAATTGAATTCTCAACAAAGGCAAGATACTTGCTATTCAAACATCCAAACTTTGTTCATCATTAACTTAATTTTATGGCTCCAATACATGCCAAACAGCTGGAACAGGTTGCACAAAAAGATAAATGATTTGAGCAAATGGCTACCGACTTCGTGTGTGTGTATGTATATATATATATATATATTTACACACACACACACACACACACACACACACACACACACCAGATACCTAAAAAAGGTACCTGATTTCTGAAAATAAACGAGAGTGAAAATAAAATGAACAGCCAGGAACGGAGGAATGTTCTACCATGGAGAATGCCACTAAAAACAAATGCTGGCAAAGCTATGGAAGGATGACAGACCCTCTACAGGTGATAAGGAAAACTTTGTTTAAGAAATATATCATTCTTATTTGGTTTTGTCAACAGACTGAATTCCATTGATGCCAAATACCAGATCTGGAAGCTCGGAGTAGTGTTCACTGATAATGTAAGTATGCATATACAGGTTGTATGACTTGGCGAATGTGTCTGGAAAAAAATGCATGATAAAAGATTTAATGGAATCTGGGTTGATAAAAAATAATGTGCCCCTGACAACTGCGCTTGGTCCCCACTGTGGCACCCATATGAATGGATTTTGATGTACCAACCCAGTTGTTTTGTGAATTTTTTTGGCAATACTTTAAGTCAGTACCTCCCCCCCATCCATTCCCTTCCTAATTTAATGGTTGACACACCTCTAAAAAAAATTAGATCTAATTGGAAAGTCTATGCTTTCAGTGTAGTCAACGCTTTTGATATATTTCAATGTCACTCTCGCATTGACGGGGTATTTCTAATCTCTTTGTTTACTCTTCAGTTCAATTGGCAGATCTCCAACATGTGTCAGATTTTTGTTCACATTTAGAAGAGGTCTGATTCTGATATGACGATATATGATACATTTTACTGTCAGCAAAGCCCAAAATTATGGGATATCTAGGACACAACACTAGCAGATTACTGAGAGATCCGGCTGGCGTTGCGGGCTTCCTCACTCCCGAGTGAGCGGCCAAGGATGGTCGTTACAGCAAAGAGCAAGAAAAAACGAACGTGAGTCAATGAAATTTATTGACATCAGACTTCGAAAAATATTCGAGCCACGTTTACAAGACCCTGGCCAAGAATATTTTCCCTCACCACCACTGAAAGGTATGAAATTAAATTGAAAAATTGGAAAAGTTAATAGTTGGTGATCGAGCTGTCAAGGATTTGAAATGCTTTTGCTGTGAGAACACCAAAGTAGAAATTTTTGCTCATGACACGGTGTCTGATATCTCTCTAAAAATTCTGGGAACACTGATCAGCACCCAACTGTGAAATTTGTCTTTATACACACATTCGCCCTGGATGTTCAAAAGCAGCAATCAGAGGTACAAAAGCAAGATTTCATTGATCTCCTAACTAAAGTCCACTGTGTGGTTGTTGACGTTTTTAATAAGCGGACTTCTTCCACTTGTATGATTTGGAGATTAATGTTTCTCGAGGCGCCGTCAATTAAATAAGTGGTTAAGCGAAATGTGTACTGCACTATCTGTAAGTTTCATTGACAATTTCTGGATTTTTTTGGGAGCGAGAACATCTACAGGCAGAACAGTAAACTTTTACAAGGCACAAAGTTTGTCTAAATAAACAAGGGGTCAAGTTATTGGCTGCCGACATTTTTTGCTGTGTATGTCAATTACCGGCTTTAAAATAAAACTACCACGGGTGAAGGACAGAAGGATGCAGTTTTTTCTAAACCATTGAAGGTACAAGAGATAAGTCAACACAAGTTGCAGACAGACTCATTTGGATCATTCAAACTATCGGAGGAGCCAATGACAAATGAGATGAGCAAGAACTTTAAATTTACTGCACCTCTACCTGTGCCATGGAGCCAAGCCCAAATCAAAATTCACTCTCTACCAGCCTGAATGCCATGGTTTGACCTATAGGATGAAGACAATTGTCAGTGTTGGAGTACAGCCCACACCACATCAAGTTCTTCCTCCCAAGATGGGAAAGGCCCGTCCTACCCCAAGGAGAATGTTTAAATCTGACTATCTGCTGGGTCTTTTGGAGGCATTTTTATGCCTGTAATTACAAGGGACAGAAAGTTCGTCAAACTGATACAGCATAAAAAAGTATAAGTACTAAATTAGTGAGGATAAAATGTGAATCCATCAAACCACTGTCTGTAGTTATCTCTGCAAGACCAGATCTTTTTAATACTAGGTCATTGGGTAACAAATCAATGTTGATTGACATAATCACAACCCATTATCTGTTTTTTTTGTTTTGAAATAAAATATGGTTAGGGTTCACAGAACGTAGTTGTAATAGCATTTTAAACGAAGCAACACCACCGATTATATTTTATAAGCAAGTGTCAAAAAGGAAAAAAGGTGGTGGTATTGCTGTTATTTTTACGGCATTATTTAATTGTAAAGAAATTATACTGGGTGATTGGTTATTGTTTAAAAAATGATTAGACCAAGATACAATAGAACATTTATGGAGGATTTTTCAGAACTGTAGTCTGTTATTTGTACTGACTACAACGGTTTTGTCATAACGGGAGATGTTAACGTTCATGTTGAAAATAACATGGAAAAAAAATCCAAGGAACTTTCTGATATACTAAACACATTTGACCTCTCTCAACATATGAAGAGTCCAACTCACAATCCAGGTCATATCTTAGAACTGGTCATCAATAAGGATGTTGAAATTCCATCAATTGACATTAGGTTTATGGCTATTTCTTACCGCCTTTGTGTATTCTTTGGATTACAGATTTGTCCAAATGTTCAGACAACCTCTATGTCTATTAAGAACAGGTACATAAATGGGAGGACTCCCACTAAGTTTATGGAGACTGTAGCTGTGCCAAAAACTGAAAATGCTGAGACAGTTGATGAAGTTTTGGACAATTTCACCTCAAAAATCTCAAAGCACCATGGAGGAGCACAGTGATGGTCAAGAGCTCTCAAAGTGTAGGAAAGCAGACTTTGACTTTGAGCTCTCAAAGTGTAGGAAAGAAGAACACAAGTGGAGAAACACTAAACTCCAAAGTGACTACGATATCTGCAGACAGTGTCTTTGTAATTTTAACCAAGAGTTAGTCAGGGCTAGAAAGCAACACTTTTCTGAAATTATCAGGAAGAACCTCAGCAATACTCACACTCCGTTTTCGGTGGTTGACAAGTTCATAACCCCTCCGAATCAGACAGCTCGACAACTCGAAACAGCTCATAAATCAAAGCGTTTGCTTGTTATTTGAGTGATGAAATCCAATCCATTCAGTCAAATGTCACCACAAATCATCAAAATGATCAAATATACTAATTATGAAGCTACCCAAGGAAAGCTGCATTACCATGTCAGTATTTGATACTTTTGACCAAAAAACTGAAGAGAAAATGGTTCAACAATTGAAACCATCAATGAGCTGTCTCAACTCAACACCATCTTTCAGTGCGAGCTAATTTGTGAAAAATAATCAATTGCTCACTTCAGTCTGGCGAGTTTCCTAAAACTCTTAAAGTAGCTGTAAAAAAATAACAGAACATTGGAGATTCCATGTTAGCAAGCTATAGACCCATCTCAAATCTCCGTTTCATAGCCAAGATTGTTGAGAAAGTTATTTTTAATCAACTCAGCAATTTCATGAATTTAAATTGACTTTTGACAAATTTCAATCAGGTTTCTGAACTTATTACAGTCCAGAATCTGCTCTTATCTAAATGCTAAATGATGTGAGGTTGAATACTGGTGTCAATTTTGGTCTTGTTGGATCTTTGTGCGGCTTTTGGTACAGTAGATCATAATATACTGCTGAACAGTTGCAAATGTGAGTAGAACAAAATGTAATGGTCCTTAAATGGTTCAGGTCCTACCTGGACGAAAGAAACTTGCTTTGTAACCTTTGGAAGTGCTCAATCTCCATCCATCCATCCATCCATCCATCCATTTTCTGAGCCATTTATCCTCACAAGGGTCACGGGAGTGCTGGAGCCTATCCTAGCTGTCAACGGGCAGGAGGCAGGGTACACCCTGAACTGGTTGCCAGTCAATTGACACATGAAGACAGTTGCACTCACAATCACACCTAGGGGCAATTTATAGTCTCCAATTAATGCATGTTTTTAAGATGTAGGAGGAAACCCATGCAGGCACGGGGAGAACATGCAAACTCCACATAAGTAGCTGTGGGATTGAACCCTGGACCTCAGAACTGTGAGGCCAATGCTTTACAGCGGCTCGTGCTCAATCTCAACAAACATAAATGATTTGGCCTGTAGATGCTCCCCTTGGGTCAAAAATTTCAGAACTTTCATTTCCACTGTCATAGCTGTTGACACAGTTATATTTAGCCGTGTCTCCAGATGACGATAGTTCAATTGAGGTGTTGTGTCACTGTCTGAAGCAGATAAATACCTGGACGAGCCAAAAGATTCTTCAACTAAACCACAACAAAACTGAGATATTTGTTTTGGGCAATGAATGAAAGAGGATAGCTGTACTCACTATTTTTAAAAAGCAAAGACCAAGACCAAGTCTGACCTTTCATCAGTCATATCAAATAAATCACAAAACTGCCTTTTAGAATCGAAAGACCATATCTAGAGTCAAGGCTTGCATTTGTCAAGAAGACCAGAAAAACCCAATCATTCTTTTATCTCAAGTAAACTTGACTATTGTAATGGTCTTCTGACAGAACTCCCGTAAAAGATAATTACAGTGAAGAAAATAAGTATTTGAACACAATGCTATATTGCAAGTTCTCCCACTTAAAAATCATGGAGGGGTCTGAAATTTTCTTCGTAGGTGGATCTCCACTCTGAGAGAGATAAAAGAAAATTCCAGAAATCACAATGTATGAGTTTTTAATGATTTATTTGTGTGATACAGCTGCAAATAAGTATTTGAACACCTGTCTATCAGCTAGAATTCTGACCCTCAAAGACCTGTCATTCTGCCTTTAAAAGTCCACCTCCACTCCATGCATTATCCTGAATCAGATGTACTTGTGTGAGGTCGTTAGGTGCATAAAGACACCTGTCCACCCCATACAATCAGTAAGACTCAAACTTGTAATATGGCCGAGACCAAAGATCTGTGCAAAGACACAAGAGGCAAAATTGTACAACTCCACGCGGCTTGAAAGGGCTACAGAGAAATTGCCAAGCAGCTTGGTGAAAAAAAATCCACTGTTGGAGCAGTCATTAGAAAATGGAAGAAGCTAAATGTGACGTTCAATCTCAATCGGAGTGGAGCCCCATGCAAGATATCACCTTGTGGGGTCTCAATGATCCATAGAAAGGTGAAAAATCACCCCAGGATGACATGAAAGGACTTGGTCAATGACCTGAAAGAGCTGGGACCACCATTTCCAAGTTGACTGTTGGTAATACACTAAGACGTCATGGTTTGAAATCATGCATGGCACGGAAGGTTCCCCTGGTTAAACCAGCACGTCAAGGCCCGTCTTAAGTTGGCCAATGACCATTTGGATAACACAAAGGAGTTATGGGAGAAGGTTTTGAGGTCAGATGAGACCAAAATGGAACTTTGTGGTCATAATTCCACTCACCGTGTTTGGAGGAAGATGTATGATGAGTTCCATCCTAATAACACCATCCCTACTGTGAAGCATGGGGGTGGTAGCATCATGCTTTGGGGGTGTTGTTCTGCACATGGGACAGGACGACTGCACTGTATTCAGGAGAGGATGACCGCGGCCATGGATGTTGGGATTTTAGGGAACAACCTCCTTCCCTCAGTCAGAGCAGTGAAGATTGGTCATGGTTGGGTCTTTCAACATGACATTGACCCGACGCACACAGTCAGGAAAACAAGGAGTGGCTTCGTAAGAAGCACATCAAGGTTCTGGCGTGGCGTATCCAGTCTCCAGTCCTAAACCCAATAGAACATCTTTGGAGGCAGGTGAAACGTTGTGTTTCTCAGCGACAGCCGAGAAAACTGTCCGATCTAGATAAGATCTGTGTGGAGGAGTGGGCCAAATTCCCTCCTGCAGTGTGTGCAAACTTGGTGAACAACTACAGGAAACGTTTGACCTCTGTAATTGCAAACAAAGGCTATTGTACCAAATATTAACATTGGTTTTCTCAGGTGTTCAAATACTTATTTGCAGCTGTATCTCACAAATAAATCATTAAAAAAATCATATATTGTGATTTCTGGATTTTTCTTTTTCGATTATCTTTCTCACAGCGGACATGCACCTAGGATGAAAATTTCAGTCCCCTCCATGGTTTCTAAGTGGGAGAACTTGCAATATCGCAGGGTGTTCAAATACTTATTTTCTTCCCTTTATCTGTATTGTACTGTATTTGGGGGGTCAAATTCATTTTAAACACCCTTGGGAGCTGGGAAAAGATGTGTGCTTTGAGTGATGCTGTTCAAGTGATGAATACATTGGTAAAGGCAAATGGTCATTAATGGGTCCTGAAAAATACATTTATAGGTTAAGGAATAACCTCACTGACATGTTGTACTTGTACAAAAGTGTTTGCAATTAGGTTGCATGGTTCACCTTGGATGATGGCCAGAGGGATTACAATGACAAAGAAAAAGAAGGTGATGTCAAATATGATGCGATACATCTCATATTCGTCGACTGCTGGGTCCTCAATCTGGTCACCAATGCCTCCCCCTGCTCGCACACCTACATACATGTGGAACATGTAACACTGGTAGAAAAAATGGACAAGGGAAAGGGTGGGAGAATGTGAATGTAACTTGCTGGACTTAAAATGTGGATCTTTATTAAATTTAAAAAATGCAATGATTTATACAGATTATTAAACTAGTTTTTCATTATAGGATTATTTTAACCATGATGTGATGATAATTTTCTGGAGTTAAACTCAGTGACTAAAACCCCAGTTCCAGTTGAGGAAAACCAGACCCAAAGTACAATGCCGCCAACACCATGCTTCACTATATAGTGTTGAGTGGTGATGTGCTTGTCCCAAATACAGCTTTTGTTGTTATGCCAAAAAGGTATTCCCTGTCTTGTTTTGTCTTGCAAAGTCAAAATTGAGATTTGAGTACTGTATGGTGGGACTGGCCTCAGTTCAACTCATTTGACAAAAGCATTGCTTGGGCATATAGTGACCAATTCTTCAAAAAAGCATTCAAGCTGTTTCGTGTCACTCAGTTTGAGATTACTTGCAAAATAAAACAAGCATAAAAAAAGATCATCTTGTGTATTTAAAACCGACATATATTTGACTTTAAAACCGCCGTCTCATTGCTCACGCTAATTTTTGCGAATCTGAAGCAATGGATTGAAAATAAACAGTGCGACAATGTACACTGACAATAAATCCTGTTAAAGAAATCATTCACATGTTCTCATTTTGTACATGTAGTTGGTTACACATCACCACCGAGCTTGTACCTTTGAACTCAATGTCTTGAAAACAGTCGTGAATCAGACAGATTTAATCAATCAAACAGTTTCACACACAGACAAATACACACACACACACACACACACACGCACATCATGTGATTTATGTGAATAAAAACAAACGAAAAAAAAAAGCCTGACAGACTGGGGAGGAAACTTGTATCTTGTTCTTTCAACCATGACCCTCACCCCATGACCTTAGATTAGAGTGGGATAGCCGACGGGTTAATTGAGACCTTTGCCTTCCTGCTCAGCTCTTTCTTCACCATGATAGACAGATTCAGAACCCGCATCACTGTAGATGCTGCTCCAATCTGCCTATTGTTCTCCCGGTCAAGTTGTTATAAACAAGACCCCAAGATCTCATCCCTGACTCAGAGAGCGCACTCCACCTCTTTTTCAACTGAGGACTGTAGACAGATTTGGAGATGCCGATAGTAATCCCAATCCCTTCTGACTCGCCTGAGAACACCTCCAGTCAAAGTTGAAGATCTAGGTTTATGACCGGCAAAAAGCAGACATGAAATAGTGAGGCCATCAAACCCTTCAACACCTCAGCTGTGCCTAGAATTCTGTTCATAGATTATGAACAGAATCGGTGACAAAGGGCAACTTTGGTGGACAAGTACTCTCACAGGAAATGCATCTGACATAATGCCAACAATGCAGAAAGAACTTTGATACCCATCGTAGAGGGGCTGAAAACCCTATTTGAGGATGTCTGGTACCCCATACACCAAGGACAGCCTTGTGACTGCCCTTGATGTACATGGTCGAACGCATTGTCCAAGTCCACGAAGTACATGTAGACCGGTTGGACAAACTCCCATGTTTCCATTACTACCACCCAATCTGCAACGTTCCCTTCCTCTGCGAAATTTTAGAAAAGCAGCTGCTGCCCATTCCTGTTTCAGAATCCACCACAGCATAAAGCCTGCCCTAATGACCATCAACACTTTGGGAAATGTGTTGGTGTAGTCCATTACAAAAAAATTTTCTAGACAACATTTTCAAGCAAAAGCTCTCCAGCTAGTTTACAGGCAGAAGCAGAAGAAAAGGGTGGTGGACATTGTGTTTTTGCGAATCTAGAGAAAGCGTACCAAGAGTATCAAGAGTACCAAGCCTGTACCTCACCAGCGCCAGATCCATTGCCAACAAATGAATGAGCTGGAATAACAACTATAATAATCACAGTGTTCGCCATAGCTGTGCCCTCATCATAACCTGAACTGGCTTCACCTGAACATTCCCAATGCTAGCGTGCAGGCTCCACCCTGCAGATGTGGAGAGGCTCTGTGTGTATGTGTATGACAAATGGTGTAACAACATTGTGAATATTGAGATCACCAGACATTGAGTACGTCTGTTAAACTGCCCTTTTACGTTCCAAAGGAGCTAAGTTTAGCTAGAACTACTTCATCGGAGGTGCATGTCTACTGTGAAAAAGATAATCTAAAAAGAAAAATCCAGAAAACACAATGTATGATTTTTTTTAACGATTTATTTGTGTGATACAGCTGCAAATAAGTATTTGAATTCTATCAGCTAGAATTCTGCCCCTCAAAGACCTGTTAGTCCGCCTTTAAAAGTCCACCTCCACTCCATGTATTATCCTGAATCAGATGCACCTATGTGAGGTCGTTAGCTGCATAAAGACACCTGTCCACCTCATACAATCAGTAAGACTCAAACTTGTAACATGGCCAAGATCAAAAGCTGTCCAAAGACACCAGAAACAAAATTGTACAACTCCACATGGCTGGAAAGGGCTACGGAGAAATTGCCAAGCATCTTGGTGAAAAAATGTCCACTGTTGGAGCAATCATTAGAAAATGGAAGAAGCTAAACATGACGGTCACTCTCAATCGAAGTAGAGCACCATGCAAGATATCGCCTCGTGGTGTCTCAATGATCCTTAGAAAGGTGAGAAATCAGCCCAGGACTACACAACAGGACTTGGTGAATGACCTGAAAAGAGCTGGGACCACCGTTTCCAAGGTGACTGTTGGTAATACACTAAGACGTCATGGTATGAAATCATGCATAGCACAGAAGGTTCCCCTGCTTAAACCAGCACATGTCAAGGCCTGTCTTGACTTTGTCAATGACCATTTGGAGGATACAGAGGCGTAATGGGAGAAAACTTAGTGGTCAGATGAGAACAAAATTGAAGTTTTTGTTCATAATTCCACTAACCGTGTTTGGAGGAAGACGAATAAAGAATTCCATCCCAAGAACACCATCCCTTCTGTGAAGCATGGGTGTGGCAGCATCATGCTTTGTGAGTGTCTTTCTGCACATGGGACAGGATGATAGCACTGTATTAAGGAGAGGATGACCGTGGCCATGTATTATGAGATTTTAAGGAACAACCTCTTTCCCTCAGTCAGAGCATTGAAGATGGGTTGTGGCTGGGTCTTTCAAGATGACAATGACCCGAAGCACACAGCCAGGAAGGAGTGGCACTGTAAGAAGCATATCAAGGTTCTGCCGTGGCCTAGCCAGTCTCCAGACCAAGATCCAATAGAAAATCTTTGTAGGGAGCTTAAACTCCGTGTTTCTCAGCGACAGCCCAGAAACCTGTCTCATCTAGAGAAAATCTATGTGGAGGAGTGGGCCGAAATCCCTCCTGCAGTGTTTGCAAACATGGTGAACAACAAGGGAAATGTTTGACCTCCACAATTGCAAACGAAGGCTACTGTACCAAATATTAATATTGATTTCCTCAGGTGTTCAAAAACTTAAAAAAAAAATATATAAAAACCCAGCCGGCCTCTTGAGATCAACAGACTCAGGTCAAATGGTGAACCGAGTCCAAAGCAAACATAGTGAAGAAGCATTTAGCGATTATGTTGACCACAGATAGAATAAATTGCCAATCGAGATGAAGTCGGTCCATTTATTTGTATTCAAATGCTTTTAATCATGTAAAGCACATTGAGTTACCTTTTGTATGAAATGTGCAATATAACTGAATTTGCTTTGAGTATTTTTTTCTATTCAGACCTCTTGTTTTTCTTCCACCCTCCAGTCATTCCTGTATCTGGCCTGGTATATGACAATGTCCATCCTGGGTCACTACAACAACTTTTTCTTTGCTGCACATCTGCTAGATATTGCAATGGGTTTCAAGACACTGCGGACCATCCTGTCCTCAGTGACACACAATGGCAAACAGGTCTGCTTTTTTGGCCAAGCAAACATCCTCTAATGTGTTGTACAGCACAAGATAGCCATTTCATGATACAAGTGTCATCATTCATGTATTTTGTCACTTAGTCTCTTTTGTAACTGATCACTATGTTACTTTCCGTCAATGATTTTATTTCTGCATTTCCTTTCAGCTGGTGTTAACAGTTGGCCTATTAGCAGTGGTGGTGTATCTCTACACAGTAGTTGCCTTCAACTTCTTCAGAAAGTTCTACAACAAGAGTGAAGATGGAGAATTACCTGACATGAAATGTGATGATATGTTGACTGTGAGTATGTGAAGTCATGCATTCATTTTCCATACCACTTATCCTCACTAGGGTCGTGGGCATACTGGAGCCAATCCCTGCTGATAGGTGAGATACACACAGGGAAGGGCACATATAAACAAATAACACTTTAAGTATGGACAATTTCAATTTCAAAGTCTTCAATTGACATACCATCCATTTTTTGGGTAAAACCCACAGAGGCACAGGCAGAACATGCAAACCCCACACAGGCGAGGCAGGATTTGAATACGGGTCTTTAGAACTGTGAGTCAGATGACACTTGGTTTATTTGATCATACACATTACTAGTAGATTAGACTGTTAAAGGCTGATATAATTCAGCATGCATACTCTTTTTCTTCTTCTTTTTATGTTTTGCAATAATATGTGAGTTTGTAAGAAACTGTTATTCCGCAGGTGTTTTTTGGGGTATTCTTTTCTTATTGCGTTGGTCAACAGCTTACTCCAGCTGTGACCAGCAGAGTTTGATGCCTGTTGTCGACATGAAAGGCAAAGTTAACTCGGGAGTAAAGTGGGTTCACTGCCATTTACAGACCGAAAGTTGCAGGAAAATTAGTTTTACTGTGTCTACCCTCAGGTACCGGTTGCCAGGCACTGGCTTTTGTCCAATAATAGTGTATATTTCCAAATACTGGACATTTCTCTCATCAAACCTAAATCCAGGGTCAAACAAAATAATCAATTGCATTTGTCAACTTTATTTGTATCCAGTAAATATTGTATTTACCCACCCAAGTGGATCTAAAAATTCCTCATACACCTGTCCAAAGACCAGGTTTTTGAGATCCAAAGGAAATAGACCAAAATAAATAATTCAATAAATAATTCAGACCCTGCCTGATTTGGTTTTGGGAGGTTGGGGGCTACCTCCCACACTCTGGGATGAAAAATGGGTGCTAAATGTGTAGGGGCTCCCGGGGTGCAGCAGGTCTAGGTTAAGCAGCCCACTTCCTCGATGGTTGTCCAGCCTGATGGGCCCAACCTGCAGGGGCCATGCTTCTTAATCAATCGCCTAGCACATACTCATACAACTCACTGTATATATTTTTTTTACTTATCACATCCCGGTACATATCATACATACCAGCGGGTTCCTGGGGGATGGTTAGGGTTTTACAACATCTGTGCTGTTCCTCATTCCATGCATCCTGGCCCTCCACCTTTGTTTGCTCCCCTGGATTTTAAATGAGTCATACAGAATCATCCACATGTTTTTAATGCACCAAGTACACCCAACTCTGGGGCAGTGGGTCATAGATGGCGGGGGGTGGGGGGTTGATTCACTAGCCTCTCCAGATTTTAATGGGGGTTGTTGTTAGAACTGGACCTGACCTTCGACAAGGCATTGAAGATAGCCCAGGCGATAGAGTGGGCCAGCAAGTGTGTGAGAGACCTGCAGTAACTGGAGGCTGCGACTCCGCACGAAAGGATGCCGCAAACTGTTCACAACATGGCAGTGAGGCAGAGCTCTGATAGGCAATTTAAACAAAAATGCTTTAGGTGTGGTAGTATGCAGCATAGGGCGGGGAACTGGAGGTTTGCAAATGAATCCTGTCACAAGTGTGGTAAGATTGGTCACACCCAGAGAGTGTGCAGGTCAACAGGCCTGCCAAAAGAAAAAGGGGGTGGAGTGAAACGGACAAAGAAGTTTGTTCAACCTCAGGGAGCTTATCTATGTTGGTCAAGGGGTGAAGGATATAGATGAGCAAGACACAGAGGAGGTCATGTTCACATTGTACAAACTCGATGCTTTAGACCAGGGGTCACCAACACGGTGCCCCCAGGCGCATGGTAGCCTGTGAGGACACTTTAAGGCGAGGCATGTTCTAAAAATACCACAGCTTTAAATTTTGAATCTGATTTGCTTATGTTATTTAAATTTTTAAAATACCTGTAATGTCACAGCATACAAAAATATTTTATGTATGTGTAATGTTCTATGAAATTTGCTGCAAACAAATCATGTAGCCCTTTGTACAATCAGTTCTCACAAAGTAGCCCTCAGCCTCAAAAAGGTTGATGACCCTTGCGTTAAACATACTAATGGAGCAGTTGTTGTGGAGACACTGGTAGTTAATGGCACTGACATACAGTTTGAAATTGACTCGGGGTGTTGGGGTTACAGTGTTGAACCATACAGTGTACAGATGTTTGCAGTGGCCCATTACCGGAATTGAAAATTTGTTTGCCAGCATGTCAGGAGGACAAAAATTCACAAAGTTAGATGTAAGTCATGCCTATCACCAAATACCTTTGGATGAGGTAACCAATAAATTTGCAGCCATAAACGCACATATAAAGGTTTGTTGACCTAGAAAATTTACCTTTTGGAGTGTCATCAAGTCGGGCTGTTTTCAACGAACAAAGGAGGGACTGCTGTAGCATATCCCTCAAGTAGCTGTGTTCTTGTATGATATTCTTCTCACAGGAGGAACCCATGAAGAACTTCTTCAGACTAAGGTGTTGCAGCACACTGCCTGTCACAGCTGCTGCTTGACCACACACGCTACTTCCTTGTTTACCTGACACCGCCCCCCTCAATTTTAAAGGGGTACAGTCATAAGTACAAACACCAGGGTATGTGAATAATCAAAGAAAAAGTGGTGAAATTAGATGAGATTTTCTCTTTTTGAGTAAAAAAAGGTGTGGTCTGAAGCCAAAGTAGAAAGTACAGGATGAGATGGTGTATAATGTTAAAATTCCACCTTGGTACAGCCTGATCAAGGATGAAAGCACAGATGATACAGTGCACAAAAAGCTAATTCTGTATTTTAAATAAAGGAGGCAACATAACATTAACCCTAAAACTCTTTGGGACCATTATTCAGCTTTCAACATGTATTGCAAAAGATATTCTTCAAGCAATAATTCAGTTTTACACCAAGAAAAACAGATGAGGATATCACTGTGGCTTAAAAAAAAAAAAAACAAAGTTGGAAGCCACATTTCAAATTCATAGTTAATAGTGGGCTTGCTATGTATTTGTATTATATTTTTTGTTGACTTTCAGTGTAAATTAGCAATAACACGAAATTGTTAAAAAATTTATGATGGGAATGTAATTGGAGCCTTTTAATGAGCCATGTAACTTCAAGAGATGACACTGATTGACCACAGTGCATACGTCTGATGTTGCTCACAGTGGTCAAAGGGGGCACTCCAGGCTTAGTGTGTTTGCTCAGACACGTCAAAAATTAGAGGGAACATTCCATGCAAGTCTTCAACAGTTATTAGCGTTTTGATTGTCTGTTGCAGTCTGAGTTTATCCTTTTTTGTGGCGGCCCCAAACCAGACTCTGGTGGAGATACACAGTACTGATTGGATGACTGTGGTGTAGAACTGTCTCAGCAGCTCTTGTGACATGCTGTCCTTCCTCAGAAGCCACAAGAAGTACATCCTTTGCTGGGCTTTTTTGAGGATGGAGCTGATGTTTGCCTCCCACTTCAGGTCCTCTGAGACTGTAATTCCCAAGGAACTTGAAGGTCTCTACGGTTGACACAAGACAGTTGGACAGCGTCAGGAGCAGCTGTGGTGAAGAATGCCTCCTGAAGTCCACAATCATCTCCACAGTCTTTAGAGTGTTCAAGGCCAGATTTTGTTGACCACACCAAAGCTCTAGTCTCACCACTTCCTGTCAATATGCAGACTCGTCGCAGTCTTTGTTGAGGCCGATGACCGTGGTGTCATCTGCGAACTTCAGGAATTTGACAGTCTGATGCCACAAGGTGCAGTCGTTCGTGTAGAGCAAGAATAGCAGAGGGGAGAAGACACAACCTTGGGATGCCCTGGTTTTGATAGTACGTTTGAATGGGGTGTCCCCCAGCCTCACCTGCTGCGTCCTGCCCGTCAGGAAGTTGTAGATCCACTGGTAGATGCCAGGCAAGATGATGAGCTGGAGAAGTTTGGAGGAGAGGAGTTCAGTGATGATGGTGTTCACAAACAGGATCCTCGCATAGGTACCCTCACTGTCAAGATGTTCAAGGCTGAAGTGCAGACCCATGTTGACAGCATCATTTGCAGACCTGGTAACTCGAGAGGCAATCTGCAGTGGTTCCAGTTGAGGACCTGTGACGCTCTGGAGATGGTCCAGAACAAGTCGGTCAAAGGACTTCATAACCACAGATGTCAAGGCAACAGACCTGTAGTCATTAAGAACTGAGCCAGAACTGAGCCTGCTGATTTTTGGGGGACCGACATAAGTTTGGTACTTAACACAGTTGTAGAGTCCTGTTGAATAGCTTTGTGATCATTTGTCAGAATAATTCCAAGGGGCCACATAGTGCTCGGGCCCTAAGAAATGATGATCAATGACAATGATATTCCACATCAGAATCAGCTTTATTGGGCAAGTGTGTAAAAACACAAAAGGAATTTTCTCCGGCAGTCGGACATTCAAAACAAAGAACAACAAAGCAACAAGAACAAAGAACAAGACATTTCTGTTTATAGGAACAATATATTACTTACAAGAGTTGTGCAAGATGTAAAATCTTCTTCATTTAGAATAGGTAAGAGATCAGGGTGTTAATGTCCCACATTGTGTTAAGCTTGTATGGAGTGTCTTTACCCGTTTGTGGTTCCTGTTATAAACCAATGCAATGCCACTTGTGCAAAGGGAGCAGTTTAAAAGTGATGAATCGTGCGGTCTACAAAATATAAAAAATAAAAAATAATTATTTCATATACATATATGGATGACTACAGCCTAGGTGAGCAGAGAGACAGGCAGGAGAGCACTTGGTGTGTCTTCTGGTAGGAAAGGGGAGAAGGAGACTTGGTGGTGGAACCCCAAAATACAGGAAGTCATACAAGGAAAGGGATTAGTGAAGAAGAAGTGGGACACTGAAAGGACTGAGGAGAGGTGAAAGGAGTACATTGAGATGCGACTTACGACAAAAGTAGAGGTGGCAAAGGCTAAACATGAGGCATATCACAACATGTACACCAGGTTGGACACGAAAGAAGGAGAAAAGGATCTCTACAGGTTGGCCAGACAGAGGGATAGAGATGGGAAGGATGTGCAGCAGGTAATGGTGATTAAGAATCGAGATGGAAATGTGTTGACTGGTTCCAGTAGTGTGCGAAATAGATGGAAAGAATACTTCGAAATGTTGATGAATGAAGAAAATGAGATGGAAGGAAGGAAGAGTAGAAGAGGCACGTGTGAAGGACCAGGAAGTGGCAATGATTAGTAAGGGGGAAGTTTGAAAGGCATTACAAAGGATGAAAAATGGAAAGGATCAATTTGGAGAGATGGCTGTGGAGTTTTTGACCAACTTATTCAACAGAATACTAGTGGGCGAAAAGATGCCTGAAGAATGGAGGAAAAGTGTACTAGTTCCCATTTTTAAGAACAAAGGCGATGTTCAGAACTGTGGGAATTATAGAGGAATAAAGTTCATGAGCCACACAATGAACTTATGGGAAAGAGTAATGGAGGCGAGACTCAGGTCAGAAGGATCTGCGAGCAACAGTATGGTTTCATGCCTAGAAAAAGTACGACAGATGCATTATTTACCTTGAGGATGCTGGTGAAAAAGTACAGAGAAGGTCAGAAGGAGCTACATTGTGTCTTTGTGGATCTAGAGAAAGCCTATGACAGAGTACCAAGAGAAGTCTGGTGTGGTGGACAAATATGTTAGAATAGTACAGGATATGGATGATGGCAGCAGAACAATGGTGAGGTGTTCGGTAGGTGTGTCAGAAGAATTTAAGGTGGTGGTGGGACTGCATCAGGGATCAGCTCTGAGCCCCTTCCTGTTTTCAGTGGTAATGGATAGGCTGACAAATGAGGTTAGACTGGAATCCCCTTGGACCATGATGTCCGCAGATGATATTGTGATATGCACAATTATAAAGTGGAGACATGCACTGGAAAGGAGAGGTATGAAGATTAGCCGAAGTAAAACAGGATATATGTGTGTGAATGAGAGGGGTGGAGGGGGAAGAGTCAGCCTATACAGGGAGAAGAGATAGCTGGCGTGGACGACTTCAAATATTTTGGGTCAATAATCCAGAGCAATGGTGAGTGTGGTTAGGAAGTGAAGAAACGGGTCCAAGCAGTTTGGAAAAACTGGTGGAAGGTGTTTGGTGTGTTTTGTGACAAAATAGTCTCTGCTAGGATGAAGGGCAAAGTTTATAAAACAATGGTGAGGTTGGCCATGATGTACAGATAAGAGATGGTGGCAATGAAGAAACAATAGGAAGCAGAACTGGAGGTAGCAGAAATGAAGATTTTGAGGTTCTCGTTAGGAGTGAGCAGGTTGGATAAGATTAGAAATGAGCTCATAGTAGGGATAGACAAAGTTGGAGATTTTGGAGACAAGGTTCGAGAGAGCAGACTTAAATGGTTTGTAAACGTTCAGAGGCGAGAGATTGAGTATATTTGTAGAAGGGTGCTGAGGATGGAGCTGCCAGGCAAAAGAGCGAGAGGAAGACCAAAGAGAAGGTTGATCGATTGAGTGAGGGAAGACATGAGGGGAGTTGGGGTTGGAGAGGAAGATGCAGGAGATAGGCTAAGATGGAAAAAGATGACATGTTAACGGGATATATATCATTCTACTGACCGTGTTTGGAGGAAGACGAATGATGAGTTCCATCCCAAGAACACCATCCCCACTGTGATGCATGGGGGTGGTTGCATCATGCTTTGGATTTTTTTTCTACACATGGGACAGGATGACTGCACTGTATTAAGGAGAGGATGACCGTGGGCATGTATTCTGAGATTTTAGGGAACAACCTCTTTCCCTCAGTCAGAGCATTAAAGATGGGTCGTGGCTGGGTCTTTCAAGATGACAATGACCCGAAGCACACAGCCAGGAAGGAGTGGCTCCGTAAGATGCATATCAAGGTTCTGTCGTGGCCTAGCCAATCTCCAGACCTAGATCCAATAGAAAGCCTTTGTAGGGAGGTGAAACTCCGTGTTTCTCAGCAACAGCCCAGAAACCTGTCTGATCGAGAGAAGATCCGTATGGAGGAGTGGGCCAAAATCCCTCCTGCAGTATGTGCAAACATGGTGGACAACTACAGGAAATGTTTGACCTCCATAATTGGCTACTGTACCAAATATTAACATTGGTTTTCTCAGGTGTTCAAATTCTTATTTACAGCTATATCACACAAACAAAGCTTTAAAATACCATACATTGTGATTTCTGGATTTTTCTTTTTTTGATTATCTCTTTCTCAGTGGACATGCACCTACTGAAAATTTCAGACTCCTCCATGATTTCTTAGTGGGAGAACTTGCAATCAAGCAGGGTGTTCAAATACTTATTTTCTTCACTGTCGGTACAGCAAGCAGTGATCAGAGGAGCCAATGGGTGCGCGAGGGATTGCACGATATGTGTTTTTAATGTTAGTGTAACAGTGGCCTTGGGTGTTACTTACCCTTGTCGGACATTTCTCGTGCTGCTTATATTTAGGGAGTTTGTAATTAAATTTAGCTGTGTTATAATCTCCTAGGATAATAAGTGGTGAATATGGGTGTTTTTTCTTAATCTCGTTTACCTGCTCAGCAAGCGTTAGCAGTGCTCCGGTCATGCTAGCTTGAGGCGGAATGTACACACCGACGAGAATCAAAGATGCGAACTCATGTGGGGAATAAAACGGATTACACTTAAAAAAATAATGACTCCAAAAGCGGGCTGCAGTGTGTGCTGAGTCAATTATTAAAGATGCATGAATACATTTTTATTAACTTGATCAGATGTTGGGGGGCATTTGACTGATTCCAATTTATAATGATGCTATTATAATATAAAGCATAACGTATTATAATACATGCCCGGAAAACAACAAATTTTATCAAAACTAAATATTGGACTGTCGGATCAAGAATTAAATACTATTGCCAATCCATGTGCAAGAAATACTATATAAGGGCTCGACAGCTGCTGTGTGTGTCTGTGTGTGTGTGTCTGTGTGTGTGTGGGTGTGTGTGTGTGTGTGTGTGTGTGTGTGTGTGTGTGTGTGTGGATGTGTGGGTGTGTGTGTGTACGCGAGTGTGCATGTGTGTTTTGTAATGGTTGGAGGGGTGCATTCTGTCACCCGGAAATTTTACAACTAATCCCCCATAGTCAGCCATCCATAGCATTCCAAAGAGCTCTGTTTATTCCTATTAAGGATAGTGGTGGAGCCGTCACCTTTTCTCCTGGAAGGGGACAGAGACTTATTTGTGTGGAAAGATGGAAGAAGGTCAACTGGAGCAATGGAACTTTTCTTTCCTCAACACCCATTTTTAGAATTAATGCCTCGTGAAGACACTGAATGAGGAAAATCTGTGTCGATCTCTGTGTCCTTTCAATTGTTTGACTTATTTTTGGCCGTGTGTGTGTTTGTGTGCAAGTTTAAAGAAACGTCATTAATGGAATTACATCCATCCATCTATCCATTTTCTGAGCCCCGTAGCCCCACAATGGTCATGGGAGTACTGGAGCCTATCCGAGCTATTTTAGGGAAGGGTACACCCTGAACTGGTTGCCAGTCAATCGCAGGGCATATTGAAACAAACAACCATTCACATTCCACATCTCCAATTAATGCATGTTTTTGTGACGTGGGAGGAAACTGAAGTGCCTGGAGAAAACCCATGAGAGGCATGGGGAGAACATACAAACTCTATTCTGCCAGGGTGAGGATTTAAAGCCCAGTCCTCAGAATTTTGGGGCCAAAGCTGTAATCAGTCATGCCACCTCACATGATCTCTTCTTTTTCTTTTCCTTTCGGCTTGTGCTGCGAGGGGTCGCCACAGCGTGTCTTCTTCGTCCATCTAACCCTATGTCATGCATCTTCCTCTCTAACACTCAGTGTCCTCATGTCTTCCCTCACAATAGTCCCACTTAAATAAAAAGAAATGCCATGATTTAAAAATTGTTGTAATGCAGACAAACTTATTTGTATAGCCCATTTTATACACAAGGTAACTCAATGTGCTCTGCATGATTAAAACCATTTGAAAACAAAGGAAAAAACATTTTAAAAAATTAAAACAGGATACTGTGCAATAAATATCATTTAAAAATGGAATTACTATAAAAAGCAACAGGAATTAGAAAAGCTTTCAACCTGGATTTAAAAACATTCACACTTGGGGCTGACATCACTTCTGTTGGCAATTTATTCCATTTGTGTGAAGCATATTAGCTAAATGCTGCTTCACCATGTTTGCTTTGGACTCTGCGCTCCACTATTTGACCTGAGTCTGTCGATGTCAGAGCCCTAGTGGGTTTAGTCCAGTTGGAAGACCATTACGAATAATTAAGTCTATTTGAGATGAAAGGATGGATGGGTTTCTGGTCTGGGTGACACATAGAAGCCTTCACTCTCTATATGTTTTTCAGATGGTAAAAGGTAGCTTTAGTAAATGTTTTGGAACTCAGGGTGGAATGAATCAGAACAGCAAGTTTTCAGACTTCGTCTTTGATTTTTAAAGATAGTGAGTGCAAGTATTCACCAACAGTAGTACTTTTTTCTCTATTCCCAAAAATAAGTGAACAGTTCTTTTTATTTAGTTGAAGCAAAGTAAATGTATTTGTATAGCGCATTTCATACACAAGGTAACCCACTGTGCTTTACATGATTAAAATGCTTTGAATAGAGATGAGACATTTGAAATGGGAAAAAAACAATGAAAACGACAATATATATATATATATATATATATATTATATATATATATATATATATATATATACAACAAATTAAATAAAGTACGATTAAAAAATGCGTACAGTGGAAAATCGTCACTCAAATTGGAAATACTCTGAAAAGCATGAGAAAAAAAGTTTTCAAGGCTCGAGAAACGTCCATCTCCATATCGTAGAACTGGGAGAGGTCCGCTTATAAAAACCTCAGCATCCAAACCTTGCACTTTTGTTCGGAGATCAATGAAATTTCGCTTCAGTACCTCTGATTGCTGCTTGAGAAAATCCAGGGCCCCTGTGTGTACAATGACAGATTTCACACTTGGGTGCTAATCAGTGATCTCCAGGTTTTTGTCAGAGATATCAAACACTGTGTCATTAGTAAAACAGTACTTTGGTGTTCTTCTCACTGCAAAAGCATTTCACATCCTTGATGACTCCATCACCAACTATGAATGTTTGGGGTCCCAATTTTTTCTTGGAAGATTTAATTTCATACCTTTCAGTGGTTGTGGAGGATGAGAATTCTTGGCCAGGGTCTTGTAAAAGTGGCTCATATCTATTTGTAAGTCCGCTATCAATGTTTTGCACAGACTCACACTGTTTTTTTTTTCTTGCTCTTCGCTGTAATGAGTGGCTGCTCACTCGAGGTTGAGGGAACCCGCAACGCAGCCCAGCCGTATTCCTCGGTAATCTCCTGCAGCTGTTGTGTCTTACTTTTTAGATGTCCTATATCTTTGGGATTTGCTCCCAGTAAATTCCAGGGAGAACTACTGGTGGATCAGTTATTGTTTCCACAGTCCACATCTGTCATCATTGCTGAGCTAAGTGGCTGTCTGTTAGCACACATATGCTCACCATTTTGAGACATTAGTAGAGTGGTTTCATTCCTCGACTGTCCATTTATATCCACATAGACTTCAAGACGTCAGATTTTTTATTCCAGAATTTACATCCTCTGCAGCAGTCAGCGATAATCTTCAGGAGAGAAGGGAGATATCTTGAGAGCTTGTCTTTTTGCTAACACCAGGCTTGTGCTATTTAGCAGGAGATGCTCACGTAATGATGAAACAACTGATTATCCACACAAAAAAAAGAAAAATACAGTCCTACAGATTTAAAAGTATCCAGGAGTTGCTGGTTCTATTTTTTTTATTAGAAGAAAGACATGGTTTTCAGCAAGAAAAAAATGTCAATAAAGGTAAAATAAGCAGAGCAAGGAAAAATGTGTCTGCACCCAACAAGAAGTGAGAGAGACTTCATTGGTCAACTCTGAAAATTTTGGCTCAGTGTGATTTATAGTATCTGCTTTAGACAGTGACACAACACCTCAATTGAACTGTAGTTATCTGGAGACACTGCTAATTTTAAAGTTTTGAAGAGTTTGATCCAAGGGTAGTATATACAGGCTCAACATGAGGCGAACAAGAACGGCCCTTACGTATATATAATATGATAATAATAATATAATATAGTGAGTCACTGACCTGCGTAGTAAGCTATTTTTTTCAAATTTGTTCTTGCTCTCAGGACATAAAATGCTTGCTGTCTCTACTATGCCTTCTTTAAGAGGCTTTTGCCAGTTTGAATGTCAGTAAATAACTTGTCTTCGTGTTTGCTTCTTAGATGGAAGATGCTCAAATAAACGTGTTTTGCTGAGCCTGTAAGCTCGCTACCAACCTGTCTGCAGCTGCCGTACGTTCTTGTGTTGAAACGTTTCTGGCGTAATTAGCATGCATGTAGAGACTGCGGATGTTGTATTCTTTTAAAACCACAATGATTTCTTGGCAAATAAGACATACAGCCTTGGACCGGACTTCAGTAAAAAAAAATATTTAGGCATCCATTTTTTCTTAAACACCCAGCACTCACTGTCGATTTTTATTTTCCTCAAAATTGTTGTTATCGGTTGTGATCTGACCGATAACTGGAAATGGCTCGCACACCGCTAAATCAAGACACCGCACCTACTGTGCCACCCAGTGTTGAAATTCCTGTCATAACAAGTGAAACTGGAATGAATGCAATCATTTATATCAAAACTTAATTCCCTACCAATCTTTGGTGGGTCGGATTAAAAAGACCAACAGGACGGATGTGCCCCGCTGGCCGGAGTCTGCCCTCCTATGCTACACCTATAATAAAAAATCATGTTAATTTACCTTAAAAATAAGCATTCAAAGTCTACATAATGTAAAGAATAATAAAAAATTGAGATGATTTAGCTTTGCCGTTGAGCAATGATGTGAAGAAAAAGGTGTGTGGCGAGCTCAAAGGCATCATGGCGTCATCAGAGCCGGATGCACGCACACAACTTAATTCCACTAACATTAATTGTTAAAATAATCATCCATATGTTCTCATTGTGTTCAAACTGTAGTTGGTTACACATCACCACCAAGCTTGTATCTTTGAACTCACTGTCTTGATGTAATCACCCGAACTTGATGTAATCAATCTAACAGATGTAAACAATCAAACAGTCAGACACACTCACACGCACACTCATCATGTGATTCACTGAATAAAAGGAAGCTGCAAGGAGACACAAGTTGGAGTTGGTTGGAAGCAGGGAAGTCCTGTCGCTCCCCTTGCAGCAAGTAAAACTTGAAGCCTTGTCTGTTCGCCTTCTTTTAATAGAGTCAGGCTTTTAAACCTGACATTAATAAATTCCAGAAACTATGAATTCAAAACAAACAACATTGACTTTCAATGTTTCGTGAGGTACCAATCCAAGGATGTTTGCATTTGACGTCTTTTAATAATCTTACGAATTGAAGTGAGCGACAGCCTGACAAGTTAACACATTTTCTGGATGATTGTTTTGAATAAATTCGGAAATGTCATGGAATTTCATCAGACCTTTTTTTATTCTGGCTGACAGAATGGTGTCTGCCTTCTCCCCTACATCGTAAACTGCTCCTGCAATGTCATGTGTGTCCATCGCCGCCAGCTCATTTGGCTGCCCCTTCGAAAGATCCTCATGGTGCTCCTGAAGGTCAAAAGATCCTCGTGGTGTTCCTGAATCAACTTGTCAATGTCCTCAGCCTTTCCCAGCAAAACAGTTTTCATTACTTCAGGTTCAACCTCCACTTTGAGCCTCTCAAAATCCTGTCGAGCAGCAGCAGCATAAGCTTCTTTTTCATATTTCTCAAGAATTTCTTGTTTTGTTTTGATGGACAAAACAACTCTCGTCTTCTTCTGAGTGGCACTAGCCATCAATTTCTTTGGGGCCCATGGTGAAAAAAGATTAATAAATCTGCAAAGAAGTTGTACAGTGTGAGTGTGTGCGGGCGTATGACAATGGATTCGGTTACGAAGATACAAGAAGTTCATCACGGGTTTTACGTCCAAAAAAAAATAAAATTCACGTCGCTCCTAGTTAATACAGAGATGTGTGTACCCACAGTAGTTGAAGTTCCACCGACGCTTTGCAGGTTAACGGTGCCGGGGACGGGCATTGTTAACCCGGGGCACGACCAATCTGGTATGGTATTCTTTAGATGAATGCTCATATTTGTTTGGCACAATTTTACGGCAGATGCCCTTCCTGACGCAACCCTCTGTATTTATCTAGGTTTGGGGCCGACCTACAGATTCCACTGGCTTGTGCCCCCATAGGACTGCACTAAATGGCCACCTACATCTTTATTAAAAAATAATGTATTCACGTCATGTTAAAGCATATTCCATTTCTTCAATCCTATAAAGTACTATCCTAGAAAGACTTACAGTAACACACGCTAATAATTTAGAATTACTTGTTTTTGTTCAGAAAATTGTAGAACCATTTCCACAAAACAAAGAAATCCTTTCAAATTTGATTTCAAATTTTAAACTATATATTTATACTTTAAAGTATACAAATGCATCCAAAGAAATAATTTAATACACTTACCAGTCGTAAGATGGGTAAAGTACCTCTTACGGTCTACTGACTTTGATTAGTTAATTATTAATCTGAAGAAAGACATTCTCAATGTTGAAAAATTACTAATTTACAGATAATCCAGTTCAAAGTACCCAATAGAGCACATGCTACGTGATTATAGGATGCATAAATGGGCTGTTTAAAATAAACTACATGCACTAATTGTTATTTGGATGCTCTTTGGCATTATACACACACACACACAGATCTTCTGGTCACGACTAACACGGAAACATTCTTTAGTTTTAACTGTATGATTCCAATTTCTCCCCCAAATCTTTGTCTACTTGGTGATTTAAAAAGTATAAATCTTATAAATAAATATGCTCAACCAATAATTGTAATGGTAACGCTCACTCAAAAAAAAAAAGCACACACACACAAATAAACATACATTAGCCAATGGCAAAACTTAGTCATAGAGTATATAACACGAGAAAATACCTCTGTAATATCATCCTTCGGTGCTGAGAAGGTGCCTGCTGGCCCCACTCTGGGGGTATCCTTTTGGTCTTCGGGTGAAAGATTGTGGATTGTGCTGCCGGGACCTGGGCCTGTGTCCTTGTCTTCCATCTCCCTAAAGCACTCTGTTATGGTCATTGACCCTCTCTTCCTCGGATTGTGTGGGGTCCCGACTAACTTGAGGCTTATGGCAGGGTGTCAGTGCCTCCTGCCTCAATGGGCCCACCTTCTATCCGCTCTTCTGGTCAGTGGACTATGGTCAGTTTTGGTGGGGATGGGGGCTTCCCACCTTTTCTCTGTGGTATGTTAGTCAGTCTGGACATGCACTCAGACTAGACGTATGCCACACATCGGGTACATTCACATCTCATTCAGGTACCCCTTGGAGACTGGCCATGATGGGTGAGTGCCAGGTCGGGTAATGTATGCTTTTCTCATAATGAATGCACCACATACATTCACACATTCTTTAGGGCCTAAAGAATAAAGCCTAAAGTTTAGGCAGCTGGTTGGCATGAGTGGGGGTGACAATTAGAGGTCATTATTGCCTTGTGCTCCACCTAGGCTGCCCTTTGTCAATGATTCTCTTCACAACTTTTATAGACAAATTTTATTGGTGCAGCCGAGGTGTAGAGGGTGTAATTAAATACAAATAATTAGAAATAGATGTGTAAAATGGATTAATTATTGCTAAAGATATTGAAATCAGCCTGGCTTTGCATGATCAGCACGACAAGAGGAAAGATGAGTGCTCAGGCGGTGATTGTTCTTTGGGAAAAAAAAAACAACTGTTCCTTAGTATGTTGGTCCTTGATTTTGTGTATCTGTACCAACTTCCAGATGGCAGGAGCTCAAACAGTTGATAACCAGGGTGTGTACTGTCCTTAATAATTTTTTGAGCTCCATTGAGGCACCGAGAGGATTAAATAACTGCCACGAAGGGAAGAGGACTGCCAACATTCTTCTGTGCTGGTTTGATTGTCCTCTGAAGCCTTGGTTTGTCTGCTTCTGTGCAGCTCCAATACCAAATGGAGACACAGAATGTCAGAAGGCTCTTGATAAATGAGCACTAGAATGCCAGCTGCAACTTTGTGTCTAGGTTGTTTTTTCCTGAGGACTCTCAGGAAGTGGAGACGCTGTCTTCATGACTGCAGAGATGTTCTCTGTCCAGGAGAGGTCCTCAGACATCACGACTCCCAGAAACCTGAATGTCAGACTCTCTCCACACACTCACTGTTGATGAAGAGCGGAGACGGTTCAGTTCTATTCCTCCTGAACTCCACAACAATATCCTTTGTTTGTTTAGTGTTTAGTGTCGGATTGTTTTCTATGCATCAGGTTGTAAGCTTCTGGGCTTCCTCTCTGTTGGGTGTCTCATCTCTCTTCGATGTCAGACCAACAACTGTTGTGTCGTCAGCGAACTTGATGATGTTATTTTTGTGGACTGGCTCCATTTGTAGTGAGAGTACAGGACGGGGCTAAGCACACAGCTCTGTAGTGAGCTGGTGGTCAGTGTATGAGTGGAGGAAAGGTGGGAGCCAGTTCTCACAGTCAGGGATCTGTTGGTCAAGAAGTTGTTGATCCACGTGCATGTGCAAGTAGGAAGGTACAGGATCTCCAGTTTAATCATCAGAATGTCCGGATTGACTATGTTAATGGTTGAGCTACTCTATAATCCACATAGAGCATCCTATCATTTTTCTGCAGTTCCAGGTGACTCAACACAGCATGCAGAGCTCTGCCTATGGCATCCTCTGTTGATCTCTTCACCTAGGATGCGAAGTGATGGTCGTCGAAATTGGCTGGGAGGCAGTCTTTGACTTCAGAACCAGACTCTTCAAGCACTTTGTAATGACAGCTGTCAGGGCAACAGGGTGATAGCCAGTAAGGCTAGTTAAGGGTTTATTTTTTGGGGATTAGAATTATTGTTGTAGATTTCAAACTAGTGCGGATGACTGCTTGGGCTAGTGAGAGGTAGAGGATCTTGCAGAAGACGCTGGGCAACTTGTGGGCACATGCTCTGAGCACCTTGCCTGGTACTTTGTCAGGGCCAGCAGCTTTCCAGGGGTTCAGGGCCAGGAGCACACGCCTCACATCGTGCTCCTGTACAGTTAGTGGAGAGTTACTGGAACCTAGCGGGGATGGGAGAAGCAGTGGAGCAGCTGAGTGTCGCCAAGATGATTCAAACCAAACAAAGAAGCTTTTGAGCTCCTCTGCCAATGACTCTCTTGTGTGTCTTGGTTTGTGAGGCTCCATAGACCCTGCCACACCTCCCAAGGTCATTGCTGGCAAGATGGGACACTATCCTCCCATTTTTATTCATTTTTTTGTGTTTTTGATACCTTTTTTTCTGTTCAAGTCAAGCTGTGCTGTGAAGAGCTGGTCCTCCAGGGTTTCTGATTTTGAAAAACCCTGATGCTTTTCGTCATGCACACAGTTTCCATACATAACTTTATATAGTCCAGTAGAGCCCCTGTGTACAAACAAATCCCAATCAGTTTGTTGAAAGAAGTCCTGAGGTTCACTGAGTGCATTTTCTGTCCAGGTTGTAACAGCAGTCTTTGTGGTGGGCCTGAATCTGCTCCTGAGGGGATCGTTTGAAGGGATAAGCAGCAGGGAGATTAAGTCTGACTCACCAATGTGGGGAAGGGGTGTGGTTCTGTAGCTGTGCTTAATGTTGGAGTACACGTGGTCGAAAATGTTTCCACCCTTGTTGGATTTTTAACATCCAGGTGGAACTTCAGGAGTACAGTCTTCAGATCGGCCTCGATTTGCTACAATATAAACGGCCTTATGGTGGGCCTACTGCTGTTCATTGAAGATGTTCAGCAATAGAAGGAACACAGTTTTAGCGTAAGCATCCGGTGGGATGCAAACACCCATGATGATAGCTACACTTAGCTCCTTCTGAACGTAAAAGGGCATTTTAACAGATGGACTCAATGTCTGGTGATGTCAATATTCACCCTGTGGTTACACCATTTGTCATACACATACACACAGAGCCTCCCACATCTGCAGGGTGTAGCCTGCACGCTAGCATCGGGAATGTTCAGGTGAAGCCAGTTCAGGTTATGATGAGGGCACAGCTATGGCGAACACTGTGATTATTATAGTTGTTATTCCGGCTCATTCATTTGTTGGCATTGGATCTGGCGCTGGTGAGCTACAGGCTTGGTACTCTTGATACTCTTGGTACGCTTTCTCAAGATTCGCAAAAACACAATGTCCACCCCCTTTTCTTCTGGTTCTGCCCGTAAACTAGCTGGAGAGCTTTTGCTTGAAAATGTTGTCAAGAAAAAATATTTTTGTAATGGACTACACCAACACATTTCCCAAAATGTTGATGGTGATTAGGCCAGGCGTTATGCTTTGGTGGATTCTGAAACAGGAATGGGCAGCAGCTGCTTTTCTAAAATTTCTCAGAGGAAGGGAACGTTGCAGATTGGGAGGTAGTTATGGAAACATGGGAGTTTGTCCAACCAGTCTACATGTACTTCGTGGACTTGGACAATGCGTTCGACCATGTACATCAAGGGCAGTCACAAGGCTGTCCTTGGTGTATGGGGTACCAGACATCGTCAAATGGGGTTTTCAGCCCCTCTACGATGGGTATCAAAGTTCTTTCTGCATTGTTGGCATTATGTCAGATGCATTTCCTGTGAGAGTACTTGTCCACCAAAGTTGCCCTTTGTCACCGATTCTGTTCATAATCTATGAACAGAATTCTAGGCACAGCTGAGGTGTTGAAGGGTTTGATGGCCTCACTATTTCATGTCTGCTTTTTGCCGGTCATAAACCTAGATCTTCAACTTTTACTGGAGGTGTTCTCAGGCGAGTCAGAAGGGATTGGGATTACTATCGGCATCTCCAAATCTGTGCCTACAGTCCTCAGTTGAAAAAGAGGTGGAGTGCGCTCTCTGAGTCAGGGATGAGATCTTGGGGTCTTGTTTATAACAACTTGACCGGGAGAACAATAGGCAGATTGGTGCAGCATCTACAGTGATGCGGGTTCTGAATCTGTCTGTCATGGTGAAGAAAGAGCTGAGCAGGAAGGCAAAGGTCTCAATTAACCCGTCGGCTATCCCACTCTAATCTAAGGTCATGGGGTGAGGGTCATGGTTGAAAGAACAAGATACAAGTTCCCTCCCCAGTCTGTCAGGCTTTTTTTTTCGTTTGTTTTTATTCACATAAATCACATGATGTGTGTCTGCATGTGCGTGTGTGTGTGTGTATTTGTCTGTGTGTGAAACTGTTTGATTGATTAAATCTGTCTGATTCACGACTGTTTTCAGGACATTGAGTTCAAAGGTACAAGCTCGGTGTTGATGTGTAACCAACTACATGTACAAAATGAGAACATGTGAATGATTTCTTTAACAGGATTTATTGTCAGTGTACATTGTCGCACTGTTTATTTTCAATCCACTGCTTCAGATTCGCAAAAATTAGCGTGAGCAATGAGACGGCGGTTTTAAAGTCAAATATATGTCGGTTTTAAATACACAAGATGATCTTTTTTTATGCTTGTTTTATTTTGCAAGTAATCTCAAACTGAGTGACACGAAACAGCTTGAATTCTTTTTTGAAGAATTGGTCACTATATGCCCAAGCAATGCTTTTGTGAAATGAGTTGAACTGAGGCCAGTCCCACCATACAGTACTCAAATCTCAACTTTGAGCTTGCAAGACAAAACAAGACAGGGAATACCTTTTGGGCATAACAACAAAAGCTATATTTGGGACAAGCACATCACCACTCAATACCAGAAGAACACTATACAGTGAAGCATGGTGTTGGCGGCATTGTACTTTGGGTCTGGTTTTTCTCAACTGGAACTGGGGTTTTAGTCACTGAGTTTAACTCCAGAAAATTATCATCACATCATGGTTAAAATAATCCTATAATGAAAAACTACTTTAATAATCTGTATAAATCATTGCATTTTTTAAATTTAATAAAGATCCACATTTTAAGTCCAGCAAGTTACATTCACATTCTCCCACCCTTCCCCTTGTCCTTTTTTTCTACCAGTGTTACATGTTCCACATGTATGTAGGTGTACGAGCAGGGGGAGGCATCGGTGACCAGATTGAGGACCCAGCAGGCGACGAATATGAGATGTATCGCATCATATTTGACATCACCTTCTTTTTCTTTGTCATTGTCATCCTTCTGGCCATCATCCAAGGTGAACCATGCAACCTAATTGCAAACACTTTTGCACAAGTACAACATGTCAATGAGGTTATTCCTTAACCTATAAATGTATTTTTCAGGACGCATTAATGACCATTTGCCTTTACCAATGTATTCATCACTTGAACAGCATCACTCAAAGCACACATCTTTTCCCAGCTCCCAAGGGTGTTTAAAATGAATTTGACCCCCCAAATACAGTACAACACAGATAAAGCGAAGAAAATAACTATTTGAAAACCCTGCTTTATTGCAAGTTCTCCCACTTAGAAACCATGGAGGGGACTGAAATTTTCATCCTAGGTGCATGTCCGGTGTGAGAGAGATAATCTAAAAAGAAAAATCCAGAAATAACAATGTATGATTTTTTTAATGATTTATTTGTGTGATACAGCTGCAAATAAGTATTTGAACACCTGAGAAAACCAATGTTAATATTTGATACAGTAGCCCTTTTTTTGCAATTACAGAGGTCAAACGTTTCCTGTAGTTGTTCACCAGGTTTGCACACACTGCAGGAGGGAATTTGGCCCACTCCTCCGCACAGATCTTCTCTAGATCAGGCAGTTTTCTCGGCTGTCGCTGAGAAACACAACGTTTCAGCTGCCTCCAAAGATGTTCTATTGGGTTTAGCGCTGGAGACTGGATACGCCATGCCAGAACCTTGATGTACTTCTTACGGAGCCACTCCTTGTTTTCCTGACTGTGTGCTTCGGGTCATTGTCATGTTGAAAGACCAAGCCATGACCCATCTTCAATGCTCTGGCTGAGAGGAGGTTGTTCCCCAAAATCCCATAATCCATGGCCGCGGTCATCCTCTCCTTAATACAGTGCAGTCGTCCTGTCCCATATGCAGAAAAAAAAACCCAAAGCATGATGCTACCACACCCATGCTTCACAGTCGGGATGGTGTTATTAGGATGGAACTCATCATACATCTTCCTCCAAACACGGTGAGTAGCAATTATGACCACAAAGTTCCATTTTGGTCTCATTTGACCTCAAAACCTTCTCCCATGACTCCTCTGTATCATCCAAATGGTCATTGGCAAACTTAAGACGGGCCTTGACGTGGTGGTTTAAGTAGGGGAACCATCCGTGCCATGCATGATTTCAAACCATGACGGCTTAGTGTATTACCAACAGTCAACTTGGAAATGATGGTCCCAGCTCTTTCAGGTCATTGACCAAGTCTTTTCATGTAGTCATGCGGTCATCCTCTCCTTAATACAGTGCAGTCGTCCTGTCCCATGTGCAGAAAAACACCCCCAAAGCATGATGCTACCACCCCCATGCTTCACAGTGGGGATGGTGTTCTTAGGACGGAACTCATCACATCTTCCTCCAAATACGGTGAGTGGAATTATGACCACAAAGTTCCATTTTGGTCTCATTTGACCTCAAAACCTTCTCCCATGACTCCTCTGTATCATCCAAATGGTCATTGGCAAACTTAAGAGGGGCCTTGACGTGCTGGTTTAAGCAGGGGAACCTTCCGTGCCATGCATGATTTCAAACCATGATGTCTTCATGTATTACCAACAGTCAACTTGGAAATGATGGTCCCAGCTCTTTCAGGTCATTGACCAAGTCCTTTCATGTAGTCCTGTGGTGATTCTTCACCTATCTAAGGATCATTGAGACCCCACGAGGTGATATCTTTCATGGGGCTCCACTCCGATTGAGATTGAACATCACATTTAGCTCTTCCATTTTCTAGTGATTGCTCCAACAGTGGACCTTTTTTCACAAAGCTGCTTGGCAATTTCTCCGTAGCCCTTTCAAGCCGTGTGGAGTTGAACAATTTTGCCTCTGGTGTCTATGCACAGTTCTTTGGTCTAGGTCATATTACAAGTTTGAGTCTTACTGATTGTATGGGGTGGACAGGTGTCTTTATGCACCTAACGACCTCACACAAGTGCATCTGATTAAGGATAATGCATGGAGTGGAGATACTTTTAAAGGCGGACTAACAGGTCTTTGAGGGTCAGAATTCTAGCTGATAGACAGGTGTTCAAATACTTATTTGCAGCTGTATCACAAATAAATTGTGACAAAAATCATACATTGTGATTTCTGGAATTTTCTTTTTAGATTATCTCTCTTAGCGTGGAGATGCACCTACAAAGAAAATTTCAGACCCCTCCATGATTTTTAAGTGGGAGAACTTGCAATATAGCAGGGTGTTCAAATACTTATTTTCTTCACTGTAGGAGAGACTGACAAAAATTTGTGACAGAATAAAAAGAGCATTCCCAAGACAGCCGAAGCACCAGGCAGTGAAGAGTCTTTTGAGATTTGTTTAACTTGCCTGATATTGGAGCTACACACATCCAGGCTGAAAGGCACAAAAGCACAAACCTGTTCCTCTGCATTTTCGGGGGAGTGGGGGAGCATTTCAGATATACAGTAGACAATGCATAGCATATACAAAGCAAAATCCTGTTAACTATTTGAAGGGCTGCAAACACATTATCTTTAGTGCAAAAAAAAAACCAAATGAAAGGTCCACTGACTCAAACTCGTGTTGAAATTTCACTGTTATCTGGAAAATCCTAGGTTTAATCATTGACGCTTTTGGAGAACTGCGGGATCAACAAGAACAAGTGAAAGAAGACATGGAGGTAAACAGCAAAGACAAACAAAACATACTCAACTGCAGCAGTGAATAAGTGTTTTTCTTCTTTTTCAGACAAAATGTTTTATCTGTGGAATAGGCAATGACTACTTTGATACCGTGCCTCATGGCTTTGAAACACACACTCTCCAGGAGCACAACTTGTCCAATTACCTGTAAGTACATCCAAAATACCCCCAGGGGGTACAGTGGGAATGCCTGATCTCAACTGATCTCTGAAGCTAAGCAGGGTCAGTCCTGTTTAGTACCGGGAATGGATACCACCTCGGAATACCGGGTGCTGGGCAGTGGGCCAATCACCTCCAATTGTAAAAACGTACAGATGGCAGAAACAACTCCGGCCTATGTGTGTCTCATGGCACTGAAAGCGTGAACTAACTGACCAACTATATCTAAGATTTTTGAATTATTTGTGAGAAAGACATATTTTGAAAATGATATAAAACGCAGACACCTAATGTTCAGAAAATTAAGGCAATATATAGGTAAGTCATTTTCATGTGATTTGAGAAAATATGAAAAGAAATACTAATTCAGCAATATTTATGCTACCTTGGTTTTATGTGTATGAGTAAATATTTCCTCTGCTGAAATTGCCGTTCTTTGTATTATTTTCAGAATGTTATTGATCATTGAAAACAATAATAAAAAACAGAATGGAAAAACAAAAACAACAATATAGTGAAGGCAATCGTTGACAGAGCAGCTGGTGGTAGACCATTAGACCACATGTCTTTCTTGAATGGGATGGGAAAGAAAAATATGCATCGCAGCAATGACAAAAAGCGTCATAAAAATCATGTGAGTCACACAGTTACATAGAAACGTGTAAATGATCTCTTTTAAACCCATTACATTTGTCTTTATACAGTCCCTATAACAGTTAAGATGGGCAAAAGTTATATATAGTCATATGCATATCTCAGAAATAACACAACCCATTTTGTTTCTTACCTCTTCAGACACTAAGACGCATTTGTGTTAGTTTTCATGGGAAAGGCAAAATAAAGCAATGGGAGAAGAATCCTCCAGAGCCGAAAGCAAAATTAGTATCTTCAGAAAACATGTTGCAGTTTGTGAACCTTCATTTGGGACATCTAACAATAAAAACACTTTGGCATTGAAAAGTTTGTAAAGCATTGTTTTAGCATATTTTAGAATACAAGGAGCACTCAGGTTAAAACGGTCTCGGCCTAAAATCCTTTGACTTTACAATGCCCGTCGCCCATCCACCATTTTGTCTAGCTAATGTGCATAATGCTTGTCCGTGTTTGTCCGCCGGGAGTATCTTGGCAATTTTTGTACTCTTTTATTGAGATTATGGCCCAAAAAAAAGAAACCTGTGTCTTTTAGCAACGCTTCTGCAGCCAAAAGAAAATCCATTTCCATGGAAACAAAGATCAAGATCATAAAAAGATCGGAGAAAGAAAAGACACCGACGGTAAAGAGCTAGGCTTCAGTCGGTCGACCTTGGTGACAATTATTAAGGACAAAGCCCGTATTTTACTGCATGTGAAGGGTTCGGTTCCCATGTCGGATACAGTGATCACAAAACAATGGTCTTTGATACTTATCGAGATGGAGAGTCTCCATATGATATGGACTGAGGACAAGATTCCTTCGCAATACCTAAGCACAGCCTCCCCTACTTCTTCTCCATCCATCTCTCAGGAGTAATGGTAAGTATGGTATGATTATGTAAAGTAGAAAGACTACAGTCAATGGTGGATGACGTCAGCAGGCGCGACGAGAGAGGACACTAAGGAAGTGTGCTAGCAGCAGATGGGTTGGCAGTTGAAAAGCGGAATAAATATCACCCACATTAAAAAGATTGTTTTTTATTTGATACACAGTTGGACTCACGTCTACGTTATTCAATAACACGACATGGTGTCAGAAGTCTTGTAGTTAATGGACCTAACAGAGTTTTGTTTTGCACGGTGGTGAAGAAAGAATGAGTCTAAATGGAAGTAACGACACCGGTGGAGCTACAACACTAATTTCCGCCAGACCGAGCGCTACCTTCAACATCGAGCCACCGGAGCCCTTTGAGTTTTCAAAGCCCCAGGAATGGGAGAAATGGATCCGGCAATTTCAAAGTTTTCGCTAGGCAAGTAACCTACAAATGAGCTCTGAGGGGAACCAAACTAATATGTTGATTTATTGCATGTGAGAGGAGGCAGATGACATTCTGCTTGGATTAAACCTGTTGGACCACCAAAGACACATACAAAGAAGTGAGAGGGGGATTCCAGACTTTTTGTGTTGTGACGGAAAATGTGATCTATGACTGCGCCAAGTTCAACATGCGCTATCAGAGAGAGGGAGAAACATGGATTCGTTCATCACTTCACTTTATGCCCTGGCAGAGCATTGTAACTACAGTGTGTTGCACCAGGAACTGATCAGAGTCAGAATTGTGATAGGCATGCTAGACAAGGAGTTGTCTGAACGCATGCAGTTGGATGTAGATCTAACTTTGGATAAACTCATATGAATGGCTCTGCAAAGTGAGGAGGTCCACCTGCACCACTGTTCCCTCTAAGGTGCGCACAGGGGCAATTGCGCACTCATTGCACAGTCTCAGTGCACAAGAAAACCTATTTAGCGCAGTGAACGCACTGCAAATTAATTAGATTTTTTTTCTGTCATTTTGCTATGTAATTCAGTGAGTGACAGGTGTTCACTAAGGCACACGCTATGATGGAATTACACTACGCAGCCAGTCATCTCATTGACAGTACGTGCGCATGTGCTTGGCTCTTAAACACTCCATAACATAAGCGGCGGTAACACTAATGCTAACAACCTCATATCATGGCGAAACGAGCGGCCAGTGAATGTGATACATCAACTCCCCAAACCAAAGTATAAAAAAAGAACTGCGGTTCCTTTTAGATGGAATGGCTGTTGGAGTATGGGCAAATAGACAAACAAGCGGTGAAACTGGGTGAGATCTTTTCTTTTTCAATTGAGAGGGGTCTGCTCTGCAAAACATGCAGTGACGCTAATGTTGTGAATGAGTTTACTGATGGAAAAAAAAATGGGCAAAATGGAAGCTGGACTGCTTCAAGCAACACATCCAGCAGAAAAGTCATTCGAATGCTGTTGGAATTATACAGAGACTCAAGATGGGAAAAGCGATAGGTACATTATTGCAGGAGAGTGCAAACAAAGGGAGAAAAAGAACCAGCTGTCACACAAAAAAAAATCTGACCCTGAGCAATTTAAAGTTCTCATTGACAATATTTTACTTGCCATTAAAATGAATGCCTCAACGCTGTTCAGTTCAACAAATCCATGATCACATGGCAAACTATGTGAGTATACCAGAAAGCTGGCAAGGCAAAAACTATGCTTTTGAATTTGTGAGTTCCATCAATGAGATATTGCAGAATGAGACTATGTATAAGGTTAAAAATGTACCGTGCCACACCCTGATAGTAGATGAGAGCACAGACATAACAATACATAAAATGCTAGTCATATATATCAAATTTAGGGAGGAAAAAGATGTCAGCTATAAAACTTTGTTTGGTGGCATCATACACCTGACAGCATGCACTGCTCATGATATTGTGCAGGCAATAACTCAGTTTTACTCCAAACATGAACTGGACATGCAGAGAATGGTAATACTGACCTCTGATGGTGCCTCAGTAATGCTAGGAAAACACAATGGAGTTGCAGCTTTGTTGAAGCGCCACATACCACACCTAACTGAACAACCTTGTGTGGCCCATAGAGGAGACTTGGACATTGAAGATGCCTGAAAAGATGTGCCTTTGATGAGAGATGTGGAAACTCTTCTTAGAACTGTATATTCCACTTTCTCTCGGTTCACTGTGAGGAAGGGCAAATTGGAGGCCTTAGCATAGATTCTTGATGAAGATACACTGTCATTCAGGCCTCTGAATCTAGTGCTATGGCTATCGCGACACCAAGCTGTGAATGCTGTTCTGTATAACTACAATGTGCTTGAAGAATACTGCAAAAGAGAATTCACTGATAACATAGATCCACTGGCAAAGTTCTGCTACAAAAAGCTGAGTGATCCAAAATTCAAGGTTACTGTCACTACTCTTTGAGATATGTTTGGTGAGCTACCCCAACTCTTCCTCACTTTACACAGATGCAACGTGACTGAAGGACACTGCTTTGCTAGAGCAAAGATTGAGAAGTTACGTTCTCAATACTTGAAGAAGAAGGATGTGCAATGGAGTGAGCGTGTCAAAGAGGCAATGGGGACCTCGTCAGCTGATGACAGAAATACTGATGATTACATTTTTTATTAGTAAGCTCTGTGACCACATGGATGCTCGGTTTCCAGAGGATTAGTCAAAGGAGTGGTCTGCATTGACATTGAGGCATTGAGCTCAGACATCATTTTGACTATAGATCAGCACACATTGCTACACTGGCAAAGAGGTATGAGGCCATTCTTCACCACCCACAGTCTATGGAGGCCATCAACAGTCAATATGCTGACTTCAAGTACATAATGAAGCAAAAACTTAAACGGGATAATCAGCACATTCTCAGATATGGTGACTGCAGCACTTAAATATGAGGAGCTTAAGGAGATCTCACAGCTTTGAAGTGACACATTTGGACCGACCGATGCGCATAAAGTCAATGCCTAACAAGTTGTTCTGTACGAATTCTATACAATTCTATAGATTTCTATAGAATTTCTATAGAAATTTTTTTAGCAGGGATGTGATGCCCAGCTACATGCAACACTGGAGAAGATTCAGCAGGCGGGCATCACTCTAAACAGTTGACAAGTGTGACCTGTTGAAGACGGAGGTGACCTTTCTGGGCCATGTTGTCTCCACCAGCGACATAATTCCTGATCCATGCAAGACTGAAGCCATCTTGGAAATGAAGAAGCCAACGACTGTAACAGAGCTGAGGAGTTTTCTCAGAATGCTCAACCAGCTTGGGAGGTTCGTTCCGTGACTGGCTGAGAGGGACGAGCTTCTGTGGGACCTCCTGTCAAAAAAGAACTGCTGAGTGTGGAGCATCGACCAGGTGTGCACCTTTCTAGACTTAAAAGGAGGCACTGACGTCTACACCGGTGCTGGCCACGTATGATCACAAAAGAGTGCAAGGTCTCAGCAGACACGTTGTCGTACGGACTTGGAGGACTACTGCTCCAAAAATGGGATGGGGGTGGAGGCCAGTAGCCTACATGTCTCGGGTTCTCACACCTACAGAGCAGAGATACGCGCAAGTGGAGAAGGAAGCTCTGGGGCTGACATGGGCTTGAGAAAGGTTCTGCAATTTCCTCATAGGGAAACATTTCCAGATTAGGACAGATCGTAAGCCACTCCTGAGTCTCCTGGAATTGCAGTCATTGGATGCTCTACCTACTTGGATCCAACGCTTCAGGATGCGACTTATGTGCTATTCTTACTCCATCACTCCCGTGCCAGGGAAGTGGCTGTGGACAGCTGACACACTGTCACGAGCTCCTGTTCAGAGGAATGAGATGCCTGCAGACAAGCAGCTCTTTGAAGATACTAATATCTATGTGGACATGATGATGGAGAACCTGCCTGCAAGCGTTGACGACCTGGAAGAGCTGAGGGAGCAGCTGAGGAGGGACAGTGAGTGTGCACGTGTGATGCAGCAGTGTGCGGAAGGCTGGCCTGTCATCAAGCTCCAAGAGCCATGACTTAAGCTGCATTGGGGAGACCAGGCGTTCCTCACAGTGCAGAATGGTGTCTTGCTGAAGGGACAGAGGTCTCTTGAAGAAAGCAGGCGAACCCTATCTGGCCTTACTTGCTTATAGGAATAACATGGCAAGGATGCTTTGGACGACAGTGCCAATCCTTCCAGCCTTGCTAAATTTAGCTATTCCAGATCGTGAAGCTGTTCGGTTGAAGGAAAGTAAGAAGAGGGTGAAAGATGTGCAACGCTATAACCTGCAGCATCGTGTATGGAACCTCGAGGCACTGGAACCAGGTCAGGAGGTGTGGGTCAAGGATCAAGGAACAGTAGGGTCCATCATCAGTAGTCACGTCACCCCACATTCGTATATAGTGGATGAATCCCAAGGAACCAAGAGACAGAACCGTAATAATCTCACGCCCATGAGAGCCTCACCGGAGCAAAGTTGCCCCGTTCCCAGTGAGCCTTCCCAGAGGGGCGGTTCAGATCAACTGACAGAGGAACTGCCACTGCAGAACCTTCCAGACCCACCATCTACTCCTACTCTCAGAACCAGGTCTGGGAGAGCTGTAAGGATTCCAGCTAGGTTGGATTTCTGATGTTGTTTAGAGAAAGAGACAATGCAGGAACTCCAAAAAAAAAAAAGTTGGAATGTGATGTGATGTGTGCTACGTTTTTGCATTGCAAATGTTAGCTGCAGGATTCTTGGTCGAGTTATTGATTTGTTGAGGTGAATTGTTCAAGCTAAGGCTAAAATATTGTGCCTGTGCTTGATTGTCTGGGGTCGGTATAGACAGGAGCAGACCTTATAGCCACGAGGCAGAATAACCCTCAAGGTGTGTTGAATCATTGGCAGTCCCCCCCCAATGATTCTAGAAAGGGGAGATGTGGTGTGATTGTGTAAAGTAGAAAGACAACAGAGTCAATGCGGGATGGCATCAGCAAGGCTCGACGAGGGAGGATGCTAAGGAAGCGTGCTAGCAGCAGACAGGTTGTCGATTGAAAAACGGAATAAATATCACCCACCTTAAAAAGTAAAATTGGACTCATGTCTACGTTATTCAATAACATAACACTAAGTTTAGCATCTTATTCGTTTATTTCAATTTATTTATTTTTTTTATACAGTCTTTTGCCGAAAATTCAGACTTTAATGGTGATGTCCGACTTACAACTGAATTCAAATTGCATTACCAGTATAGGAATGGAACTCAATCGTAACCTGAGGACTCTGTATTTATTTTTTCCCATGACCTTTTGATGAATAACAGCTGTCAATTATTCAAATCTAATCTAAATATTTAATGATTTGCCAAAGAAGATTGAGTGAGCCAAGTCTTACTGTCGTTATTGATCAGATTAAATGAAAATCACCCATATACTGCAAATTTAATTCTCCATGTCTACAGTCCAAATTATCCAGCCATGAATCCAGTTACTTCTGCTTATCCAAGGTGGAGTTGAAGGGGCAGCATCTTAAGCAGGGAAGCAAAAACTGCCCTCTTCCCAGCCTCTTCGTCCATCTCCTCCATTCTGATTGGACATGCCTGGAAAACCTCACCCGGCAGGCGCCTGGAAGGCATCATAAGCAGATGCCCGAGACCCTTTATCTGGCTCCTTTCGATGTAGTGGAGCAGAAGCTCGACTCTAAGGCCCTTTCAAATGACGGAGCATTTTACCCTATCACTCAGGGAAAACATAGACATCCTGTGGACGAAACTCATTTTGACCACCTATATCCACAATCTTGTTCTTTCAGTCACGACCCAAGGCAAAGTTTTCAATTTATCGTAGATCGACCGATAAATTGAAAACTTTGCCTTGTGGCACAGCTCCTCCTTCTTCACCTCAACAGACTGATACAGAGTCCCCATCACTACAGAACTACACCAGTTCGCCTGTCAATCTCCCGATCGAATTTCATTACTCGTGAATAAGATACTTGAAGTCGTCCACTTATGGCAGGAACTCTCCCTCAATCTGGAGAGGGCATTACACCCTTTTCTGACTGAGGATCATGGTTTCATATTTGGAGGTGCTTATTTTCATCCCGCCCATTACACCCTCAGCTGTGAACTGCTCTAATGAGAGTTGAAGATCATGGTTTGATGCAGCAATCAGAACACCATCATCTACAAAAACCAGAGACATAATACCCATGTCTCCTTACTGGACCACCCACCTCACCTAAGAACAAGAGTTGACCTTACTTGGGTCTGGTGGGTAGTAGTACCACTAGGCAATGCTACAATACTTTGCCATTGGATTTGGGAAAGAGGGAGGCTTAAATAGCGGTGGTAATGCTTGATGGAGAACAGGTGTTGAAAGAGAGAGGGGAGGGGGAGAGAGCACAAGCATACTGTAGGATAGTAGATGACAGCTTCCATGGTAACGTCTGTTCACAGGGGTGCTGGAGAGGATTATCCTTTGAGAAGTTGAAACTCAGATTAGGGAGGAGCAGTGTGGTTTTCATCCTGCCACTGGAACATTGGACCAGCTCTGCACTCTTGGCAGGGTCTTCAAGGATGCATGGAAGTTGCCCAAAAAGTGTAGATATGTTTTTTTGGACTTGGAGAAAGCCTTTGACTGAGTCCCACAGGGAGTCCTGTTGATGCACACACACTATAATGTAACCAGCTCTATGGTCAGTGAAATGACACAATCACATCCTCACAGAGAAGGGCAGTTACAGGACAAACACACTCAATAATAAATCAATGTCTTACCTTATGAATTTCACCCTTCTTGGTAAATTCCACGATGACTTTGTCATAGAAGCTTTCTGACTTGATCTTCTGAAGCATCCTCTGTTCAATAGTCATCATTCCAAAGTCAGACAATCTCTGCTGTCCCACGGCATTGCGCTGATAGGTTTTGATCCGTTTTAGTTCAGAGAATGTTCTTTTCACTGACGCAGTGTTGGATGGCAGAACAGTTCACAGTTTGTAGAGCTGCGGCATACCATCGCACATGTGATTTGAACACATGATAGGGGTAAATTCTGAGACATTTTGGTTTTTTCAGATCAGGAGACGCAACACTTTCAGCTCACTGCCCAAAAGCACATCATCAAAAAAGTGTTCATATGTGTACCCGAGAGAGTCAAATGTGCTCTCTGGAGAAGCTTGCTCATACAAATGGAACCCAGAAATGCCATCTTCTCCATAGGTGAAAGACATTGTTGCATTTGGGAATCAAATGACTCCAGCCATTTGAAATAGTTCTTTATATTCCTTTTTCATGTCATCTTCATCTCGGCACCTCTTTGCCACCTAGTTGTTGGACCAGAGCAAAAATATGTTGAAATTCCTTTTTTGCAACTGTTCTGGATTTCTCTCGATTTGACTCATGCAGTAGCCAACGTCAAAGCCTTTGGTTTGCACGATGGTGAACAGCACGTCAGTGTGTGAAAAAACATGGAAAAAAGATGTGGCTGAAATACGACTTTGGGGTCCCCTAAATATTGCAGAAAGCAGCCTGCTGAAAGAATGGACCTCTCGTCCCAATCCAAGAGGTTGTTCCTAATGTTATTATTCAGTTCCATAGTCTTCTACTTTTCTTTTCGGCTTGTTCCGTTAGGGGTCGCCACAGCGTGTCATCTTTTGCCATCTTAGCCTATCTCCTGCATCTTCCTCTCTAACCCCAACTGCCCTCATGTCTTCCCTCACCACATCCATAAACCTTCTCTTTGGTCTTCCTCTCGCTCTTTTGCCTGGGAGCTCCATCCTCAGCATCCTTCTACCAATATACTCACTCTCTCGCCTCTGAACATGTCCAAACCATTCAGTTCCATAGTGCTTTGTGGTTATCTTTTGTTGTGTTTACTAACCTAAATGTGTAGTTCCACCTCGTTAGAGGACCTTGGAGGAATCGCCTCTTCACAATGCCATTGAGATCCTTGGTACGCTTTGTAGAAGTAGCAAAAAAGTTACGACTGGCCATTTGAAGTGGAAAAGAAAACTTTGCAGTCTTTGATAGTGCTGCACACTTGTGTCAGCACCAAGTTAAAAATGTGGCCAATGCAATGCACGAAACAACAAGACTGGTATAAATCCTTCACCTTGGACTGCAAGCCAGTCAGCTGCCTCGACATTAGTGCGGTTCCATCATTTGTCTGACCGTCAAGCTTGTCAGCGAATTGCATTTCATCCACAGCGGCAAAAACATGCTCTGTGATGACCGCCGGCTGTTCTGTAAGTGCTGACATAAAAAAAAGCCCACAAATCTCCGTTCCACTCATCAAGGAGTATAGCTACAAAGCTTGTATTTTTGATTTTGGATTTTATCTCATTCAGCACTACACTAACCACAGCTTGAATCAGATAATTCTGAATGTGGCATGCCATGCCAGAAAACACAATACATGACTCCAAATGATGGCCAAGCCTCTCATCATATTTCGTGGGTAAATGGGCAAGTTCAATGGAGTGACCACACCTTACTCTTCAGCGTGCCCTCGAAATGCCTGCTCCCGTGTCCTAAGGTAGAAAACGATATCCACCAGCCTCTTCAAACATGTCCCGGTTATTTTTGACCTGCGCGCTGTGGTGCTCTGTGGTAAGTCCCAGTCCCTCATTCAATTTATGCTCGATACATGTGTTTCAAATGTCTGCAGTTTTACCACACAAAGTACGTGCAGAGATATACGCTTGTGCTTTCTCATACCAGTGTGAAGGTTTTTTAAATCATTATAACCTTTCGTAATCCAGACTGTGTGTTCCGAGGAACACACAGGACAAGGCCAACAGAACAGTTTGCTAAGCTGTGGACAGCCAGCTAGCCATTTATGTTTCTCGTACGTGCTGGCTTAAAAGTGACTGATGGAATTCTTCCCCGTTTTCATTATGACTACTTCAGGAGTAGGCCGACCACTTAAAATTATGTTGTCCTTTTCCTCAAAAGCTTTCTGGGAAAACGGCACTGAATGTAAAGACTGAATTGAATTAATTTCACTCATTGTTACTTGCAATGGAAAATGGAAACCACTGACTGTTTCCTGCAGAACAATTCTAATGAGCCAATTATGTGCATGTGCGTTGGCAGATAAGTTGCTTCACTGACAGCTTTTTTGACATTCAAGATATGCGCATACAGTAAACAGCCTCTTGGAACTCACGATACTACTTGGGATCTCATTGCGCAAGCAAACAAGTTGTCGTCTATCCAGCTTGTCGCAAGGAAAACAGGACAAATTGGGAATTTAAGACCAAAACAGTGGAACTAAGGTATTGTATAAGAGGGGACACTGACATAAATATTTCCGATTATTTTATTGCGCAAGACAAGGTACAGTTTGGGAAGCGTCTTCATTCAGTCCAAGGTCGAAACACAGGCAGGCAGTCCAAACAAGCAGCAGTGTCAGAATCAGTAGGCAAAGAGGCAGGGTCATCAACGAGGCAGGGTTTAGGACGCAGAGCATCAAAGGCAAGAACATGGAGTTGCGGGAATGTGACATGAAGTGCAACGATCTGGCAAGGACCAGATCGCACGTGTGGCAATATATACATGGACAGTAATCACAAAAGATATGCAGGTGAACGCATCTGCTCATCGGAGCAGGTGTGTGCTGCATCCGGAAGAGACACACCCATGACAGTATGCACAAACTTGACCCAGATACGTGCAGGCGTGTTCTTCTGCCAGGCGTTGTCTTGCTCCCTATCCATGAGTCTCTTGTCTATCTTTAAAGTGAGAGTGATGTGCGCATCCAGGTCTGTTGGCAAGTCCAGCTGGATCAGCCGGTCCTTTACCGCGGGGGACAGCCCTTGAAAGAATGCATCTAGGAGTGCCCTGTTGTTCCACTGGCTTCCGGCTGCAAGAATGCGTAAGTCAATGGCGTAGTCGGAAACCCGGCACTTGCCTTGCCGCAGCATGATCAAGGAGTTCACCGCTTCGCATTCAGGAAATGCACACACTTGTGCCATGGATTTCACGAAGGACGCCCACGTCCGACACATGTCCGTGTCGTGGCTTCACTCAGTGGTTGCCAATGCTTCCATGCGTCTCATCAGGTGAGAAATAACGAATGCGATCTTGGCTCTGTCAGAGGGAAAGGCCGCTGCCTGTAGCTCGAAGTAGAGTGAAGTGTTTGCTGGTCGTTGAGATATGACATGGAACTGGGAAAATAAAAGAAAGCAGAAAAGACCATTGTGCGTGAAGTCCAATTTGTAAGGGTGCAATGCAAAGCACGTATGGATGTTGTGAAAAATCAGTTCTTTGACAGTTAACAAAAAACATGCCCAGTTAGTCAGCCACTGATAGACATTCTTCTAATCACTGTTTGCTCCACTAGAGAAATGTGCAGCATTGTAGGTAAGAAAAGAGACAACATGACACACAAAAAAAGAAAAATTACAAAATCTTCTCGAAATATTTAAATTAAATAGTTTAAAGCATTCATGGTACCTCTACTAATGAAATTAAACCGACATGCCCAAAACACAATGTCTTAAAGTTGCCATCATAAAGCCCTGATATGAATCCCATCAATAATGTATGGACAGATCTGAAAATGTGTGTGCAAGGAAGCCAACTGACAAACCTGATGCAGTTACACCAGTTCTGTCAGAAGGAATGGGCCAGAATTCCAGGGCACTATCAGAAGCTTTTGGAAGGTTATCCAAAACAGTTGACCAAAGTCAAGCAGTTCGAAGGAAATGCAACTCGATACTATGTAAATGTATGTAACCTTTTGACCTCGATGAAAATATATTATAGAATAAATTCTCTCATTATTCTGGGTTTCAACAAATTAAATAATACTGATTGACCTGAAACATGGCCAGTTTAGTTTGATTTGACTTCAGACAGTGAGACAAAAAATGAAGTGTTTTTGTACAACGCATGTAAACTTCTGGCTTCAACTGTACATTAACACACCAACGCACCAGTAATCTACAGATTGCAGTCACTCACACCAAGTCGTTTTAATCCATAAATTGAACACACATCTTAACTCTTGAATCCCAAATACTTTTAAAGCTTTTTTCATCAGTTTAATAGTTGAAAAGCACTTGGTCTTCCATTTTTAATGTATAAAAGGTCTCATATAAATAAATTTGCTTCAATTTGATAGCATTTAAACAAACAAATCTTAGGTTTGAACCCATTCTTACGAACTACACTTTGTCACCAAACTGATATTCTCATCCCTCACAATTAGGAGTTAACATTTTGCTTTCCACAATTGTGTTCATCATCAGCTCTTAGTTCTGTAAAACAACAAAAAAAAACTAAGTACTGTAATTTATGGTAAATATAAAACATAAATTTACTCAGACGCTTTGTATGTCATTCATGTTGGTTGGACAAAGCCGCACTTGACCAAAAAAAACAACAACAAAATGGTGACTTAAAATGGAATTGACACCCAAATATACATTTTAAAATAGATATTGTTAAGAAAACTACAATATTCACTTCAATGTCTATCCAGAAACAAAAAAATGAACAGAGCATGTTATTAATGCGCAAACTTGTGGAAGTCTCGCTCGGCATCCCAGTGGCGGCCATATTGCCTGCAGCGTCATTTGCAGATGTCACCCTGGGGCAGTCGCCTTTGAAAACACGCTGTGCCACCTGCTATGAGAGATGAACAAGAGAGATTTTCAGATTTTTCTGACGCCCCTTCTGAGACAGAAGCTCTTTTCGAAGAAGGGGCGTCAGAAAAACGCTGTCCAACTGTCTTGTGTTAACCGTCAAGACCTTCAGGTTCTTGGGAATTACAGTCTCAGAGGACCTTAAGTGGGGGACGAACATCAACTCCAACCTCAAAAAAGCCCAGCAAAGGATGTACTTCTTCCAACTTCTGAGAAAGCACGGCCTGTCACAAGTGCTGCTGAGACAGTTATACACAGTGGTCATCCAATTAGTACTGTGCACCTCCATCACAGTCTGGTTTGGGGTCACCACAAAAAAAGACAAACTCAGTCTGCAATGGACAATCAAAAAAGCTGAACAGATTGTCAGGACCACGCCACCCACTATCGAGGACTTGCACGCAACGCAAACTAGGTCCAGAGGGGGCAGGATTCTTTCGGACCCTCCACATCCTGGCCACCAGGTCTTCCAGCTCCTTCCGTCGGGAAAACACTACAGATCAATGAAAGTCAAAGGTAGCAGGCATTCAAACTGTTTTTTCCCTGTGGCAATTAAGTCATTAAATTTTTGATAAGCGAAACTACTATTTTTCTGCCTTGTGTCATGTTAGGACACGCACTCACATCCTGCTGATCCAATCAGTATTGGTAGTAGTTATATCACACACACACACACACACACACACACCACACACACACACACACACACACACACATAACCATGCCGGGCGAAGTAACTATTTCAGGGGTGCCCAGACACCGGTGGTGGGGAGACCTCATTTGTCCTCCCCGCACTCGGCCAAACCACCTCCAAGCCCGAGGCTAACAGCAAAATGACGCAGATCTTATGTTACATTCTGAGAGAAAGATAACATCTTCTGATGTAGACAAAGCTTTTTATTAACGCCGCTGCTTTCGGACAAGTACACTGACAGCACCGATATGACGCAGCTCTTTTGTGACCTTCTGAGAGAAGGTTTACGTCGTCGGATGCGGACGGACCTTTTTTATTAATACTGATGCTTTTGGACAAGTATACGGACACAACAGATATGACATAGATCTTTTGTTACGTACTGAGAGAAGGATAACGTCATCGGACGCAGACTGAGCTTTTTATTAATACTGCTGCTTTCGGATAACTACACGGACACCACACTGCATTCCTGGATCATTCGGTAAAAATAACATTTGTTTGAGTTTGGTGACTGTACGTTATTTTGCTAGTTAGCTCGTGTTACCCGCTACTAACCTGTCTTTGTACTTCTATTTTATTGTTTTGTCTTGTCGTGTGTGTGTGATTAAATTTGTCTTAAACGCAATACAAGTGCTTTGTTATATTTTGCTGGTTTGACCAAGGAAATTTATTCTAAGTTATCACGTAACATATGTTAGAAACATATGTTAGAAATAGAGACAAATTAGAATCCCGCAACTGTTATTTTTTTAATAGCTCTATACACACCTACCTGTCATTTAGAACCCACAAAGCTCTTGTCCTTTGCACCAGTGCAATCCATTTTTCACGACAAACCGGGTCTTTTGGGAAAGGGTGAAGAGTGAATCAAACGTTCCAAGTGTTCAAGCAAAATCCAGCAATACAACGAGCCAGCATTTTGGCTAACACGCAGAAAAAAAACTCATTTCTCACCGGTGAAACAGGTATAAACACACAAACCCGCCAGTGTGGACGTCTGCAAAAAAAACACCACTTCAAACGCATCGGTCCATTCTGGCCATTTTTTTTATTCACAACATACTAAAAATTATGTTTTTTGTGTCAGTGTCCCTTTAACCCTAGAGAACCCATGGGGTCACATATTTAAAAGAGGATTTGGATGTTTTGGGTTCTCTAGGGTTAAGCAAGCACACACAGCTGCAGCGTGGCAATCACAACTTCTACTTTTAAATTTGAGGTTTGGTGTTATTTTGGATTGCACTGTAAATCTGAAATACAGGAAATGAACAAAAGTCACTTTGAACCACAACAATATCAACACAAAAACACATCAGAAGTCGCCATCATGGAGCACCATAGAGACTGACAGCCATTATGGGGCCTTTGAATTAGCCAGAAAGAGCAACTGACCCCTACTCTAAAGAGTGGATACCTTGTTGACAGGCAATATACTGTATGTATTGGGTTTGATGAAGAAAGTATCGCAGTTATCACAATGCCCTAGCAGGGGTGTCAACCTAATTTTTTAAAAGGCCGCATTGTAGTTCTGGTTCTACTCAGGGGGCCCTTATTGCTGCAAACCCATATGAATGTATGATCGCTTCATTTTGTTACATATGAAGAAATTAATAATTAGTTTGAAAATCAGAAGCCAGTAAAAAACTATTTGTTCAACTACAGTATGATTCAATTATTATGATTTTATATATATATATATTCAACATGTATGTGATCAACATGTATGTCATCCTAGAGCGGCTCCAACTTTCGGAGACAAATTCCCCGTGTGTTGTTTCCATACACGGCCAATATAGCTGATTCTGATATTATTGTTATTGTTTTAAAAGAGAGTTTGGTACAAAACAATGCTTGCAATATCTCTATAAAAATCTAGACAATTTTGAATTTTAGTATTTTAGCAAGAAACAAAGTTGATGCACATTCTTGCAGGTCACATAAAATGATGCGGTGGGGCGGATCTGACCCGTAGGCCACCAGTTTGACAACTGTAACTTCTAGTAACAGGTTAACATGGAGTGGACCTCAAAAACCGTTACAGTTTTTCCATGTGGCCCCTTTAAAATTTGAATTGTCCACCAGAGTTACGCCATTTGCCTCATAGTTCTAAGGCACTCTCATAATCCAAGAACGTGGCTGCTAGATCGATGGATGGATGATGATGGATTTCTGTAATGCCATGTGTGATGTCTGTTTTTGTTGCAGATTCTTTGTGATGTATCTTATCAACAAAGATGAAACAGAGCACACAGGCCAGGTAAACCATATTACCATTCATATCATTCTTATCAGTATCAGTATGACATGTTAATATTTTAAACATTTATGGAAATGCATCATTGTGGACGACTGGTAAGGGTGTCTGCTTCAAAGATCTGAGAACCAGGGTTTGAAACCTGCCCCAGCTTGTGTGGGATTTGTATGTTCTCCTCGTGTCTGTGTGGGTTTTCTCCGGGCTCTCCAGATTCCCCCTACATCCCAAAAACATCTATTAATTCAGGATTCCAAATCGCCTGTAGTTGGGAGCGTAAGTGCGAATGGTTTATACGTGCCCTGCGATTGGCTGGTAACCATTTGAGGGTGTGCCCCGCCTCCTGCCTGAAGGGAGCTGGGATTGGCTCGAGCACTCCCATGACCAATGTGGGGATAAGCTGCTCAGATAAAGGCTTTATCAATGGAAACATAGTGGAAGACTGGTAAGTGCCCCTGTCCCACATTTCACAGGTTGGGAATTTGAATCGAAGCTACAGTCTTCCTGTGTGGAGTTTGCCTGTTCTCCCCGTGTTTCTGTGTTTTCTCTCGGTACAGGTTTACATCACTACTTTGCGCTTCACTTCTTGTGGCTTCAGTGCTTCATGTTTCCCCCCACTACTCACCTCCTACAAAAAAGACCCTTGGAAAAATACACTGATATTGGCATCTTGTGGGAAGACGTATTGATACAAGGCACGTGATTGGTCCCTGGTGTGACATTGACCAATGAGAGCATGTATGGATTCATCACATGAGCTGATTGGCTTCACAACATTGAAGCCTCATCGAACAACCTCAGTCCCACTCTCTCCTTTATCCTTCCTTTCCGCCATTTTCTCTGCTGTTGACTGTCTGCATGATAATCTCTCATGTTCATCATGCCACTGAAGCGTTGTGCTCCTGCGAAAACTTCCTCGACCAAGAGGAAGAGGAAGATAGAGATAATCAGCAAAAAGTAAAACTTTCAAAGATGGCAGAAATTACTCTTTTGTGGTGCACCATTATGGCGTGAATGAATCCATAAATACATAAACATACATAAAACTCATAAAACTGTTTTAATAACTTTCGATAAGGAAGCAAAACGTGTGGTGAGTGCGCAAAATATAAGGATTTTTTGAATGGAAGCTACGTTAGCTTTGTGGATAGTGGAATGCAGAAAAACGGCCCGGTACCGATGATGAAGAGGCTGGAGAAAGTGCTGACAGACCGCTAGTAGCTGTCACTCGGAACGGGAGTAGGACCCAAATGCAGGACTCGGACGATGCAAGGTAGTTCGGGGAAAAACGTTTATTATTAAATGGTCGCGGATCGGGCAGGCAGTCAGGTGCAGCAGCAATAGTTGGGACGTCGGGCGTAGAGAGCAGGTCAGTACATGGGAGATCGATCAAGGAAGGAAGAAGTGTCAAAGGAGTCAGGCTTACCGGGTCGGTCGGAGAACAGGCGATACACACGGGTTGACGATCAGGGATACGGGAGTACTCGAACGGGGCATGAAGCTCAACGATCTGGCGGAGAACCAGTCGTCATCGGGGTCCTATATATACAGGGTATAATCAGCCCGCATGAGGCGTAGGTGTGTGCCTTCCAATTAGTGCGGCCACGCGGGCACCCGCACAGCCCGGGCTGAAGCAGCAGGATCATGACAGTAGCAAGGAGGGATTCACCCCCTCAAGAACAAGGCTTTTTGGCAAACAAAGGTTGGTTGTTACGCCCTCAGAAGCGTCCGTCTGTATAAGGAGACTTTCTCCGCTGACAACAATGCGGCTCTTCGTTATGTGGAGGAAGAATTTGCACAAGACATCAGTGACAATATGGTACGAGCTGTTGGGTTTAGCAATTGTGTTGACGGGGTTATGTCCTTGTACGGGGGAATTTTGAAGCAGAACGAAAAAGACAACACCCTGTTTTTCTCCAGTACAAGGTTTTAATCAATAAAGATTTAATTAGACACTTTTACTGTTGAAAATGTTTGTCTCAAATATGCAAAATATAAATGGGTACTATACTGTTGACATATTTTAAACATTTTATTACCCACATACACACACAAACAACTCATCTTAATGGGAAAAAAAACTCAGCTGTGTACACTGCCAGCACCTCCAGCAGAAGATTCTTAGGTTGAGGAATGTAAATTCCATCCATCCATTATCTGAGCCATTTATCCTCATGAGGGTCGCAGGAGTGCTGGAACCTATCCCAGCTGTCATCGTGCAGGAGGCAGGGTACACCCTGAATTGGTTGCCAGCCATTCGCAGAGCACATAGAGACAGACAACAGTTGCACTGACTAACACCTCGGGGCAATCAGGGTCTCAAATTAATGCATGTTTTTGGGATGTGGGAAGACACCAGAGTGCCCGTAGAAAACCCACGCGACACGGGGAAAACATGCAAAGTCCACACAGATGGCAGCGGAGGATTTAAACCCCAGTCCTCAAAGCTGCCAGGCCAACCCGCTACAGAAGGTCCACCGTGCTGGCAAATGTTAACTCCATACTGCAATAAAAATGTCAGTTTTATTGTTTACCAAGACACTTGCACTGTTACGATTCTTGTCTCAAGCATGCAAAGTATAAATACTATACTCCTGACATATTTTATACATTCTGGTACCCTCATACACACGCGTGCGTGCGCACACACACAGAAAACAAATCCCCATCTCAAAGCTAAAAACCTCGGCTCCATCACCAGCACCTCCAGCAGAAAAGCCTCCAAGTTATAAATGGTAACTATACACTAATATAATACAGTAAATGTTTTATGATTTACATTTATATTATAAATATGATGTCTCTGGTGCAGGGTGGATGCAGGTGCTCCCTTGAGATGCTTTTACATCCCCAAAATCCAAACTCTCACCCCTATTATCCTTTAAAACAGCAACCAGGGTGTGGCCTTGCCCATTTCTGAGGCCGGTAACACTTACCAGAGGGAAATTAAATAACCAAGGACAAGCTAAAACTAGTGACAAGCTAACGATAGCAACGAGCTAATGCTATCAAGGCCTACATTGGACCACAAAGAAGATGACTACAACGGGGACCGTGAGGATTTCGAGGACACTGGACAAGTAGACACAAGCTAACGCTAGCGACAAGCTAACGCTAGCGAGGCCTACATTGGACCACAAAGAAGACTACAACGAGGACCGTGAGGATTTAGAGGACGCTGAACAAGTGGACGCAACCCTCAACTTCAACTTGCTCCACTCCTGCCGGAAGAAACACTGCAGGGACATTGTGGTTTGAATCTGCTTTATCTCTCTTTTTCTTCTTTCTTCATATGGGTACGGACCCTTACTTTAACATAGCCTAGGTAGTATGTGAATTGTGAACCTTGTGTGTTGACTTTGTTTATTTGATTGTCTTTATTTCACTATCTGTAGCCCTATGGGGAGCACAGGCTAGTGCAATCTGTAGGCCGGTCCCAAGTCCGAATAAATGCAGAGGGTTGCGTCAGGAAGGGCATCCGGCGTAAAACTGTGCCAAACCCATATGAGCGTTCATCAAACGAATCCCATACCAAATCAGTCGTGGCCCGGGTTAACAATACTCGCCCGCACCACCGTTAACCTGCAGGGCATCGGTGGGAATTCAGCTACAGTGGGTTGAAGACAAAGAAGAGGAGGAAAGGGTCTTAGTCAGCAGAAGAAGAATAAGGCACAGAGCCTACAACTAAATGTAGGAACTTTGAATGTTGGGACTATGACAGGAAAAGGTCAGGAGTTGGTTGACATGATGATTAGGAGAAAGGTTGATATAGTGTGCATCCAAGAGACCAGGTGGAAAGGTAGTAAGGCTAGAAGTTTAAGTGAAATTATTTTACCATGGCGTAGATGGGAAGAGAAATGGAGTAGCGGTCATTTTATAGGAAAAGATAGCTAAGAACGTCTTGAAGGTGAAAAGAGTATCAGATAAGGTGATGAGGCTGACACTTCAAATTGAGGGTGTTATGTATAATGTGATTAGTGGCTATGCCCCACAGGTAGGATGTGACGAAAAGTTGAAAGAGAAATTTTTGAAGGAATGAGATGAAAGTAGTTCTGACCATCCCAGATAAAGAGAGAGTTGTGATTGGTGCAGATTGTAATGGACATCTTGGTGAAGGAAACAGGGGCGATGAAGAAGTGATGGGTAAGTACGGCATCCAGGAAAGGAACTTTGAGGGACAGATGGTGGTGGACTTTGCAAAAAGGATGGAAATGGCAGTAGGGAACACTTTTTTTCCAGAAGAGGCAGGAACATATAGTGACCTACAAGAGTGGAGGTAGAAGTACGCAAGTGGATTATATTCTGTGCAGAAGATGTAATTTGAAGGAGGTTACTGACTATAAATTAAACTCTGGTGGTGGGTAGGAAAATTAAGAAGACAAAGGTAGAGCAGAGAACCAAGTGGTGGAAGTTGAGAAAGGAAGAATGCTGTGCGGCCTTCCTGAAAGAGGTCAGACAGACTCTCGATGGACATCAGGAACTCCTGGAAGACTGGACTACTACAGCCAAGGTGATCCGACAGACAGTAAGGAGAGTACTTGGTGTGTCGTCTGGTAGGAAAGGGGAGAAGGAGACCTGGTGGTGGAACCCCAAAATACAGGAAAGAGATTAGCAAAGAAGTGGGACACTGAGAGGACTGAGGAGAGGCGAAAGGAATACATTAAAATGCGACATAGGGCAAAGGTAGAGATGGCGAAGGCTAAACAAGAGGTAAATGACGATACGTACACCAGGTTGGACACAAAAGAAGGGGAAAAGGATCTCTACAGGTTGGCCAGACTGAGGGATAGAGATGGGAAGGATGTGCAGCAGGTAAGGGTGATTAAGGATAGAGATGGAAATGTGTTGACTGATGCCAGTAGTGTGCTGAGCAAGGGGCAAGTTTGAAAGGCACTACAAAGGATGAAAAATGGAAAGGCAGTTGATGCTGATGAGATACTGGTGGAGGTATGGAAGCAATTTGGAGACGTGGCTGTGGCATTTTTGACCAATTTATTCAATAGAATACTCGCGGGCAAGAAGATGCCTGAAGAATGGAGGAAACGTGCGCTAGTTCACATTTTTAATCACAAAGGTGACTTGCAGAGCTCTTGCCACTATAGAGGAATAAAGTTTATGAGCCTCACAATGAAGTTATGGGAAAGAGTAGTGGAGAGTAGATGCAGGACAGAAGTCAGTATCTGTGAGGAGCAGTATGGTTTCATGCCTAGAAAGTGTACCACAGATGCATTATTTGCTTTGAGGATGCTCAATGAAAAGTACAGAGAAGGTCAGAAAGAGCAACCATGTGTCTTTGTGGATCTAGAGAAAACCTATGACAGAGTATCAAGAGAGGAACTGTGGTACTGCTTGCGGAAGCCTGGTGCGGCTTAGAAATATGTTAGAATAGTCTAGAACATGTACTAGGGTAGCAGAACAGTGGTGAGGTATGCCGCAGGTGTGACAGAAGAATTTAAGGTGGAGGTGGGACTGCATCAGGGATCGGGTCTGAGCACCTTCTTGTTTGCTGTGTTAATGGACAGGCTGACAGTTGAGGTTATACTGGAAACCCATTAGATCATGATGTTCGCAGATGATATTGTGATATGCAGTGAAAGTCGGGAGCATGTGGAGAAACAATGAGAAAGATGGAGGCATGCACTGGAAAGGAGAGGAATGAAGATTAGCCCGAGTATAACAGAATATACATTGTCATCACCCTTCCCCCTTCACTCCTCATTCATGCAATGTGGATGAAGAGGGAAGTGTGAGGCTACAGGGAGAAGAGATAGCAAGGGTGGACAACTTCAATAACTTGGGGTCAACGATGAAGAGCAATGGTGAGTGTGGTAAAGAAGTGAAGAAAGCAGGTTGGAACAGGGTGGCGGAACGTCTCTGGTGTGTATTTTGACAGAAGAGTTTCTGCTAGGATGAAGGGCAAAGTTTATAAAACAGTGGTGAGGCCCGCCATGATGTACGGATTAGAGACGGTGGCACTGAAGAGACAACAGGAAGAACTGGTGGTGGCAGAAATGAAGATGTTGAGGTTCTCGGTCGGAGTGAGCAGGTTGGATAGGATTAGAAATTAGCTAAATGGAGGCACAGCCAAAGTTTGATGTTTTGGAGACAAGGTTCGAGAGAGCAGATTTAGATCGTTTGGACATGTCCAGAGGCGAGAGAGTGAGAATTTTGGTAGATGGGTAAAAGAGTAAATAAAAGAGTAAGAGGAAGACCAAAGAAAAGGTTGATTGATGTTGGGAGTTAGAGAGGAAGATGCACGAGATAGGCATAGATGGAAAAAGATGACACGCGGTGGCGACCCATAACGGGGCAAGCCGAAAGGAAAAGAAGAAGAAGATTTATGTTATAAATTTAGCATTCTGTATATATTATACTTGTAAAGTTTTATAATTAAAAATTAAACTAAACACATCTTTGTCTCAAATGTGCAAAGTACAAATACTGTTTACATATTTTAAACATTCTGGTACCCACATAAACATAGATCCCCCTTCGTGGATTTTCACTTTTCACTGGTGGTTCTGGTCCCAATTAACCATGAAAAACGAGGGATTACTGTACTCAGATTTGGCAACAATAATCTCAACACGACTATCTCGAGGCCAATGATTAGGATGAATTTTAGACCATTCCTCCTTTAAAAAGTGTTGCAGTTCAGTAAGATTCCTGAAATGTCTGGTGTGAGTAGCTCTCAATGTTTGCTATGTCTTTTGGGTGGAAGTCAGAACTTTGTACAGTGGCTGAAACATGTATTTAACATGTCGCCATTTTTCTCTAATATGTTTCCAAAGGTGCTATGGACATCAATGGTTCACCAGATATCGGGGGACAACCAAAGTAATCCATACATACAATAAGTAGAAAAAATAAGGCCAGAAACAAAGTTGTGTAAATGTCAGAAATGATCAGAAATTAAGTTGTTTAGTAATGTGAAACAACACAGGAAGGAAGAATTTAACATTCCAGTTGCTATTTGTTTGATACTTTGTACAACAACCTTAGTTTGCAATGTCTGCAATGTTCAAGATGCCTCCTGTATGGAGAAACTACTCGCATGTATTGCTTGGATGTGATTTTGGGCTATTCCTGTTCATAAGCCATCTTCAAATCTTGAAGGTTCCGTAGGTTTCTCTTCCGCACCTTGATTTTCAGTTCTTTCCAGAGATGTTCGATAATAATTCCATGGAGGCCACATACCTCAGTGGTTAGAGCATTGGTTTGGTAAACCAGGGGTTGTGAGTTCGTATCCCACTGGGGCCTCCACTCCCCGAGAGGGGTTGCGTCAGGAAGCGCATCCGGCATAAAAACTGTGCCAAACAAATATGAGCGTTTCGCTGTGGCGACCCCTAAAAGGACAAGCTGACAGAAACTTACTTTGATAATGATTACATGATGAACTTGCATACAGGACGTGGCGGCGGAGTGCATTAGGCACTGTATTCCTTGTCACATTATATCATCATACCTGATAATTCTGTGCGTTACTTTTTGAAGCTCTCCACAGGTGGTCTTCGGATCTTGTTCAACTGTTCTGAATATTCTTGTACTCCTTGGTGAGCTTAGTTATATGGCCCCAAATATGCTCACTGTGATATTCAGAAGGTGTTATATGCGCCTGTAACCAATGGCATTATGTTTTACAAAAATTTGTTTGCAAGGATGATACAGCTCTCTGCTCTTACCCATCATGAGATGGGTCTTGACAATAAGACCTTTTCATAGGCTATAGATTAGGACTGAACCATCTGATAATCATTTGCACTGACAAGGGGCTAGATTCCTGTTTGATCATAGATAGATTTATGTCAAGGGTTTTCAATGCGTCGACCGGTCGATCGTGAGGCAGTTTTGGTCGATCTGACGGCCTGCCGAAAAAAAAAAAACCACATCAACTATATATATTTTCTTCAACTTTAGCTCACCGCACGTGTAAACGACAGTACAGGAAAACACTGTCAGGGAGTTCCCCTGTATTTTAAGCTCTCACTTAAGAAATCTTAATAAACATGAGTATGGATGCTGCAGTAAAGAAGACAACTTTCATACGGAATGGGAAGCGGCCAACGATGTCATTTTCTAAATGCATGAGCCTCATCTGCCAATGTAGTGAAATGTGGAGTGGCATTTTCGACCTGTTTGTGGAAAATATGACACCGACATTCTGCCAAAAAGCAAGCTAAGAATGAGAAAAGTGAACAAACTAAAATTCCAATTGGCCGCACAGCAGTCACTTTTCACACAAGATAGTTCAACAGCGAAAGTCTCCACTGAAGCACCGCTTCTGGGTTCGTCACATCATCGTTAATAACAAAGTCCTTCCAAGATGGAGAGATGGTAAAAGAGGCGTTGTTTTTGACTCGAGCTTTTAAAAATAAGGCGGAAATATTATATTATATTATTAGCTGACATCTGCAGATTGTGTTTCTCACTGCAGTTGGACGAATCCACTGACGTGAGTGATACAGCTCAGGTGTGCATTTTCATTTGTATGGTGTTTAGTGATCATGAACATGAACTCAGATAGTTACAAAAAATGTTTAAAGTTAATTATGTTCTGTAATATTGGGTCATCCATTTATGCAAGGCACACAAACATACATTTACACATAAAGAATCCTCAATATACTTTAAAATAAATATGTTTTGCATTTTTGTAGTGGGCAGATCTTTGTGACCTGGTCATTCTATTTCATCATTGGTCAATTTCATCATTGGTCATTCTTAAAAAAAACAACAACAACATAAAAACACAATGAGCAACGAAGCAAGCAACCCGCGACAAGGACATGGACTGACAAGAAATGAAAGAAAATGAAGTTAAAGACACAGAGACTGAGGAGACAATGAGAAACAACTGGACAGGACATGACTGGCTGGAGGGAGCTGGTCAACACAAGGGAGAAGGCCAAACACGAATAGGTGGACACAACCAACAAGACGAGCACAGGAGACATAGAACACAGGAAGCAAACAAATCCAACCCAACCAAAACAGAGAACATGACAAATGAACGTTGTGCATGCCTGATCTGCAACTACAGGAAACGTTTGGTGGAGGTCATTACTGCCAAAGTAATGTCAACTCGTTATTAAATCAATGGGGTCCACCTACTTTTTCCTCTCTGTCCTCTGAATGTTCATGTTATGCGCTATAAAAACCATGAAAATGTATTTTTTGTTTGACATTAGTTTTACAGACTGTTTATCCTTCTGATTTAGAAGATGAGACCACTGAATCACCAATTTATGCAGAAATAAAAGACATCTCAAAAAGTAAACATACTTTTTCCTCACACTGTTTCTAATGTGACTAAAGTACTTTAAGCATTGTAATTAATAGATAAATAAAACAAAGATTTTTTAGAATGAAAAGTACTAAAATCTGTCATTTTCAAAATACTGCGAACATCACCCACAAACAGTTCTGTGTGTCACTCACACACTTGAATGAAGAATGTGGCATTCACCTAAGAATACATTCTATACATACTTGTTCATACATTAAAGTGTCTCAAATGTTTATTGCACTTACTGTGATGTTCGACAGTTGTATACTACACAGGATATAATATACTGTACAATTATAGTGTAGCTACATCATTATTAGGAAAATAAAGAACACCTGTCTCATAACAAATTCAAGCAAATTAATTTTGGTCAATCAGACCCAATGTAAATCCCTTCCTTCTCTTGTCTTCAAGGAATCTTATGTATGGAAGATGTACCAGGAACGTTGCTGGGAGTTCTTCCCTGCTGGCGATTGTTTCCGGAAACAGTATGAAGATCAACTCAACTGATCGCTCAATGGTGATCAATCTCTTCTGGTGGTTCCTCAACCCCATCTGCTGGATACTGACTTGAGTAGCTTGTGTTAGCAAACTACCTAACACCCCTCCCCATCACTCTCCTGTCACAAGACACCTAGCAACCACATTGCAAGAATCTTGTCAACATCTTCTCAATCATCAGATCAACCTGCTTTATCTGCGTGAGATTGCAGCACCCTCATTTTGGAATTATTTTGTGTACATGGAAATGATCTGATTATATTCTGTAAAATCAAACTGCTGGCATGTGACAGCTGTCATTGATTCGGATGCGTTCATCATTTCTTCTATTTGACAAAACAGTAACAAGAATTTAAAAAAAGGAAGCAGAGCGTGGACAGAGGAGTGTGACTTCTTGTCTCTACAACACACACTTAATGGTGGAACAGGTAATGCACACTGCAAGACTGAAACTTCCTGAAATATATCTTTTAACCATCTGCTTATGTTACCACAGTCAAAAATCTGATCCTCATTGAAATTTGCTTGCAATTCAGTGGAAAGACTTTGTACGTGAAGCTGAAAAGCTTTCCAATGTTTAACAATTGAGAATATTTTAATGGTTTGAATTAAAGTAGAGCTTCCAAATGTAATCATTGTTTCTACAATCTGTATTTGCTAATATTGTGTGTGTGAAGAACAATATAAAATTGCCTGTGATACGAATTTAATCAAGTTGAGTTAAATAAGAAAAATAGATTAAATGAAAAGTCATTCTGATGCTTGCTTTTAATTTGGTTCTTTTTCAGTATACAGAAATAAATACATAAATAGACAAATGTGAAATTTCAACCATGGATAAACATCATGTAATATTGAATTATTCCAAGGTGGCACTGTGGTGCCTTCCAGTTCTGAGCACCAGGGTTCAAATCCTGGCCCTGCCTGTATGGAATTTGCATGTTCTCTCTATGCCAGTGTGGGCATTCCAGTTTCCTCCTACATCACAGAAACATGCATCCATCTAGCCATCCATTTTCTGAGCCACATATCCTCACGAAGGTCGCGGGACTGCTGGAGCCAATCCCAGCTGTCACCGGGCGGGAGGCAGTTTACAACCTGAACTGGATGCCAGCCAATCGCAGGGCACATGGAGACAGATAACAGTCACATTCACAATCACAACAAGGTGCGATTCCATGTTTTTTGGATGTGGGAGTAAACCGGAGTGCCCTAAGAAAACCCACGCAGGAATGGAGAGAACATGCAATCTCCACACAGTATGTGTCTTGTCATTGACTGGCAACTAGTTCAGCCTTTTGCCCGGAGTCAGCCGAATGGGCTGCAGCACGCCTGCAAACCCTAGTGAGGATAACAAGTAGAGAAGGTGAATGAATGATTATGATCTGGCTTCTCTGGATTTGCTGGGCTGGAAAGCATTTGCCTGACAATGGATTACAGAAATATTCAGAACAAATTTTCTTCATATCTATTTGAACACTAATACAAACCCAATTTCAATGAAATTGGAACCTTGTATTAAACATAAAAACAGAACACATTGATTTGCACATCATGTTCAACCACTAATCAGTTGAGTTAGTTAATACACTACAAAGGCAATATATATATATATTCAGTATTCAAACTGATAATTTATTGTTTTAGCAGATAATCATTAACTGAGAATTTTATAACGGCAATACATTCCAAAAAAGCTGGGGCAGGTGGCAAAAAAGGTGGATATTAAGAGTCGGGTGCAGTGTGAGCTCAGTGGTGTCCGAAGGCAGGGACCTCAATCCGATCCCCAGCTACAGAAGGTGGCCCTAGGAATGTGGAGTGTCACCTCTCTGGCAGGGAAGGAGCCCAAGCTGGTGTGTGAGGTTGAGACGTTCTAAGTAAATATAGTTGGGTTTGCCTCCGCGTATGGCTTGGGCACAAGTACCAGTACTCTTGAGAGGGGTTGGACTCTCTTCCACTCTGAATTTGCCCACGGTGAGATGTGCCGACGATGTTAGGGTATACTTGTTGCCCCCTGGCGCTGCGCCTGTATGTTGGAGTTCATCCCGGTGAACGAGAGGGTAGCCTTCTTCTATGGAAGTAAATATGTGCTACCAGGATTTGAATTAAAAATGCCTCTGAAAATTTCATGTTGTAAAATTCACATTATTTCAAAGTGATCACCTTTTCAATGGCTGTATTTAAGTTAAACTTTTCAATGTTAACAAATTTGCAATATAAAAAATTTCAACCTTTAAAATTCAAATAATATTTTCAGTCTCCTAAGATTAAAGTGGCTACAATTCGCTGTCTGAAATTCAACTGGCAACAATTCGCTGTGTTGGGTTCTGGCCTGGAGTAACCTCGCGTTCTTAACACTAAATTTAGATGGTGAATTTCAGACAGCGATGAGTCAAATTATATTGATAACCTATGCGGAGGACAAAGATGGAATCTAAAAATGGACATGCTAATGCAAGAATTGATAAATAAAAGTAGCGAACGTCATGTCGATTGTTGTAACAGAGTAAAAGGATTAATTCTTCTTTGCATAAATACTCAAGCAAATCTAAAAAGTATTGTGCATTTTAAGTACTCTGACAAGTACATTTTATCCAAAATGTTTCTTGAGTTAATGTAACGGAGCAAATGTAGTGTGTGGTTCCTCACAGCTCTGGCCAAGAGTGTTATTAAGCTAACTTTGTTTCGTGTATAAATTTAGTTATGTAGAAGCCTCTAAAATATAAAAAAAAGACAAATCCCTCCCCCATAAGAATAATTTTGCCCTCTTAAAAATGTAATAAGCCAAGAATAAAAGAACTGTCCAAAAAGGTAATGAAAGCCCTGTACTTATAACAGAATTAACATATATAGATAGATAGATAGATAGATAGATAGATAGATAGATAGATAGATATAGATAGATAGATAGATAGATAGATAGATAGATAGATAGATAGATAGATAGATAGATAGATAGATAGATAGATAGATAGATAGATAGATAGATAGATAGATACACAACATTCATCAACCTTCTCTTTGGTCTTACTCTTGCTCTTTTGTCTTGCAGCTGCAACCTCAGCACCCCTTCTACCAATGTACTCACTCTTTCGCCTACCGACATGTCCAAACAATTGAAGTCTGCTCTCTCGAACTTTGTCTCCAAAACATCCAACTTTAGCTGTCCCTTTAATGAGCCATTTCTAATCCTATCCAACTTGCTCACTACTAGAGAGAACCTCAACATTTTCATTTCTGCCACCCCCAGCTCTGCTTCCTGTTGTCTCTTCAGTGCCATCTTCTCTCAGTCATACATCATGACCGGCCTCACAACCGTTTTATAAACTTTTTGAACTATCTCTTCTCCCTGTAGCCTCACACTTCCCCCTCCACCCCACTCATCCATGCACGTATATTCTGTTTTACTTTGGCTAATCTTCATTCCTCTCCTTGACACTGCATGCCTCCGCCTTTCTAATTGTTCCTCCATCTGCTCCCTATGTAGCCTCACACCTCCCCCTCCACCCCACTCATCCATGTACATATATTCTGTTTTACTTCGGCTAATCTTCATTCCTCTCCTTGCCACTGCATGCCTGCACCTTTCTAATTGTTCCTCCATCTGCTCCCTACTTTCACTGCAGATCACGATATAATATGTAAACATAATGGTCCAAGGGGATTCCAATCTAACACAATCTGTCAGCCTATCCATTACCACAGCAAATGAGAAGGGGCTCAGAGCTTATCCCTGATGCAGTCTCAGCTCCACCTTAAATTCTTCTGTCACACCTACGGCACACCTTACCATTGTTCTGCTGCCATCATAGATTGCCTGTACTATTCCAACATATTTCTCCACCATACCAATTTTAGGCATGCAGTACCACTGTTCCACTCTTGGTACTCTGTCATAGGCTTTCTCTAGATCGACAAAGACACAATGTAGCTCCTTCTGACATTCTCTCTTTCTTTTCCACTCGCATCCTCAAGGCAAAATAATGCATCTGTTGTACTCTTTCTAGGCATGAAACCATACTGTTGCTCACAGATACTTACATCTCTCCCGAGTCGGGCCTCCACTACTCTTTTTCACAACTTCATTGTGTGGGCTCATCAGCTTTATTCCTCTATAGTTTCCACTACTCTGTTCTTAAAAATGGGAACAAGCACACTTTTCCCCCATTCCTCTTTCATCTTCTCACCCGCTAGTATTCTATAATATAATAATAAGTTGGTCAAAAACTCCACAGCCACCTCTCCAAATTGCTTCCATACCTCCACTGGTATCTAATCAGGACCAACTATCTTTCCAGGTCCATCACACTTGCCTCTTCTACTCTTCCTTCGCTCTCATTTTCTTCTTTCATCAACTTCTCAAAGGATTCTTTCCATCTATTTAGCACACTACTGGCACCAATAAACACATTTCTATACTTAATCACACTTACCTGCTGCACATCCTTCCCATCTCTATCCCTCTGTACAACCAACCTGTAGAGATCCTTCTCTCCTTTCGTGTCCAAGCTTGTGTCAAATTTTGTCATACGCATCTTGTTTCGCCTTCGCTACCTCTACCTTTGTCCTACATCGTATCTCAATGTATTCCTTTTGTCTCTCCTCAGTCCTGCCAGGGTCCGAGTTCTTCTTTGCTAACCTTTTTCCTTGTATGACTTCCTGTAATTTGGGGTTCCAGCACCAAGTCTCCTTCTCCCCTTTCTTAGCAGAACACACTAAGTTGTCTCCTGCCGGTCTCTCTGATCATCTTGGCTGTAGTAGTCCAGTCTTCTGGGTGCTCCTCCTGACCATCGAGAGCCTGTCTCACCTCTTTTCAAGAAGTCGCACAACATTCTTCCTTTCTCAGCTTCCACCACATTGTTCTCTGCTCTACCTTTTTTTTTCTTGTTTTCACCAGAGTCATCCAACACACCAGCATCCTATGCTGTTGAGCTATACTCTCCCTACCACTACCTTACAGTCAATAACCTCCTTCAGATGGTCTGCACAAAATGTAATCCACCCGCGTGCTTCTACCTATGCTCTTGCAGGTCCTACCTCTTCTGGAAAAATTGTGTTCACTATTCTCATTTCCATCCTTTTTGCAAACTCCACAACCACATGTCCTTAAAGTTCCTTTCCTGGATGCCATACTGACCCATCACTTCTTCATTGCCTTCATTACTTCACCAACATGTCCATTACAATCTGGACCAATCACAACCCTCTCTGTGTTTTGGATGCTCAGAACTACTTCATCTAGTTCCTTCCAGAATTTCCCTTTCAACTCGAGGTCACATCTTACCTGTGGGGCATAGCTGCAGATCACATTATACATAACACCCTCAATTTCAGGTTTCATCCTCATTACTCGATCTGATATTCTTTTTACCTCCAAGACGTTCTTAGCCTGCTCTTCCTTTAAGAAAAAAAACTTAAAACAAACGAACAATTTCTCTTCCCAACTACGCCATGGTAAAATAATATTAACCCGGCCCTTAAACTTCTGGCCTTATTACCTTTCCACCTACTGTCTTGGATAGACAACATATCAACTTTTCTCTTAATTATAATGCCAACCAACTCCTGAGCTTTTCCAGTCATAGTCTTAACATTCAAAGTCCCTCCACTCAGTTGTAGTCTCTTTGGATACCTCTTCTTCTGACGATGAATTGGCTTTCCTCCTCTTCTTTGTCTTCGACCCGCAGTACCTGAATTTCAAAGCGAATGATGCTGGGGGCGTCGTTGTTTGCCGGGGCCACAACCAATTCCGTTTGGTATTCTTTAGATGAGGGACATATTTGTTTGACAAAGTTTTGAGTCAGCTGCCCTTCCTGCAGCCCTCTGCATTTATCCAGGCTTGTTTTTCTGCACATGGGACAGGATGACTGCACTGTATTAAGGAGAGGATTGTCACGACCCATCAATACGGAGGTAGGACCCAAATTCAGGAGTCGGGAGATGCAGAGGTAATTCGGGAAAAAAGTTTGTTCCACGGTCGGGGATCGGGCAGACAGTCAGGTGCAGCAGCAGTTGTCAGGACGTCAGGCGAAGAGAGCAGGCAGGAGTCGGTACACGGGAGATCGATCAGAGAAGGCAGAAGTGTCAAAGGAGTCAGGCTTACGGGGTCGGTCGGAGAACAGGCGGAGATCGGTACACATGGGAAAACGATCAGAGATACGGGAGTGCTGGAACGGGGCATGAGTTGAAACAATCTGGCGCCGGACCAGTTGTCCCCATGTTCCCATATACGCCGGGGCCAATCAGCCAGCATGAGGCGCAGGTGTGCGCCTCCCAATCAGCGCGGCCGCGTGTGAACCCGCACAGCCAGGGTGGACCGGCAGGCCCATGACAAGGATGACCGCGGCCATGAATTATGAGATTTTGGGGAACAACCTCTTTCGCTCAGTCAGACCATTAAAGATGGGTCGTGGCTGGGTCTTTCAACATGACAATGACCCGAAGCACACAGCCAGCAAAATAAAGGACTGGCTCTGTAAAAAGCATATCATGTTCTGGCATGGCCTAGCCATTCTCCTTCCTAAACCCAATAGAAAACCTATGGAGAGAGCTGAAACTCCATGTTTCTCAGCAACAGCCCAGAGACCTTTGTGGAGGAGTGGAACAAAATCCCTCCTGGAGTATGTTCAAATCTGGTTAACAACTACAGGAAACATTTGACCTCTGTAATTGCAAACAAAGGCTACTATACCAAATATTAAAATTGGTTTTCTTCGATGTTCAAATACTTATTTGCAGCTGTATCACACAAATAAATTGTTAAAAAATCATACTGATGCATGATTTCTGGATTTTTCATTTTAGATAATCTTTCTCACAGTGGACATGCACATATGATGAAGATTTCAGACCCCTCCATGGTTTCTCAGTCGGAGAACTCGCAATGTAGCAGGGTGTTCAACGACTCATTTTCTTCACCGTATACCTACAACAATGACATGTTAGATATGAGTGTTCTATCAGACAGTAGTGCTACCGTCTGTGAGAGAAGCCGAGGACAAGATAGGACAGGATTGGGAGAAGAAAGGCATTTAGGACAATAGTCATGAACTCGAGTGTACAACTGAAGTGTGGTTGGAGTGGCTAGGTAAATTATTCAATGTTAATACGACCAATGTGTGAGTGAAGGTATTTTGGTAGTGGTAGCTAATGAAACGAGTATCGATTGTGAATATTTATTTGTGACATCGATTTTGCATAAGTCACCAAGTATGCACAATCTCGAGGAAAATGGAATCCTGCCATTCAAAATATGAGTTTCTCCGGAGCTGAAGACCAAAAGTATTGAATTAGTGTGTATTCCCACGTTGCATGAAAAGGAGTCTTGAGTATTTTTGATGCATTGTGGCCATATATTAGATGGAGAGAAGCCCACTCAAACTATCTCCAAATGTACAGTTGTGACCAGATCTTTACATACGGTACACTATATAAAAGGTTGTGTGACATGAAATCAGACCCAACTATCATTTTTAGGTCAATTAGGATTACCAAAATTATTTGGTGTATGCCAAAATAGTCAGACTGGGATTTTGGGGTGGACAATATTTTCATTGGTATCTTTAGAGATAGAAGTGTACATAGATTTCATTTCATATTTGATACTACTGCCTTTAAAGTCTATGACTTCAGTCAAACATTTTGGACATCTTTCCAGGGGCTTCTCACGATAGCTGGGCAGGAATTTTGGTCTTTGGTCTCTTCATGACAGAACTTGACTCCTGACTTTGACTAATTGAGCCAAGTGTATCGACAAAATAAGTTTGTTTTTCACACCTGAACTTCTAAAATTGGGATTTCATTATTTTAAATTAAAATAATGGCTCCCATGTTTCCTGTATTACCCGAGTATTTTACTGGTATTTAACAACAAATGTTTACTTCAGAATTTCATGAATGCAGATTTGGCATATTTTCAGTCATGCAATCATTACCCATTGATGACTTACAAACATTGTTTATCAGTGATATTTCCACCACAACGTTAAAAACATCCATCCATCCATATTATGAGCCGCTTATCCTCACGAGGGTCATGGGAGTGCTGTAGCCAATCCCAGCAGTCATCGGGCAGGAGCCAGGGAACACCCTGAACTAGTTTTCAGCCAATCACAGGCCAGATGGAGACAGGAAATTTAGAGTCTCCCAATTAATTAATTAATATGGTAAGGAACTGAAGAAACAGGTCCAAGCGGAAGGTGTCTGGTGTTCTTTGTGACAGAAGAGTCTCTGCTAGGATGAAGGGCAAAGTCTCTAAAACAGTGGTGAGGCCATGGCCTGAATATCCTTTTTTTTTTTCTTTTTCCCCCCAGCATATTTATAAGTAAATGCTCACATCTGGTAATTTGGATGAGTCCTAGTCTATCCTGGGGCTTGGAACACCGAACATACGCCTTTATCGCAGTCAATTCGTTGTTGTTTGTTTTTTTTCCCTTCTGTGTCCGTAGTTATACTGTACTTTTTAACGTGGGTGATATTTATTTTGCTCCATCCCCCCCACAACCTCTCTAACTACTTCCTTATCGTCCCGTCTCATCGCGCCCTGCGGAATGTCGACAGAATCACAATTACACCACACTTGCTCAAGTTTCACATGTGGCTTCTTTCTTTATTCCTCCCTCCAGCACAAGTGCCTCAATCACCTCTGGTTACACTGTTTGTTTGTCAAAGGACTTTCAAGATAAAATGTCAAAAGATAACTGTAGCCAAAACATTACAGTATACACTTATCGGTTCCTAGCCATGATATGTAGACACAATCTTGCCGTCCAAAATGGCGTTGTAAACAAAAAACACATGGTCGGCATGACGTCAATGAAAAGTATTTATTGAGGTAAATTGTTCCTCTTCTATGATTAATTGAGGAAGATTCTTCTTCTATGCACACCTGAGGTAGATTCTTCTTCTTCTACACCCACTGAAAGTAGTCTTTTTTTCTTCTTCTCCACATTGGACGCATCTGTGCATGCCGAGTGAATCATAAGGAACGGCCATGTTTTAACCATTTCAGTGTTAGTTGTGTTTTTAAACTCATAGCCACTAGTGACATAAAAAAAAAATAGCTTCATCATTAAACATGCTGCAGGGTTTACAGTGCCTGAAAAAAGTCGCGGCTTGTCATCTGGAAAATACGGTACATTTCTGGCACGATCATTGTCACAACCACTGATGTCAGTTACACCGTCCTGTTTCCGCTAACATCAGTTCCACTTTCTGATGACATTACTCTGCCAACAACAGCACTTCACATCTCGCTGATCATAGTTGTGCTGTGTTCCCCCAGTAAGTTGAATGCTTGTCTTATTGTTCTATCAGGATTTGAAAAAAAAAAAAAGAGTGGTCCTCTACTGGTAGGAGAGTGTTTTGGCATTTATTTATGTGGTTAAAACAAGTCTAGACATTTTGAAACAGGGAGTGGACCATGTTCCACACCCTCATTTCTGGTCACATTTAATGTCTTGCAGTTTCCAGTTTAACTTCTGGCAACAATAGCATTTCAGATTGGTGGCATCGCAACCACTAAGATTACTTACATCACTTTCAAAAACAACATAACTTCCGGAAACAAATAATGCCATATCTGTAAGACTAATTCCGGTTTCACACAACAGCACTTCTGCCAACAACTGATGATGCCGATTCCGATTCGTGACATCATTTTGGGCCACCCTTCATTTTGACAGAAGGTGCATGGAATTTTTTCCCCTTGATTTCATGTGTCTCTACGGCCTCAGTTAATACATTTACAAATAATTATTTCTGTTTTACCAAGCCAATAGTGTAATCATTTAATAAGATAAGTTATATGTTATATTCCAAAAGTGATTACGTGATGGGACCAGGGCTTTTATCACATTATTGGCCAGTTATTAAATTATGGGCCTATTATGTTTTAAAAAGGGCAAATGTATCACATTAATGGGCCATATTAATTTATTTGACCCTTGTGAGGATAACCAGCTAAGAAATTGGATGACTACAAACCTTTTAAGAAAATACTACGTAGCATTACAATAAGCAGTATTACATACTAGTCACTCACAGAATTGAACACCTGTTTAACTTGTCAAAAATAATTTGTGCACCTTGCAACAGAATGAAATAAACTTGTGCTTTAACCATACATTTATTTCTTATTTTATAAACTTTGAACCTTATTTTTCTATTTTAATTACAGATGTTGCAGGATGCAGCTTCTGCACAAGAGGTTGACATTGAACCAGCAGATGCTGAATCTCCATCTTTGTTACATTCAAAAAGTTGCCAGACTGATGAAGTGCCTCTTCATGAGAAAGGAACACGTATCTTTCTGAAAGCAGATAGAATACTGCAACATGTATTTCAACCTCAGGTGGCCTCAAGACGCTCATATTGACAGACCAAATAAGCATTCAGTGAAAATCTTATGAGCAAAACATATTTATACACAGTGTAAACATACAGTTCAATAAAAACACAATGACTTTAGTTCTGCGGAGTATGTTTACAAAAATATACATCAACATTTCCCAAGGACAAAACAAAAAAGTCAGGATGTAGATCATTTAAATCCCGTGTAATCTTGGCCATCTGCCACAAATCTTCGACACATAGCAGGATGGAAGTGGCACGCATATTTTTCTACCTACATTTCCCCAACACCACCTCACACGCTGTCTATAAGCAGTATACATCTGAAAATGAGAAAATATCCTCCTATGACAATGTTCCAGAATGTTTGAAGAAGCATTGATTGGACAAATACTGCTTTCAGCAGGAACAATAATAATGTACACAGTTCTTTATTTAAAAAAAAAAAATCTGAATGTAAATGGCAGAAAGCTGGACTGATCTGGAGAAATATTAATTTTAATATTTTTTTTTTAAAATAGCCTTTACTCGTGTTGTGGAAAATCCAGTCACTGCCAATACTGTTGCCTGAATTGGAGATCAACAACCTCAAGTACTCATGAGTTCAGACAGCTAGTAATAAAACCTGGATACACTGCAGCGAATGGTGTGGATAATCTGCCACTTTCTGGTGAATATGTTGACTCTCATGGAAATGATAGCTTTCTTGTTGTTTCCATGGGTATGGAGCATTTACTTGCTCACCAGTGGATATAATAAAAAAATCTGTTCACGTTCACAAACTTCTACAGGTCAAAGACCCATATCACTCCAGTACACAGAACCATTGACGGTTCTTTTTTAAGCATTTAGTGCCCTAACAAAACCACAAGATGTCACGACCCATTGGAACGGGAGTAGGACCCAAATGCAGGACTCGGACGATGCAAGGTAGTTCGGGGAGAAACGTTTATTATTCCGTGGTCGGGGATCGGGCAGGCAGTCAGGTGCAGCAGAGGTAGTTGGGACGTCGGGCGAAGAGAGCAGGTGAGCGGGCAGGCAGGAGTCGGTACACGGGAGAACGATCAAAGCTGGCAGAAGTGTCAAAGGAGTCAGGCTTACGGGGTTGGTCGGAGAACAGGCGAAGGTCGGTACACACGGGTTGTCGATCAGGGATACGGGAGTACTCGAACGGGACATGAAGCTCAATGATCTGGCGGGGACCAGTTGTCATCGGGGTCATATAAACAGAATAATCAGCCTGCATGAGGCGCAGGTGTGCGCCTCCCAATCAGCGCAACCGCGCGGACACCCGCACAGCCCGGGCTGAAGCGGCAGGATCATGACACAAGATACCGCTTTACAGCTCTCCGTATAAAGTTTACCGTTTTTTCTCATGACATCTTTGGAAAATTGTGACTAATATGGGGATGGACGTGTCTGGGTACTCTCTGGTTATGGCATCAGTTTACCACGTAAAATTATATTTATGGTGAAGCAAGTTATGACCAGCTATTGCTATTAAATTAACATCACAATATTTTCAACAGATTTCGTTCATTAAAATCCTTATTTGTGAAAATATACCAACTAAGACTAAATACAGGGCATTTGCATAATATTAAAACAACACTGAAAACTTTGCATATCCATTCAGGATATCGAAGCCATTACTATTTATCAATTTATGGCTAAATAAAGAAATCAACTTCACAAATGCTTACCAATCAGTGTTGCCACCACGAGGCATGTCGTCCTCCCTGGGTCTGAGTGCTTCGTCGGTATCTTCATCGCCAGCTATTTTGTCTGCATTTGAACGTGTGTTCTGTCTAACTGGCTCAAATTGATAACCTTTAATCCCTTTATAAAACTCGTATTCCTCACTGTCTTCATGGGACCCTTCAGAATCATGTTCATCGCTCGAATCATTAGAAAATTCACCGTCGTTCTAAAAATGGAGTCAAATGGTCGCTATGATGTTTATCTCAACCTCTGATGTCACATCCCTTCTTGGGTTTTTCCGCTCTGTGGTCGTGTATTTCTGGTGAATCCACCAATGTACCCCAAGATATACCTTTCAAGCAGCCAGCCTCTCAGGATTTACCAAGGGGGGAGGGGTGCGGGGGCACGTGCCCATCGCTGCGACTGGCGTGGAGAAAGCAAAAGAGACACCGTAAATAGGAAGACAGCTTACTAGAACGCACCTTTATGTGCATGCAATCGACATATCTCACAATCAAGTGACGAGATGGACAATAGGCTCTTTTTTTTTGGGCACACCATCGATTGCGATCAGCACATTGAGCCCCCCTGAACTACAATATCGACAAAAGGCCAAATATTTTCAAACGGTGCCTCTGAGGCAATGATGTCACGTAGTGTGCTGAGCAATTTCTGCACATAGTCAACTCATGTGTACCCAAGCAGCAAGCCACACAAACACAATGGATGGGGGATGAGGGAATGATAAATTTACAGATATGTCTGGCAGTCCATTCCATAGAGGCAGAAAGAGAAAGCGTGTGCTCCATGTTTGGCGAATGTTTCTAAATATCCATTCCCAATAATACAGCCCCAGACAGGAGTCCCACCCAGACACGTAACGATCTAAGGGCCTCATCTAATGAACTTAAAGAACAATCAGGAATAACGGATCTATTTCATGATCTATTAAAAGATGGTTAGACAGCTGGAAAGGGATAATTGTTAGCTTGATCATCTCAATTGGCCACTATACTAGAGGGGTTTTAAGTTTTGCGGTTGTAGATGTATTCCTTTCATTTTAGGACGGCGATCATCGGATCCATTGAACGAGTGGTGGGCCGTCAAAAGAAGCCCTCCTACCCCATGACAGTAAAGACAGCCCTCCTGGTGGATCCTGAGGAGAAAACATCTGTGCTCCATCTGGAGCTGGCGATGCTGGACATGACACAATACAACCTGGAACTGGATCATTACCTTTGCACCTGAATATTGACATGGGACTTTAGTGCAGGGTCTACATTACGCAATGTCACTAATGTTAACACATGGTACCGCTGCAGCAGGGAGTGTTTATTGCTTAGGCTGTTCATTGTATATATGAGGTCCGAACATCTTATGGACCTTTAGGTGGAGTTAGTACCCATTTTCCTGCTCAATTACACTTATACACTTACATTTTCCAAATGTCACACACACACCAACTCACCGCTCAATGGTGCAGTTCAAGTCAAACGCATTTTAGGGGCCAGATTCTTCAGTGTTGGGTATTGGGGTTGACATATAGGACACACATAATGCGATGCACACCAAGTTATGGGGAACTAGTCCCTGTCTTTTTCCTCTAGATTACAGTATATCGCTAGTTTTTCCAACTGTCGCACACACCTACCCACCGCCCAGTGTGGAAGTTTATGTCAAATCCGTTGGTGTGCCGGGTGCTTCAGTGGTCGGTATGGGGGACTACATATAGGCTACACATAGTTCGCGCACACACACACACACACACACACACACACACACACACACATTATGTTTGTGAGGTTACCTGGTTCCGGCACCTCAACAGATGGAGTTGCTATTAATTACTGGCTGCATTGGGAAATTCGCTCCGAGCACGCTGTCTGCTACCCATAACCTTTGAGAACTCAGAGCATTGCTAGTGTGTGTGCCATTCAATGTAAATAAAACGGACACATCCAATTTGGCGGCTCTACTGACACATACCGAGCAATTGGCAACACCTTCAGTTGTAAAGATATAGAAAGCGAAGCACACCCCGTCTGTGCCTGTCGCCGTCTTGTTGCCCAGTGGGAGGATCAGACTGAATTTCCAGACAGACCCCAAATACAAGGCTGAAGCTCGAATTGGTCGCCAATTGGGTGACATCTTGACGGGAAGCAGCTTTGGCCTCAAAAGAAGCAGACAAGAACTTCAGAGGTATACTCACCACCCAGGCTAAGAGTTACATGGAGGAGAGGCCAGCGCTGAACATTTTTCAATTTTATTGTTTGACTTTGTATTTTAAAATAAATTGTTGAAGTTTTTATCGAGCCTAATCATTGAAGGTTTACCTCAATCCCTATAAAAGAACCAGTAAATACAGGTTAATGCGGCTAGCAGGTTAAATCTGGGCTGCAAATTGTCTTCTTTTTCTCTTTTCCTAACCACTATTAGTTCCTTGTATTCCATCTGTACACTATCACACACACGCACGCACACACACACACACACCACACACACACACACACGTACACACACAGAGCTCCCTTCATGGACCCCACACAATCGGCAAAGTTGCTACAGTCCTTCTCTGCCCATCTATTTATCAACTTGTCTGTCTGACTGTCTCTCTGGCTGGCTAATTAGCTATCAGTTAAGAGTCTACCTAAGTTTACTGAGTAGTGTACTTGTTTATATTTAGGTATGTATTTGCCTTGTTAAGTTTGCACAAAGTTGTTCATTTAATGTGGCTTCAACTACACACTGAGGTTATTTATTCATGTTGATAACATCTTCTGTAACTTGTGTGTGTCACGGACGAGACTCGGCGGTGGACCCAAATGCACGACTCAGGTGAGAGGTAAGCAGTGCGGAATAAGCCTTTATACGTTCCAATGTCGGTTACCAGGGAGTCAGTCCAAACAAGCAGCAACATCAGTAACGGCAGGCTTACGGGGTAGGTCGGGAGACAGGCGTTGGTCGGTACACGGGAGGTAGACGTCAGGAGTACGGTAGTGCGGGAACGAGGCATGAGAGGCAACGATCTAGCAGAGTCTCTGTCGTCCCCCGGGTCCTATATGTACTGGGTCTAATCGGAGGTCATGAGGCGCAGGTGTGACCCTTCCGATTAGACGGCCACGCCCAGTCCTGGCTGGAATCCAGGATCATGACAGTACCCCCCCCTCAACGGCCGGCTCTGGACGGCCCAGGCGCATCAGGGTGAGCCGCGTGAAAGTCCCTGAGAGGGAGCGGTCCACGACGAAGCGGGAGGGGATCCAAGAGCGCTCCTCCGGGCCATATCCCTCCCAGTCCACCAGGTACTGGACCCCCCTCCCTCTGCGGCGGGAAGACAGTAACCGGCGCACGGTGTACACCAACCCACCGTCGACCATGCGGGGGGGCGGGGGGGACTTGAGCGGAGGAGCCAGCGACGACGTGCGATTCGGGCGAAGTCTGCTGACGTGGAACGTAGGGTGCACCCTCATCGACCTGGGCAGTTTCAACGAGACGGCGACCGGGTTAATAACCTTGGAAACAGGGAATGGGCCAACGAACCTGGGAGCAAGTTTGCGGGATTCCGTCCGCAGCGGGAGATCTTTGGTGGAGAGCCACACTCGCTGTCCCACTCTGAGCTCTGGTGCGGCCCTCCTCTTGCGGTCTGCTGCGGCCTTGTAGGCGCTGCTCATGCGCAGCAGTGTCCTCCGAGCTGCTTCCCAGGTCCGTTTGCAGCGTCGCACCACGGCCAGGGCCGACGGAACTGTGGATTCTGTGACCAGTGGAGGAAACAGGGATGGAGGATACCCATGCACGACATGGAGTGGAGCCATACCTGTTGAAGCGGAGGGTAGGGAATTGTGGGCATACTCCACCCACTTGATGTGCTGGCTCCACGTGCTCTGGTCCCTGGATACCAGGCATCGAAGACCGGTCTCTAATTCCTGGTTAATCCTCTCAGTCTGGCCATTAGACTCTGGGTGATGACCAGATGTCCGACTTGCTGAAGCGCCGATGAGGTTGCAGAACTCCTTCCAGAAACGGGCGCTGAATTGCGGACCCCTGTCCGAAACGATGTCCTGGGTAACGGACGACCTCGTCTAATACCAACTGGGCTGTCTGCTTGGCCGACGGGATCTTCGGGAGCGGCACGAAGTGGACCATCTTGGAGAAACGGTCCACTATGGACAGCACCACTGTGTTCCCTTGTGAAGGCGGCAGGCCGGTAACGAAGTCCATCGCGATGTGTGACCACGGACGAAAGGGGATGGACAGGGGTTGCAACTCACCAACGGGGCGTAGGCGGGAAGTTTTATTGGCAGCACACACCGGGCAGGCGTTGACGAACTCCCTTACATCCTGGCTGAGGTTAGGCCACCAGAACCTTTGTTCGACCACTGACCGTGTCTTCGCCATACCCGGGTGGCAGACCGTCTTGTTGGTATGGGCCCAGTTGATGACGTCTCCCCGCAGAGATGGAATGACGAAAAGACGGTCCGACGGACAATCCGCGGGTGGCGGTGTCTCTTCCAGGGCCTCCTTCACCCGCGACTCGATCGACCAGGTGAACCTGGACACGAAGCACCCTGCTGGCAGGATAGTAGCGGCGTCTGAATCAGTGCGCCCTCTCTCGTGGATCCGCGAGAGTGCATCCGGCTTGCCGTTTTTGGAGCCTGGGCGGTAAAACACCTTAAAGTGGAAAAATAGAGCCCACCTGGCCTGACGGGCGTTCAACCTCTTCGCGGACTTCAGGTATTCAAGGTTCTTATGGTCCGTGAAGACAATGAACGGTACTTGCGAGCCCTCCAGCCAGTGCCGCCACTCCTCCAACGCGCTCTTGACCGCCAGCAGTTCCTTATCTCCCACGTCGTAGTTCCTCTCTGCCGGGGTCAACTTTCTAGACAGGAACGCGCACGGGTGAATCCTTCCATCCCTGGGACTCCTCTGCGACAAGACTGCTCCGATTCCTGAATTCGATGCATCCACCTCCACCACAAACTGGTTATCGGGATCCGGAATAATGAGAACGGGCGCAGTAGTGAAACTTGCCTTGAGCCTGCCGAAGGCCTCCTGGCAGGTCCCGGACCAGTCGAAGGTGGTATTTGGCGAAGTGAGCGAATGCAGAGGAGCGGCCACGGAACTGAAGTTCCTTATGAATTTCCTATAGAAATTGGCAAATCCCAAGAACCTCTGCACGTCCCTCCTGTTGGTGGGGGTAGGCAACCGCAACACCGCGTCGACCTTCCCGGGATCCATCCGTATCTCTCCCTCAGCCAGGACGAAGCCCAGGAAGGACACGGATGCCCGATGGAACTCACACTTATCCATATTCACGTATAATTGGTGCTGCTGCAGACGCCGGAGCACCTCTCGGACTTGTTGAATGTGAGAGGCTAGGTCTGCTGAAAAGATGAGAATGTCATCCAGGTAAACGAAGACAGATCTGTTCAGGAACTCCCGGAGCACGTCGTTAATGAAGTTCTGAAAGACGGCCGGAGCGTTTGTCAGTCCAAAGGGCATCACAAGATACTCATAGTGCCCTGTGGGGGTGTTGAACGCCGTCTTCCAGTCATCCCCTTCCCGAATCCACACCAGATGCTAAGCGCTGCGCAAGTCGAGCTTGGTGAAGATCCGGGAGGAGTTCGAATGCTGTAGAGATAAGCGGCAAAGGGTACCTGTTCTTGACTGTGATGTCGTTCAGTCCTCGGTAGTCGATGCAGGGTCGCAGCATGGAGTCCTTCTTCTTGACAAAAAAAAAACCCCGCACCGGCTGGTGAAGATGAGGGGCGAATGAGTCCGGCTGCCAGCGAGTCCTCGATGTAGTCCCTCATGGCTTGATGCTCTGGTCCTGTTAAAGAGAACAGTTTCCCTCTGGTAGGGAAGGTGCCTGGCAGGAGTTCAATCGCGCAGTCGTATGACCGATGTGGCGGTAGAGACTTTGCCTTAGATTAAGAGAAGACCTCCCGTAGGTCATGATAGCAGGAGGGCACTGCGGTCAGGTCCAGGGCGGTACCAGGTTCTGTTAGCCAAACCGGCGCGACTTGAATACCCCTGTCTCTCCGGACAGCGAAACAACGACTGAGACAGTCCTCACCCCAAGTCTTGATCTGACCCGTGGTCCAATCTATGTGCGGATTATGTTCTTTGAGCCACGGACTGCCCAAGATGATGTCGCTACTACGTGCGTCGAAGACATGAAAGCTAATTCGCTCCGAGTGAGCGTCCGGAAAGCTCATACGTAGCGTCTGAGTACGATGTGTAACCCGACAAAGGAACTTGCCGTTGGCGGCATAGGCGTGACGAAACCATTGCGTGGGGAAGGTTCCCGCCCCCAGCTCCTCGACCACGCGGGGATTTATCAGGTTTGCTTCCGACCCAGAATCTATGAAAGCCGTCACAGAGCATGAACGGGAGTCCGTTCCCAAGGTGAGGTGAAGAAGGGACCTCCCTGACCCCGTCGCGGTGTACCGCACACTCACCGGAGTAGCGATCCTGATGTCAGAATGCCCTGGTCGAGTCGGGCAACGGGCAATCAAGTGTCCCAAATGCCCGCAGTAAAAACAGCGTCCCTCTCGTTGCCGACGTCAGCGCTCCTCCGCTGAGCTGCCAAGCCCCTCCACTTGCATGGCTTCCTGTGAAGCTGACAACACGGGTGGCCGGGAAACGGAAACAACCGGACTGCGACTCTCCCTCTCCTCCTCCCTCAGGCCCTCCATCTGTCTCTGCACGGTGAGGCGCTGGTCCACCTTGAGGGCCAATGCGATGAGGGAGTTAAGCGAAGGCGGAAGATCCATGGCCACGAGGTGACCACGGATCTGTGGGGACAGTCCCTCGTAAAACGCGTCATGGAGGGCTTCCTCATTCCAGCGGCTCTCGGCAGCCTGAATCCGGAACTCAATGGCGTAGTCGGACACGCGGCGACGCCCCTGGCGAATTGTCATGAGTGACGACGCCGCCTGGCGTTCCGGAGCCGCATACTGGAACACCTGGGTGAGCGCGCAGACGAAGCTCGCCCATGAGCGGCAGGTCTCCGAGTTACGGCTCCACTCGGCGGTGGCCCATGCCTCCGCCCTCCCTGTCATGTGGGAAATGACGAAGGCGATCCGGGAGCGGTCCGTGGGAAAAGCGGAAGCTTGCAGCTCAAAGTGGAGATCGCACTGCGCCAGGAAGGGCTTGACGTTACCGGAGTCGCCTGAGAACCGCTCTGGTCGAGAGAGCGGAGTGATGGTGGCACGGGGAGGCACAGGAGCGGCCGCGCTAGCTTGGGAGGCTAGCCACGGTTGCAGCTGGGTGCAGAGCTCCTGGATCTGGTGAGTCATACCCTGGAGAGCAGCCTCTTGCTCACCCAGGCGTTTGCCCTGCACTTGCAGCGCACGACGAATGGCTTCAGAGTCGGCTGGGTCCATGTTCTTGGCTAGATCGTTCTGTCACGGACGAGACTCGGGGGTGGACCCAAATGCACGACTCAGGTGAGAGGTAAGCAGTGCGGAATAAGCCTTTATTCGTTCCAATGTCGGTTACCAGGGAGTCAGTCCAAACAAGCAGCAAGATCAGTAACGGCAGGCTTACGGGGTAGGTCGGGAGACAGGCGTTGGTCAGTACACGGGAGGTAGACGTCAGGAGAACGGTAGTGCGGGAACGAGGCATGAGAGGCAACGATCTAGCAGAGTCTCTGTCGTCCCCCGGGTCCTATATGTACTGGGTCTAATCGGAGGTCATGAGGCGCAGGTGTGACCCTTCCGATTAGACGGCCACGCCCAGCCCTGGCTGAAATCCAGGATCATGACAGTGTGACATAAATTAACAAGTAAAGAGAATGGTGAAAGTATTGCTTTTTTTTTTACTGTGGATAAATAATTGCTGAAAGTAAAATGTTAGTTTTTCTAACAATTACTTTGGAAATCAAGCAATTAATAAAGTAACTTACTTCAAGCTTAAGTAATCAGTTAAGTAACTAAGTGGCTAAATGTGGCCAACTGTTGTGCAAACTGCTTCAGATCATAGCCTGAAATTAGACCACCAAACTAAGTCCAATTGGAACACGCTTGAGAGAGCCATAGCTGTTCAAAGAAATGTCCATAATGGCCATGACAGAATCTGTAACAAAGAACAGGCTTAACAGAGTTCATCCCTCAAGGAAGACGCATCCAACTTACTGCTGCACCAGACTCTGACACTGGTTGGATCGTGGCAGAATGTGCCATATTAGGAAATTTTGCATCCTCCATAGGGCTCCCCATGGGACACCCATGCTCTCCACATCTATCAAGAAATTGTACATGAATTGGCAAACTCCCATTGGCTGTCCAGAACTCTGTTGAGACCAATGATGCCTAGTGATGACAAAAACCACAATACTCATCCTTAATCCAAGGTTGTCCTTTCTGATGGCCGATCCTTGACATAGTCTCCTGGCGTTGCAATGCAACTTCCCTTCTTAAAAAGGGGAGCCTAGTTTATCACTGTTAAAGAAGTGTGTCAACCAAGACATCGATACAAGGTCCAGAGCCTTCGGGGCATATGCATTCACTAAGTTACAAGACAGATGACAAAAACCACAAAATCCTGTAGAAACATCTTTGGAAGAGCTAAAAGACGCTGTCTGGAGAAGGCGCCCTTCAGACCTGAGAAAACTGGAGAGGTTTGTTCTCAACAAGTGGGTTGAAATCCCTGACAGTTACACGTAACATATTTGGATGGGCTCTGATTTATGCTTCATGAAAAGGAAAATTGAAGTCCTTTAATATTAGCTAGTGCGTATTATTTAATTTTTTTTTCTTCTCAATGCTTTATGTTCCTCTTGAGCAACTGCTTGAAATGAAGTGTCTGGAATTAGGCATGGTAAGAGAGCAAATAGGTGATGCATGGCAAAGATCCCATAAAAGGATTTCCAGCGCTAAAAGGAATAATAAACAAAGATGAGTTGTGTGGGCTTCCTGACCATACAACTGAATGTAAAACGGCAGAGATTCCATGACATGCATAAATGGGAAATGCCTGGGGAAGTTCAGAATACACACGCGACTGGATGTAATAACAAAGTTTAATTAAAAAAAAACTTAAATCACAACTGGCAATGAAAGATGTTTTTATTGGTAAGTAGAGTGATAAAAGGAGGGAAAAAAATCATGTGACCACCACCATCGCCTAAACTATGACTTAAGCAACAAAGAGGAAATATCCATTGCCATTTTCTTATGTTTCAGTCAATACAGTAAACACTCAAAATTCAAATGTTGAAAATTTATTGTAAAAGTATTCCTAATGGATAGAGAAAATGGTGGTAGCCCACTGAAATACACTTCTTGCAGAAAGCTGAAGACAAACATGGTTAATTTGTCATGAGCAAGTGACATGGGATAGGACCTTAATGCAAATTTGGCAGAGGTCATACACATGTAAGCAGTCCAAAAATGCAGAAGCACAGAAAAAACGTGGAAAAAAAGGCAAAGTACAAAAATCCTGAAATGAGGTCCGATAACTACAATTCAAAACTTGGAACATGAACAAAACAAGACTTGACTCTAGTGGCAAGAAACACTGTAATGAGGGAAATACACGAACAAGATCCTTGCGTACTCAAACACAATGCTGCAGTCTCAAACACAACGAACTGGCTACTGATAATACAACATACAAGGCTTGCATGCAGGGCCTAAATAGTGTAATTGAGGCACAGGTGCAAAGCTGCTGCCAGAGGCACAGGGCAGTGGCCTGGCCATGCCCCAGACAGAACCCCCTCCCAAGTGACAGATCCCAGACGTGACAAAACAACAAGCAAAATACAAACCAGAGGTGGGTGGAAGGTGGCCTGGAGAAGGGCCCAACAGCCCCACCCTAGCCTGTCTGGTGGCCGTCCAGGCCACCCAAAGCGAGGAGCTTGGCTGAGCAGTTCAGGAGGTCGCCAAGGATGACTAGCACCTACTGGGCGACTCAGGCATCGCCTGCTGGGCATGGGCAAGACGTGGTTCAGGATCAAGCACCACTGAGGCTTGAGCGAGAGGTGGCTTGAGGTCAAGCACTGCCGAGGCTTGGGCGGGAAGCTGCTCAGGGTCGATGGCCGCCGAGACGTGGGCGAGAGGCGGCTGAGGGTCGAGCTCCGCTGATGCATGGGTGAGAGGCGACTGAGGGTCGGGCTCCGCCGATGCATGGGTGAGAGGCGGCTAGGGCTCAGGCACAGCTGAGGCATGAACAAGAGGTGGCTTGGGCTCGGGCACCACCGAGACATAAACAAGAGGCTGGTTGGGGTCTGCAGGTGCCTACTCAGCCTGCTGCCATTGAGGTTTGGTAGGCGTGGATACATATTGAGCACCCCAGTATAAACATTATAACCAATATAGTCAATCTGGCTGAGTTAAGGATTGCAATTCTGATATACTGTATACATAGATGTGTGGTATTAACATTATGAGCAGCAATGTACAGGGTTGAGTATTATGGACAGTGTATTAAATTGTACACATTTATCAACAGTGTAGCACAATAATCAATTGGGTAATGTACACAGTGCTGCAAGGGCAAAACTACTACCATACTTAAAGTGTAGTTTGTGCATGATGTTTGTGGGTGAGGACTGAGTGGATGGCAATAGAGATAGCATTATCTGCCGAGCAGTTGGACTGATATGCATATGGGGCGGGTGTCTGATGTCCTCCATGATGAGCCACTTGAAGCACTTAATCATGATGGGAGTAAGTGCAACCAGGCAGTAGTCATTGTAGCAGAAGGAGGGAGATGGGTTCTTTTGGACTGGGATGATGTTAGTGGCTTTGAGGCAGGTGGGAACACCTGCATGGTCTTTCAGGACATGGCCAGGAATGTCATCCGGTGCGTCGGCCTAACTTGCATTATTCTTTCTGAGTGCTCTCCACACACTGTCCAGAGACCCGGTGGCTGGGATCGAGAGGGATCTTCTGTGCTGGGGTCGTCTTATCTGCCTCAAAGCGAGCAGCAAAGTCATTGAGCTGATCCGACAGCAAAGAGGAGTTGTC